>NW_027530632.1:2698940-2701454 GCF_008692635.1 Crocuta crocuta
AAACTGTACACCTTCTTTTCCACTTTTGGGGGGGTGGGGCCAGAGCATGGTGTTTCCGAGATTCACACACACTGTTCCGTGCAACTGCATTTCATTCCTTTATACTGCTAAGCGCTACTTCATAGCATGGGCATGCCTCAGTGTTATTTTTCCATCCTGCTGTTGATCTCCATGCGCGTGGGAAGGTTCCAGTTTTACGATATTATAAACCACGCTCAGTACAAACATTGGCATTTTTGTAAATGCACCCTTAGATGTATCTGCCTGATTTCTCTAGGACATACACATAAAACGATCAATTTCTGGCCCACGAGGTTTGCTCATTTCACTTCTTCAATTACTGATAAATTCCTTTCTAAAGTAATTGTAAAACTGTATTACATTTCCCCTCCCCACTCCACCAGTCAGTGCATGATATTGTTCACATTTCCAATGTTTGCCAGCTGGTCAGTATATAATAGTACCCCTCTCTTTGTAGTTTGAATTCGATTTTCCCTGGTTACTAATAAAATTAATTGCTATTTCATGTAATTAATTGTCCCTTACGTTTCCTCGTCTATGAAGTGTGTCTTTGGGATTTTTTTCTCTCTCTGTTTTTAAAATTGGGATATTTGTCTTTTCATTATTGCCTTGTAAGAGTTCTTTATGTGGTCTAGATATGAATTCCGGGCCACTCATATTTGTCTCAAGCCTCATTTCCCCATTCGTGACTTTCGTTGTTTTGAACTATCTCTAGAAGGTCTCAAACATAACATAGTCAAATTTATCAGTATTTCTCTTTATTATTTATGTTTTTGTGTCTTTAAGAAATTCTCTCCTTAACAATGCTAAAAAATACAATCTCTTATATTTCCTTCTAAAAGTATTATTAGTCATTATTCAAAGTTAAGTCCTATGGGGTGCCTGGGTGGCTCAGGTTAAGTGTCTGACTCTTGATTTCAGCTCAGGTCATGATTTCATTGTTTTTGAGTTTGANTCTTCCCCCACTGGTGCTGTCTCTCAAAACAAATAAATAAACTTAAAAACAAAAACAGCAGGGGCGCCTGGGTGGCTCAGTTGGTTAAGCGTTGCATTTTGGCTCAGGTCATGATCTCACAGTTCGGGAGTTCTAGCCCCGCCCCGGGTTCTATGCTGACAGCTCAGAGCCTGGATACTGATTTGGATTCTGTGTCTCCCTCTCTCACTGCCCCTCCCCTGCTCCCACTCTGTCTCTCTCTCTCAAAAATAAGTAAACATTAAAAAAAAAAGCAAAGTCCTAAGACCCACTTAACTGATTTTTGTGTTTTCTACGAGACAGAGACTCTATATAATTTTTTCCCATTTTGATAGCCAAATGCCACATCACCAGTTATTGAACTATCTCTCTCTTCTGCACAGATTTTCCATAAAGCTTTGTCATATACCAAGTTTCCATATCTATATATCTATCGATATCTAGAGGTACATAGAGATATGTAGATATATAGATATTAGATGCTTTTCGGGACCTCTGTTTTAGTCCAGTGGCCAATTTGTCTACCTCTAGGCCAATACTTTGTTGTGTTATTACTGTAGCCTTATAATAACTCTTGATTTCATGTAAGGCAAGGCTTTCAACTTCTTAAGCCTTGGATATCCTTGGCGATATAAAATTCCACATATTTTTTAGGATAAGTGTGTGAATTTTATAAAACAATTATTTTGACATTTGTTTGGAATTTAATTGGATCTGTAGGTCAATTTCCGTTTATAAAACTTAAAATCTCCCAGTATGCTCTGCAGTAGCTGCATCCCACATAATTTTATGTAAAGGTCTGTCATTATAATTCAGTGGTAAATATTTTCTAATTTCTATTAATATTTCTTCTTTGACCTATGTGATATTTAGTAGTGTATTTCCTAAGTGTGTAACACTTGGAGTTTTAAAATTATCTTCATGACATTGATTTCTAACTTAATTGTTTTCTGGTCAGAGAAGATAGTCTATGAGATCTTTCAGAATTTATTGAGACTGGCTTTATATGTTAGTACATGGAAAAAAAATGTATATCCATATGTGTTTGAAATTGACCTTGTAAGGAATTTAACCCTGACCAAAAGGTTGTGATAAAACTTTTAGCTACTTAATTAAAGTATTTAATGGGGCACCTTGGTGGCTCAGTCAGTTAAGCATCTGAAACAAAAAAACACAGGGGTGCCCGGGTGGCTCAGTCAGTTAAGCATCTGACATCAGCTCAGGTCATGATCTCGCAGTTTGTGGGTTCAAGCCCCGCATCAGGCTCTGTGCTNGAGTTTTAAATTTTCAGTTCTGTTTCTGCCACCTTGATTTTTTTTCAAATCTGCTTGTGTGTTTGCAGAGTGTGTTGTTGGTTATTCTTATTTTGTCTCCTTTTGTATCTTTAAACATATTGAACTGATTTAGGAAACCTATGGTGTTTCTAATAATTCAGTATCTGCATCATTTTAGGTCCGATTCTGTGCTCTATTGTTTTTTCTGCTTTGCTCTCCCCATGTTTGGTGTTTAATCCTTTTGAC
>NW_027530632.1:2701697-2706397 GCF_008692635.1 Crocuta crocuta
CACGGAGCATGTTTAGCCCAGGACCGCTTTAACTAAATCTCCTTAGGTTTAAGTGGATCACCCCAAGTGTGTGAATTCCAGCTGCAATCTACATGAGAAATAACCTGTTGCTAAACATTTTCTCAAGGGAGATTCCCCACCTCCCCGCTCCATTCATTACCAAGTTTTAATATAAGCACTTTCTTTTAGTGATTTTGTAGAAGGAAGTATCCAATTCACTTTTATTTTGAAGGTATAGCCTACTGAGTTCCAGCATAATGCAGGTATATAGGCATAAAGGTGATCTTCTGTTAGGGGCGCCTGGGTGGTGCAGTCAGTTAAGCGTCCAACTCTTGATTTCGGCTCAGGTCATGATCTCATGGTTCGTGAGTTCGAACCCTGCATTGGGCTTTGTGCTAGCAGTGCAGAGTCTGCTTGGGATTCTCTCTCTCTCTTTCTTCCCCTTCCCACTCACGCTGTCTCTGTCTCTTTCAAAATAAATAAATAAAACCTAAAAAAAAAAAAAAACCCAAAGAGAGTGATCTTCTGTCAGACTTTCTGCTCTGGGTAGGCTCAGAGCTTTGTATCCTATCCCCCATGCCCATGAGGCCAGGATAGCTGAAGCTCAAGTTCACTTGGTTTGGCAAACATTCTCAAGATCAAAGCTAGATTAATGCTTCCTTCACCTCTCTGAGTTTCTGCTTTAATTTGATTTTCCGCTTTGAGCGATGGTTACTAATTTGAAGGCTCGTTGATACATGACAAATAATTAGATCCTTCATGAAACAAGGTATTTTAGTTACATTTAGTGAGATATTTTTTTTAAGGTGTGTAGCCTGCCATACTGCTGTGTAGGAAAGTGATTTTCACATGTTTTCTTCCTCAAACTCCCTCCCTCAATTATAACTATTTTGTTTTCAATTTTTTTAAAGCTTTATTTCTCTCAGGCAACTGTATAAAAATGGTTAGCAATTTCCTTTGTTTCAAACTGTAAAGCATTACAAAGTATCTAAGTCTTCTCTTTGATCTGTACAAATAGAAAAGTACATTTCGTGAGAATAAAGAAGTGTTCCCCTGATAATTGAAATTCAATGATTATTAAGATTAAGAGAAAGTGTAAGTAGTGGGAGTATTATATGCCATATTATTTTTAAAAATTGTTTTTCCCCTTCCCGGTTAAGTGTATTATCTAACTCTCCTCATATGACTTGCCAGATCTCCGGTGGGAACACTGTACCTCCCCAATTCACTCTTGGTTGGATAAGGGGGAAATTTGAACCTCTTCGTTTTTTTTGAACATTCAACTCCTCAAATGATTGAGTGCCTGTCATATTGAAGAGACTCTGCTAGGTATTGTGGGAGAGAGAAGGATGAATGAGATTGATTTATGAGTGCCCCCAGAATGCCAAGAAAGTATAAGGGGAGGAAGGATAAATTCTATCAGGAGGCATGGGCAGTGGTGTGCTGGTAAATGTTTAATAACTGACCCTCTGGGGATAAAGCCCTGATTTGTACCATTTGCCACTCTTGATGGTATAAATGTTTTCACCAGGGCCAATTTCAAGCTACCAACATGATGTCAGCGGGCTCAAAAATTTCTGAAAAGACAACAGGTGGCTTTTGCAAGCTGGTACAAGGTGGCTCCAGAAGGCCACTGTGTTGGGGACAGCTTCTTATAGTTGGACTGAGGTATAGCTTGAAGAAAAGATAATATTCTGGTATATGTATAGGGAAAGGCATTCTACACAGAAGGAAAATCCCAGAAAAGGTAGAAATGTGGTCAAATCTAAGATTTATTTGAATAATACTTGGAATGCCAGTGTGGATGCTTGTAGTATACGTGGTGGAAGGAAATGGTAGGAGGGGCCATAGTAAACGATGACTGGGGGCTGCTTTGCTTGGTCCTTACATCACAGACAGATTCAATGAAATGACAAGACACACGCAAATTTCAAGCGGTAGGCCTTTGCCACAGTTTTTTTTTTTTTCATGTATAGAGGGTAATGAAACCAATAACAATGTACCCACCATTCATCCTAAGAAATTAAACATTATTGGGGCTCCTGGGTGGCTTAGTTGGTTCAGCATCTAACTCTTGGTTTCAGCTCAGGTCATGATCTCACGGACATGAGATCCAGCCTTGCATCGGGCTTGGGGCTGGCCATGGAGCCTGATTAAGATTCTCTCTCTCCCTTTCCCTCTGCCCTTCCCCAGCCCACTCTCAGTCTCTCTCTCTCTCTCCAAAAGAAAAAAGAAAAGAAATGAAAAATATGAAACATTATTAATACAGCTGAAGTATATATAGATATATGTGTGTGTGCGTGTGTATATGTATATACACAAATACATATATAAACTCTTCTTTATATACGTATATAAGTAATTATAGCTCTGTATTAATATGTGTTTATACATATATAAGTAATATATAGTATTGCTTACATATTTTTCAACTTGATGAAAAAGATTTCATGGGAAGTCTATATGTTGTATTTATAATTCTGAAATTTCCTTTTCTCGTTTGTATCTTACTTGTTTTATTCTTCCATGTTAATATTTGTANTACGCTTCTCTTTTAATTAAGTGAACTAGACTCTCCCAGGGCAAATAACTAAGGGTGTATATGTTGCTTCATCTTGTGTGTTTGTTCTCAACTTTACTAGTTATCACCAAGGTATTTTCCACAAGTGGTGGTGTCATGACACTTCCACCAGGCTCTGTTGTTCTCCATTAGTAGTAACCTTTGATATTATCAGACTTTTAATTTTTTTCAACCATAGTGGAGTGAATGGTCTCTCATTATGATGTCAATAGGCACTTTCCATGACGTGAAGTTGAGCATCTCTTCATTTTTGTCATCTTTTTTACTCTTTGGTAAGTTCCTTGTTCATGTAATTCACTCATTATTGTTTTCTCTATTGGTGTGTTTGTTAATAAACGTAAAATAGCTCTTCCTCAGCCCCTCTGTCACTCAACTTCCAGAGCAAGCTTCTGTCTCCCAAGATACTGAAACAACCCTATAAAACTGTTCCTAAACCTCTCGCTTATCCACCGCTCACCTGTGTGTGAATGGATCTCATTACATTTCGTATGCCAAAAGCGTTGAGGATTGAGCTAGTAGATAGACCTTGGCCCGGCTCCCAGACTGACCGGTGGGTGGTGCATATACCGGACACATCTGAATAGCACTGCAAAGTTTTTCAAAACTGAACTGATCTGAAACCACAGTCCATGGAAGATGGGTTGGACATTGCAGCTTCAATTTAAGCAGGTCAAGTTCTTGCTAAAACAAATGTATATATTCTCCATAGAATATAAACAAAACCAGAGGCTCATGACCTGATATTCAAAATGCCCAGGGTACATTCCAAACTTATGTGACATAGAAAGAATCACTAAAATCTCAACTCACATGGAAAAATACAGTCAACAGATGCCAATACCGAGGTGACATAGATATTGGTACGATCTGACAAAGACTTCAAAGAGTCTATCCTAAAAATGTTTGAATGAGTAATGGTGTACCCTCGTGAAACAAAAGCTAAAATGCAAAGTATCTCACAAGAAAAAGAAGATATAAATAACAAAATCTAGGGTGGAAAAATAGAACTGAAGCAAAAAAAGTCACTGGGCAGTCTCAATAGTAGAATGGAAATGACAGAGGGAAGAGTCTTGAACTTGAGGATAGATCAATAGGAATTACCTAATCTAGACAGTAGAGAGAAAAAAGATAGAAAATAACTCACAGAGCCACAGAGACTGTGGGGTCAACAACAGAAGATCTAACCTTTATGTCACTGCCTTAAGAAAAAGAGTGAGATACCAAAATAAAATTCTTGAAATACATGATGACTGAAAATCTCCAAAGATGGAATATTCAAGTGCAAAATACATGAAATGACAATTTACAGAACCAAGAGAAAAAGTCAACGTTCTTCTTTAGTATTCTATAGAAGTAGTCAACAAAAAATCAGCAAAGATTTTGGACAGTACAGTCCACAAACTGGATCTAACTGGCATTTAGAGAACTCTCCACTTGACAACAACATAATATGCATTTATTTGTGTATTATGGAATATTCATGAAGATAGATCATATCCTGAACATAGAATAAACCTTAACAAATACCAAAGAATGGAAATCCTTTCGTGTATGATCTTTGTCCATAATGGAATTAAATGAAAAACTAATAACAGGAAGCTAATAGAAATTCAACAACACACTTCTGTATAATCCAGGAATCAGAGTAAGTGTCAGGGAAATGCAAAAATATTTTTAATTGAATGAATATGAAAATACAATGTATCAGAACGTACAGGACACAGCTAAAGCTGTGCTTACAGGGAAATTGATATTAAATGCTTATATTTGAAGAGCACCTGGGTGGCTCAGTCGGTTAAGCTTCTGACTCTAGATTTCAGCTCAGGTCATGATCTCATGGTTGTGAGATCTAGCCCTGTGTTAGGCTCTGTGCTGGGCTGGAGCCTTCTTAAGATTTTCTTTCTCCCTCTCCCTCTGCCCCTTCTCTGCTTGTTCTCTCTCTCTCTCTCTCTCTCTCTCTTTCTTTNAAATAAAATGCTTGTAATGGAAAAATACCTGTCATAAAATATGACATTATTATATCTCACAACGTTATGGGCACAAAGACTACCTTTAAAACTTCCAGAGGGGGGAAAATAGATTTTATGCTAACATAAAGGTCTGGGGTACGAATGGCATT
>NW_027530632.1:2706427-2706819 GCF_008692635.1 Crocuta crocuta
ATGGCATTAGATTTCTCGAGGGTAAAAATGGAAACTCAAAGCCATCAAGCAAACTGCTCGAAATTCTGAGAAACGACTTCCACGTTGGGTCCTTGGTTCTTGGAGTTTTAGCCAAATTATGAATCAGAATTAACGATAAAATGCATAAGATTTTGGACACCGAAGTTCTCCAGAATGGTTCCTGTGCATCTTTCTAAGAAAGCTCCTAGAAAGTGTGTCCGAACTGAAAAAGGGAATAAGCCAAGAAGGAGAAAAAAAATCAGGGTCCCCATATTAGGGGGCTTCGCATAGCAGAGACAAAGGAACTTCTCAGGAATATGGACAGAGGGCGTATTAATGATGTCTGCAGTGCAGCACACAACAGAGGATTTAATGAAGAAGATGGATGTCTT
>NW_027530632.1:2706870-2711012 GCF_008692635.1 Crocuta crocuta
GATCGAGGTCTTCATGCAACTTTCCACAACCCTGTCAGAGAAATGAACTGATCCATTTCATTGAATTGGGAGGAATTTTGTTTTTATGGATGAGTATACCAAGAATTACTGAGAAATAAGTAGAAAGCTAAACAGGAGGGGGAAAAAGTAAAGAAGAAAGCTAAACAAGGGACCTGGGTAGGCTCAGTTGGTTAAGCATCTGACTTCGGCTCAGGCCATGATCTCATAGTTTGTGGGTTGGAGCCCCATGTCGGGCTTTGCACTGACAGCCTGGAGCCTGCTTCGGACTGTGTATCTCCTCTCTCTGCCCCTCCCCTGCTCGCTCTCTCTCTCAATCTCTCTCTCTCAAAAATAAACATTAAAAATTTTTTAAAACAAGAAGCTAAACAAAGGAATAAATGTAGCAATTATACTAATTTCCAGGAATACACAAAGGTGTACAGGAAAAGAAGTGTGATTATCATAGACAAGTGGTTTAAGTTTAAATCATACATATTTAGTTGTGATAATATAAACTCTGATTATTCAATTTGTCAAAAAGAGGTATTGCTCTGTTAGAATAGGGACGGGCACAGAAAGGGAAGTTAGTGTGGGGTTGTGTAAGAATGCAAAGTTCTAAGTTTTTGTCACAAGAATTAATGTACGGTGTTTGAAATGGAAAAATTAATAAGTAGCAGGGTAGTGTGTTGTTTCGAAATATGAAAATATATACTAAAAGCAGAAAAATCACAGCCTGAAGAATTGAGTTGTTCCCTCTGGGGAGAGAGAATCACGTGTGAAAGGAAATGGTCAGACTGTTTAATTATAAACTCTTAGTAATGTTTTACATTTGCAGGTATGTGCATTACTGTGATAGAAATTTTAAAAAGTGCTCAGTGCTAGAATATAATTACAGTTCTTTCCAGCAAATAGTAGCGGTAGTAATAGTAGTAGCTAATCTTTTAATAGGGCCTACAGTGTGGCAAGGTCAACNTTTTGTGTAATCCTGATAGGCCCCATTTGAAGCCGGTACCACTTTTCAGAAAATGATATTAAGAGTTAGAGAGGTTTTTGTTTTTATTTTATTTTTAAATGTTTATTTATTTTTAAGAGAGACAGAGACAGAATGCGAGTGGGCTAGGGCCAGAGAGACAAGGAGACACAGAATCTGAAGCAGGCTCCAGGCTCCGAGCTGTCAGCACAGAGTCCGATGCGGGGCTCGAACTCACAAACTGCGAGATTGTGACCTGAGTTGAAGTCAGACGCTTAACCCACTGAGCCACCTAGGCGCCCCCCAGGTTAGAGAGGTTTTGCAAATTACCCAAAGTTGGTACAGTTGGCGAGTGCCTTTGCTAAGATGAGAATCTTAGCTTCCTGTCTTCAGGGCCTTGCTTTCTAACTCCATTGACATTTTATGGTTTTTTCAGCCTTATGTAGCGTCTGTCCCCAACTGCGCCTCAGTCCCAGAATGTAGATGGTGGCATCAAAACTGTCATGCCTGGACCTATAAATACAATATGAGAAGATGGCGTTTCTATTTTGTTCCCAGCATTTCTGTGCTCCCCTCCCCCTTTATCCTAAAAGCGAAGAATTTTAACCACATATTAAAAGCTACCTTCTCAGCTTTAATATTCTTTTAATCTTTGGCGTCTATCACTGTGCTACCTGTTGTTATACATATTTAAACAACAAAAAGTGATGGAAAGTTTCCCTTCTAAAACTCTTTATTTTTAAAACATTTTTAAATTTGTTTTAACATTTATTTATTTTTGAGAGAGAGAGAGGGAGACACAGAATTCGAAACAGGCTCCAGGCTCTGAGAACCCGACGCAGGGCTCGAACTCAGGAACCGCGAGATCATGACCTGAGCCGAAGTTGGATGCCTAACTGACTGAGCCACCCAGGAACCACCTTCTAGAACTCTTTAAAGCGACAGCATAGATGAGACAGCGGATAGTAAATTCCTTTTAGGATTTTAGTAGGACAGAAAAAGAAGTTTCTACATACATACTCTCGCCTTTTTTTTTTTTTTTTTAAAGAAAGTTTGGCATTTGGGTTTTTTTAAAGGTCTAAAAATATCTCTCATGAAGCAAATTTTCTTTGCCCTATCACAGTTTTCCATCATTGGCCAGTGCATTCTGGAAAGCATCCCAAATATTCAAGTCTGTTCTCCATCTCAATTCCCTGTCTGCTTATTCAAGATGAGAATCCAGGGACAGAAATAACTCAGGAAAATAGCAGGGGAAAAGCATTTATCAGCAGGAAGCGAAGGAAAGCACATTCATGGATCAATCTCTTTTAAGTCAGCAGAAATGGAATTTCTCTCCCCACCGCCGCAGAGCGAGCATAGTTTCAGCTTTTAAAGAGACGTCAGGATGATTTCTCTATATAAATAACAGTCTCTATGTTAACTGTGCTGGTCAGCAACCTCAGACACAATACTGATGTCAAAAGACATTCCAGGTCTTCTCAAGAGACTGTCACAATTAAAAAACTGAATAAAGACTGTCATTAATCTCTAGGAACTGAGATTATCATCATCAACATCATGAAAGTATGGATTTTAGTAGTGCTTAGGGATTTTCTGCCTCAGGGGCTTCCAAAGTGCTCCCCACGAGTGGAGAGAATGGCAGACACGACAGAGAGGATTCCCACATCCCACGGTTGAGAGTACTCGACTACCAAGAGTTTCTTTGTTATGCCCACCAGCCAGAGATCACCAGGAACCTTCTTAGTTAATAAATGTGGGTTTATTATCATTGTAGCAAGGTTGGTGGGGGTGGGGGTGCTGCACACTGTGGAGAAACATTGGAGATTCTCTGAGAGAAGAAATGGGCAAGGGAAAGGGGGTTGCTTATTACAGCTTTGAGGCCTGTATTACATTTTGTTTTTCTTTTTTGGTGGGAAGGTTCGGGAGGCAAGGGACTGTTTTTGAATTGACTGCTGTCCAGAATCTGGGGCAATTCGATGATTGGGTATCTTTGTTTTTATCTAAGAGCTGGGAGGAAAGGAGTGGAGCTAGAACATTCACTGAAGAAGCCGTTGGCACTCATGTTAGCCGAGAAGGTGGTGTGGTAGTGTTTGGTCATTTTGTGATTGCATAATGTCTCTGTTAATATGTCCGCTTGGGCATCATTATGAAGTATGAAGTGGTGTTTCAATTATTTTGTTCTATCGCAGTTCTGGGGAGTTCTTGTCTGAGGTCTGTATCCTGTGATATTGTTTTTGTCCAGCCAAAGAATACCTTGCCTTAACTGGAAGTAACTAAACCAGCTACCAGGTGTCGAATGTCAAGATATCTCTGTATTTTTTTAGAACAGTTTTACTGAGGGGCATCTGGGTGGCTCAGTCAGTTAAGCGTCCGACTTTGGCTCAGGTCGTGATCTTGCGGTTCGTGAGTTCGAGCCCCGTGTCGGGCTCTGTGCTCAGAGCTCGGAACCTGGAGCCTGCTTCAGATTCTGTGTGTGTGTCTCTCTCTCCCTCTGCCCTTCCCCTGCTCGTGCTCTGTCTCTCTCAAAAATAAATAAACATTAAAAAAATTGTTTTAATAAAAAAGAATAGCTTTATTGAGATGTAATTGACAAACTACATATAATGAAAGTGTAAAATTTGATAAATTTTGACATATATATATACGTATATATATACACACACACATATATCCTTAAAACCATCACTACTACCAACGGAGTGAATACATCCATCCTCCCTAGAAGTTTCTTGGTGCCCCTTTATAATTCTCCCTCCCCCATCTCTCTATCCATCCTAAAGCAACCACTGATCTAATTACTGTCACTGTGGAAGATTTTGCATTTTCTGGAGTTTTCCAAATTATATAATAATGTACTCTCTTGTGTTGGGATTCTTTCACTAGGCTTAGTTATTTTGTGATTCATTCATGTTATGGGTATCGATAGAAAATTTCTTTTAATTAATTAATTAATTTTTAATATCTATTTTGGGGAGAGCACAAGCAGGGGAGGGGTAGAGGGATCACAATTTTATTAATGTATTCATCTGTTGGTGGACCTTACAAATAAAACTGCTATAAAATTCTTACACGAGTCTTTGTACTGACGTATGCTTTCCTTTTTCTCGGGCGAATAAATACCTATGAGCGGAATGGCTGGATTGTGTGGTAGATATTATGTAGACGTTTTTAT
>NW_027530632.1:2711085-2719772 GCF_008692635.1 Crocuta crocuta
TATGAACTCCTGGGCTGCTTTTATCTTTCTCAACCTTCTGAGTTTTATGTAAGATGCCAGCTGTCTTAGAATAAGTTTTCAACAGTGGCAGGGGGTGGGGTGGTGGCTAGTAGGATGGTATTTGAAATCCACCCTTCTGGGTAATCCATTTTCTTTATAGATAAGATCATTGGGGGGCCCCTGGGTGGTTCAGTCAGTTAAGTGTCCAACTTCCGCTCAGGTCATGATCTCACAGTTCATGAGTTCGAGCCCTGGGTCGGGCTCTGTGCTGACAGCTCAGAGCCTGGAGCCTGCTTCAGATTCTGTGTGTGTGTGTCTCTCTCTGCCCCTCCCCTGCTCACGCTCAGTCTCTCTGTCTTTCTCTCTCTCTCTCAAAAATAAATAAACATTAAAAGAAATTATAATTGAGACCACAAAGACTATATGAATGCCTGTAAGTAGTTATCAGACCCACCACCAAATCTCTGATCTTTTAGTACTAAGGTCTTGCTTTGGCTCCAAGATGACTATCNGAAAAGAAGAAAACCAAAGATTCAGAGTAATTCTGTTTATATTCCAGGTAGCATCGTGGTGCAATCATTCTGTTATATTCTATTTTATTTCAAAATGCCTTTCTCTCTATTATTTTTGTCATTATCACCTTGTGTCCAGATTTCTGTAACATCATTCTTCCCTGGTCCCATGCTTTCCCCGATCCACCTCCCTCTGTAGAATGATGACGGATTAATTTTCTGTCACTGGTTTCTTATTTCTTCCTCTGTTAACTTCAATCTCCTCTATCTAGTTCTGAATGCTCTCTCTCACCTGAAATCACTGCTCATGCCACTGTTGCTCCTTAATTTCTCCCCAGTCCTAAAATATCTTACACTCATCGTCATATTACTGGAAATGATTCTCCAGTTTGTGTAGCCATAAAGCTAAATAGAAACCCTTTCGCTTGTTAAATGATAATGAATTATAAATGCAAACAAAACCACAAAATAAAATAAATAAAACTCCAAATATTAACTTAATGTGATCAAGGATGTTTCCCTAAAACTAAATTGATGGCGCTGGTTTTGATAAAAGTAGGCAGCTATATTTGAGTGTTTTGTTATTTTTGTTTAATTGATCCTTTCTATATGGAGAACGATGGGCCTTCGTGTGTCTCATTGCTATTTTTACTAATGCAATTTTTCAAGTTTAACGCTGATCTAATTTTAAATCACCAATCCTTGACTTTGATGGTATAATCAATTTAATACTGCACTCCAAAATCCAATACTGAAAACTTAAGACCAGGTATTGCAGGTTTACTACTTACTATTTTTGTCTTACTCTTCTATTAACAAAAGAAGGAAGGAAGGAAGGAAAGGAAGGAAGGAAGGAAGAAACCAAGGAATCAAGGAAGGAATGAAGGAACGAAAGAAGGAAGGAAGGAAGGAACCAAGGAAGGAAGGAAGGAACGAAGGAAGGAAGGAAGGAAGGAAAGGAAGAAAGGATTGCCCAATGAATTCACTGACATGGTGAAATAACCCTGCTTGCAATGGCTGGTACTTCTTTTGTTTGATGCAGCTTCTACCCTGAGAGCTATTTGATGACTCACTTCTCCATTGAACCTCTGTAAAAGCCCTCCATGTAGCAGGTTCTAATATAGTTGGCCTTGTGAACATAATAATAAACAATTTTGGTTCCTGGAACTCTTTGGCTGTACTGGGTGATGAAGTAGTCATCCAGATGATCAAGATTAACTTTCTTTATATATTTTTGGACTGCAATTGGCTTGAAATTTTCGATCAATTGAAAAAAAAATTCTTGCTCTCTATCCCCCTAAGAATATGTCTAAGGAACAATAGACAAGAGTCTGGAAACCATAGTATGAAACGTGCTTACCAGGTGTAGATGAGAAACAGAGGTGCTTTGTCAAAATCATCTCACTGCCTATTTCACAGAAGAAGAAAAAAAATAGAACAGAGACGATCACAGCAGACAATAGGCAAGTAGGAAAAGATTTCATCTACTCCGTCTACCAGGGGGCTAGCAAATAAATTTAAACATATGGCGTATCTATTTTTCCATTTTTCAAACAGTCATTTGCATTCCTTGTAAGTGCCTGGAATGCGAAAAAAAATATGACTGTATGATTTCAAAGGTTCTCTTTACTTTCCCTGCAGATAATAACATCCGTTGTGCTCAGCAGTCTTCAATAATGTGATTCTGGATTCACAGCAACAAACGAGAGGCTGAAAAATCTTTGGTGATTATACTATTTATATAATTCTAGAGGAAGTCATCCATCTAATAAATAAAATGAGGTTACAAGGCAGAAGAGAGTGTCCGAGGGAGCAAACACACCAGGAAAAAGAGAAAACAAGAGGTATATGAAAAGAAAATGAGAAACACCCCCAGAGAGAGAGAAAATGAGAAATAGAGCTGAGATACCAATCTGAGAGCAAGGTGAATATTCTCCTTTGGAACCAGTGGAAATATTCCATTTAGTGCAAGCTATATAAATTGTAGTATTTTGGGTTAATAACTTTGATGTATGAAGTCCTTTAAGAGCACTAATTACAGAGTTTTCATTGGTAAATATCTGATAATAGAGTTCATAACATTAAATTAAAATTCACTGAGGCTAAATTAATGGTGGTTCTCATTGCTGATAAAGGGCGTATTTTATGACTTCATGCCTTCATGATTTCTTTCTAGATTTTACTCGGATCTCCTCAGTTTTTCCAGGAATGTCCTATCTCTGTTATGGAATCCAATCCAAGATACTGTGTTTTATATAATTGGCATGTCTCTTTAGCCTCCTCTGGTCTACAGTGGTTTCAGTCTTTCCTCGTTTTTAAATGTTTTTTTAAAATTTATTTCTGAGAGAGAGAGAGACAGCGTGAACAGGGGTGGGTCAGAGAGAGAGGGAGACACAGAATCCGAAACAGGCTCCAGGCTCCCAGCTGTCAGCACAGAGCCTGATGTGGGGCTCAAACCCACAAACAGTGAGATCATGACCTGAGCTGAAGTTGGACGCTTAACCAACTGAGCCACCCAGGCACCCCTAGTCTTTTCTCATTTTTTAGGACCTTGAGAGTTTTAAGGAGTAGTGGTCAGCTAGCTATTTTGTAGACCATCTCTGAATTTGAGTTTTTCCCATGTTCTCTCCCATGATTACATGGGGGTTCTGGGTTTGGAAAGTGCTCTTCCCATCATGTCATATCAGAGAGCACATAATATTAACAATATGACTAATAACCGATCGTGTTCCTTTCATTCACTTGTTTAAGGTGACATTGCTATAGAATTACTGTGGTTCCCATTTCTGTGCTCTAGTTTTTGGAAGTGACTCAGTAAGACCAGGTCACACTCAGCGGTGGAGGGAGAGGGAAGTAGAAAGAATGACTCTTGGTTAAGAGTATCTACATAATAATGTATGGAATTCTTCTGTAAGGAAGATTCGGTTCTTTATTGCCATTTGTGTGTTTATTCAATTGCTTATTTATATCTGCAAGGATTCATATATTTATTTTATAGTTTGCATTATAATCCGATACTAGGTTATTGAGGTTGTTGCTTAAGTCATTCCAGCTGGGGCCATTGGAAGCTCTTTCGGATTGATTCCTGTGTCCCTTTGGCATGATTTCATTCCTTTGAACTTTTTTTGTGTGCTTCCTTACTTTCTGGTACTATAAAATGCTCCAGGTTGATTTTGTACTTCCCTTCCATAGCTGTGGTAGAATCAGCTATTTCTACAAGTAGCCCTGGCTCCTTTTATTGGAAAGTGGTCTTTAGAAACAAAAACAGGGGCTCTTGATTTGCTTGTTGCTACTGGGTAACCATTGCTTCTAACACTTCTCAGCAAACAAAGCTAGAAAAGATATGCTTGCGTGCTCACACAACTAAAAATGTTTCTGTCTCTGTCCACCTGTGTCTATATTAAGCTAAACATGAATTCATACCTCTGTTTCCAACTTTATTCCACTACTCTAGGAATTATTCTGGCTTTCGGCTCTTGTCTATCAGCTACTTCGCTTACCAGCAGTGAAGAACTTGACTTCCACCGTCCACTATCCATTTCTCGACTTGTTCAACTCCAATATGCATGTGAAGCGCTTTGAGAATTGTTAACCCATACGCTTGTGAGGAACAAATTAACCAACGAGAGTACAGGGGTTCCATAAAGCTCCTTTGGTCTTTAATCTTCCAGCTTCCAGCTAGAATGCTGTTTTCCAAAGTTACTTAGGTCGGTTCCTTTTTTCCTAGCCCTTTCAGCGAGATTATATATTTGTAGTATTGTTATATTAATTTATCACAAACTGCCTCCTGTACACCGAGGGCAGGAAGAGACTGAAGGAAGAGGCAAGCCAGTTCAGATTGGTAGGTGGCAATTTTATCGAGCAAGGGAACTTACTTGTGTGGCTTGTCTTAGGGAGCAAGTGGATCTCTGCACCTGCTGGCCAGAATCTTAAAGTTTATAGAAGCCTTAACTGGGTTTGGTGATGCATACCATCCAGGTGATCGCCACAACACCTGATTGTCTCAAGGCTGTGTCCTTGGAATAGCTTCCACGGTGGGAATGGTAGACAAACTGTACCATCCAAAGACAAGGGAGGAGGTAAGGAGCCTTTGGTTGTCCAGATCCAACTTGAGAGTCAACTATCAGTCAAGTCTTCTCAATTACCTCCTCCACTCCATCCCTCATGACCAGCTCTTAAACTTCACATGTTCCCCTCTTCCACATGTGCTCTGCGTAGTGCTCAAGGACTTTCACCAGCATGAAAGTGGCTGGTTTGGCGGCCATCTGGCCATCCCAGCAGGACATCCCGTTGCAAATTCCAGTAGATAATGCCTTTCCCAGGCAAAGTGGGGCTTGCTGTTTTTAGCAGCATAGCATATTGATTCATGATGACTGGGCAATGGCTATTTCCTGAGACTCTCATACCTTTACGGCATTGGATACCTTGGCAGGGTCCCCAGTCTGGCGTACGTGACAACAGGCCTTCCTTGCTAATCATTCAAAGGTATTAAAGCCGGGGACAGTACTTTATTCCACCAAGACAAAGTGATTTTACTTATTAGTAATTTAATCTACTGCTGCTTTCTGTTAGCCTTGCTGCTTATAACGGAGATGGAACTGTCATTCATTGTCATGTTCTTTGGCCCAGTCTTGCATATTATGACCTTTGAAATATGACCCTCAATCACCATCTATTTGATGGGAGTATCTGTCCATGGTACTCAGCTTCTCTAATCCCCTGATGGCGGTGGCCTGGTTTGTGCAGCAATAGGGGAAATATTGGGTTAGGCCAGACATGCAGTGGCCATACAAACCACGACATGTTTGAAACCCTCAAGCAGAGGGAGAAGGCCTGTATAAATAATTTGCCAATCCATGACTGGTTGGAAATTCCAGGAGACGGCCCCAGACAACATTGGCAGTTGCCTTGGGCATTGTTTAGAACACACAGAGCGTGCTGTGACTGCATTAACTAAGTCACCGTGTTTCAAGGGCATTCTGGCATCCTTGGCAATATGGCTTCCCACCCATGCACTATAGTAGCCACTTTTTCTATGCACCCAATCTGCTGTATCAGCTGAAGTATGGTATGCTAATGCTTATACCCAGGCTAAGGCATCAGCTTCCTGATTGCCAGTAGGCAGAGGGGGCAGGGGAGAAATAAATGAAGGGGATTAAGAGGTACAAACTTCCATTTATATAAGTCATGGAGATGAAAAGTACAACATAAAGGTACAGTCATCAACACTGTAATAACGATGTATGGTGACAGATGGCTGCCAGGATTTAGGAATGAACTAAAGAGTGGCAACAAGGGAGAGATTGCTGTGTTTATAGAAGGGCAACTTTTGTGGATTCTTTGGTGTTTGAACTATTCTATATCTTTTTTTTATAAGTATGCTCTACANGACCTTGAGATCAAGAATCCCATGCCGTACTAACTAGCCATCCAGGCATCCCTGATCTATTCTATATCTTGAGTGATAGTAGATACATGAACTTACAGAAGTGATTCAATTGTCTAGAACTAAATACACATGACACACACATGAATACAAGTAAAACTGGGAAAGTCTAAATAAGATTGAAAATCATATTAATATCAACATTCTTGTGATATGTTGTTATAAGTTTGTAAAACGGTTCCATCGGGAGAAACTGGGATCTCTTTGTATTATTTCTTTTTCTTTCTTAAATAGTTTATTGTCAAGTTGGTTTCCATATAACACCCAGTGCTCATCCCAAAAAATGCCCTCCTCCATGTCCGTCACCCCCCTTCCCCTCTCCCCCGCCCCCCTNAGATATAGGAGATCTGTATTATTTCTTATAACTGCATGTGGATCTACAATTAGTTCCATAAGACTTTTAATTGAACAATCAGTTGACTATATCTCTGTGGCCTACTTCTGGGCTTTCCACTCTATTCCATTGATCTATATATCTAACCTTTTACCAATATCATATTGTCTCAATTATGGAAGCTTTATGGTAGGATTTGAGATGTTTATGATTTTCTTATATTTTTCATTTTTTCCTGCCTGTTTATTTTTCCAGTCACATTTTAAAACAACTGTGTCAGGGCACCTGGGTGACATAGTCGGTTAAGAATCTGACTCTTGATTTTGGCTCAGATCATGATCTCACAGTACGTGAGATCGAGTCCCGTGTCTGTGTTGTCAACCCAGACCCTGCTTGGGATTCTCTCTCAGGAATTAAAATAAAAATAAGTAAACATTTAAGGGGCGCCTGGGAGGCTTGGTTAAGCGTCCAACCTCAGCCTCAGGTCATGATCTCACCGTTGGTGGGTTCAAACCCCTCATAGGGCTCTGTGCTGACAGCTCAGATCCTGGAGCCTGCTTTGGATTCTGTGTCTCCCTGTCTCAGCCCTTCCCCCACTCACCCTCTGTCTCTCTCTCAAAAATAAAATAAAAATGTTTTAAAATATTGAAAACAACTGTGGCAATTTACAGCTTTGTGAAATTTGGTTGAGACTAAGGTAAACTTTAAGTGAATTTGGTAAGAAATGCAATCTCTAAAGCATTTCATTTTCTCATTCAGCAGGATGGTATGCTGTTCTTTTTATTCAAATATTTTCTCTCGTTTGGTCTTATTCATAGAGATTCCACATTTTCATGTTAGAACTGTGCCTTTTGGATTTTATGATATTTGATACTGTTATTGATTTAATCTTTTAACTTTAACAGTATTTTCTGGCATATATGCAAGTGATTTATTTCTGTGTATTTACCTTTATCCTGACATTTTATGAAACCCTTTAATTCAAAAGGTTTTCAGTTGACTTTCTTAGCTAAGGCATGTATCTGCAGATAGTGGTTTTTCCCTTCCTTTCCGAAAGTTCTGCCTGTTATTTTGGTGGTGTATTTTTTATTTTTAAGTTTTTATTTTATTATGAGAGAGAGAGAGAGAGAGCGCAGGAGAGGGGCAGAGAGAGAGGAGGACAGGGGATGAGCTCAAAGTCCAACGTGGGACTCGAACTCTCAAACCATGAGATCATGACCTGAGCCAAAGTTGGGCGCTTAACTGAGCGCCTGAGCCACCGAGGTGCCTCATTTTGGTGGTATAACTTACTGTGCTTATTGACCAACACTTTCATGAAACTGAAGCGTAAGCCCACTGGGAATCGCCAGGAGACCATGTAGATAGAATTGATAACCCAGAGGTATCCCATTTGGGGTATGAAGGAACTAGTCTAGTTAGAGACCAACTGCTGTCAATCAGTGCCTGAGGCCTATATGTAGCATATGATGATGATGGGAGTAGTACTCAGGGCATTTCAAGCTTGTCCCAAAGGTAGACAAAGCATGCAGTGAAGACCGGAGAACTTTCTCAGGCAAAAGAATTCAGGGGCTGACTGTTGGAAATTCAGCACTGAAGATACGTGGGAGCATCAGCAACATCTATTTAAGGAGCTTTCTTCCCTCCCTCTTGGGGCACCTGAGTGGCTCAGTCAGTTAAGCATCCAACTTGAGCTCAGATAATGATCTCTTGGTTTGTGGGTTCAAACCCTGCATCGGGCTCTGTGCTGACAGCTCAGAGCCTGGAGCCTGCTTCAGATTCTGTGTCTCCCTTGCTCTCTGGCCCTCCTCTGCTTGCGCTCTGTCTCCGTCAAAAATAAATAAACGTTGAACATTAAAAAACAAAAAACAAACAAAACAACAAAAAACCCACAAGTCTTTCTTTGCCACACTCTTCTAGACTTCAATAACAGTAGTAAACTGTGGAAATTTAGTTTAAACTTAAAAGTCTCATCTTTCCTGAGTTACCCCATCTCTGTACAGATATCTACACTAATGTCCCATTGTATATTCACTTTGCTTTATTAAGACAGAAGACTACAGGGGCGCCTGGGTGGCTCTTTTGGTTAAGCGTCCGACTTGGGCACAGGTCATGATCTTGCATTTCGTGGGTTCAAACTCCGCGTCAGGCTCTGTGCTGACAGCTCAGAGCCTGGAGCCTGCTTCGGATTCTGTGTCTCCCTCTCTCTCTCCTCCTCCACTGCTCACACTCTCTCTCAAAAATAAACGTTAAAAAAAATTTAAAAAAAGGGCGCCTGGGTGGCTTAGTCGGTTAAGCGTCTGACTTTCGCTTAGGTCATGATCTCGCGGTTCGTGGGTTCGAGCCCCGCGTTGGGCTCTGTGCTGACTGCCAGCTCGGAGCCTGGAGCCTGTTTCAG
>NW_027530632.1:2719910-2721937 GCF_008692635.1 Crocuta crocuta
GGAGAGGGGGATATTATTCTCAGGAATTCAAGACCATCTACCTGAGTTTCCAAGGCAAGGACACCACTGCCATTCTCATCGATGATGAGTCCTAGGCCACATGTCTTCCTGTGGAGTCAACCATTTTCTTTGAGCAAAAGAGAATGGTTCCACAGGAAGGAGGCCTGCACTGTCAGCAAGAGGGAGAGCGATCCCTTTTGGCGATGGTTTTAGTGACGCCCACCCCAGAGAGCTTGGCTGACCCTCAGGCCCTCTGGTTAACTGGCCGTGGGAACAGCGGCTTCGAGAATGATGAATGTCGCCTCCTCCCACGCCAGGCCTCAGACACCACTGATTTCTCCTGCCCCTGAGAAGCAGTAGGATGAAGACGGAAATTTCTTAGGTTTCTTCTCTTCCCACTCTTTTAGATTCTTACCCTATAGGAGGGGCGCCCGGGTGGCTTAGTCGGTTAAGCGTCCGACTTTCGCTCAGGTCATGATCTCGCGGTTCGTGGGTTCGAGCCCCACGTCGGGCTCTGTGCTGACTGCCAGCTCAGAGCCTGGAGCCTGTTTCAGAGTCTGTGACCCCCTCTCTCTCTGACCCTCCCCTGTTCACGCTGTCTCTCTCTCTCCTAGAAATAAATAAAACATTAAAAATTTTTTTTTAAAGATTCTTACCCTATAGGAATCACTAAAATCAAAACAAAATCTCCTGCTCTGTAAATGGATGACATTTATTCAGTACGTTTTGTTAAATCTCTCAGATTCTGACGCCCTNAACATTCATTTAAATAATCTTCTGTTTGGGGGAATGATTCCTCTCATCTGCAGTCTTTATCAGGATGTCCTTTAAATCAGAACCCACTTAATAAAATGTGTAGCCGTGCTAACTTGGAAAGATTGGAGATAGTCCATATTGTAGCATATGGTACTGAAAAAAAGAGATCTGAAGAAGGAAATGTTAAAGAAGTAAAATGTTTTACTATCAGATTGGCAGTCAGTTGTCTCCATCGTTACTGATGTTGTCATTTTAAACTGATATTTATTGAGCATAATGTGAATGAAATTATATTAAGCATATGAATACAGCTGGGATTTAGAGCAGCAGGAATTTGCTAATAAGTATAAATAACAGAGAGAGATAACAATAAGGCATGAGCCTCAAATAATAAGGTACGCTTCAAATATTTTTGAATAAAGCCAAATGTACTTTGCTTTCTAATTTAAGAATCCAGTCCTTCAGAAAGCACACCTTTTGAATTGGTAACGGGTGGATGGCCAGGATGTTAGCGCCCAGTGATGAAATGTTAATTAGCAAGTGCAGATGTCCTCTGAAACTAGAGCACTAAGTAAGGCCAATTTTATTACCAAGTCCTCTGCAGAGAGGAAACAAAGCCCCTTGTATACTTCCCTTCCCTTCCTGCTTTAAACTACTTTTTAAAAATTTTTTGTTTATTTATTTCTTTAAGAGACAGAGTGTGAACAAGGGAGGAGCAGAGAGAGAGAGGGAGACACAGAATCCGAAGCAGGCTCTAAGCTCTGAGCTGTCAGCACAGAGCCTGACGCGGGGCTCAGAGCCACCAACCGAGAGATCATGACCTGGGCTCAAGTCGTATGCTTAACTGACTGAGCCACCCAGGCGCCCCAGGAAAGACTGTTTTAAGTCAATGACTGCTTTGGGGCACGTGGGTGGCTCAGTTGGTTAAGTATCTGACTCTTGATTTCGACTCAAGTCATGATCTCGCAGTTCATATGTTTGAGCCTCGTGACAGGCTCTGCACTGACCGCGTGACCCTGCTTGGGATTTTCTGTCTCTCTCTCTGCCCCTCTCCTGCATGCACTCTCTTCCTGCTCTTCAAAAATAAATAAACATGTAAAAAATAAATCAATCAATGGCTGCTTTGAAAAAAATTATTTTGGGGATTCAGCAAGGGGTACAGAGGTCATACTAAGGAATAGGAATTGAATTATAAAACGATGCAACTGGTTTTTATCCTAAATTTCTTGATTTTTCACTGCTAGGGCAATTGTGGAATTTTTTACAAGTTT
>NW_027530632.1:2722169-2724600 GCF_008692635.1 Crocuta crocuta
AAGAATGGGTGATGGTGAGAAAGGATGAAGATGGAAGAAACGTTCACATGCTAGTTCCCAAAGAGTGAGCCCAATGTTTATACAAGGTAAAAATAAAAGTAAAACACAATAGCCCATTCAAAAAATCCTTAGTCATGGAATGAAGAGGATTTTATAGGGGAAATAGGAAAGTATAGGTGTTTGAAATGTACAAACAAGCTTCTTATAAAGAGGACCTTTATTTGAGATGTGGTAGAGGAGCCAGAAATTGTTCTGAAAAACATGTGTCTTTGGAGAGAGAAAGGCAAAGCCATTTTTAGAAAGGTTTTCATCTAAAAACAGATTAATTGTTTTATTAACAGAATACATTTCAGTTATCTAGAAAATTTATTTTTTTAGTGTTTATTTATTTTTGAGAGACTGAGAGGGAGAGAAAGAGCAAGCCCCATGTGGGAGGGGGCAGAGAGAGAGAGAGAGAGAGAGAGGGAAAAAGAGAATCCCAAGCAGGCTCTGCACTTCCATGAGGCTCTATCCCAAGAACCTGGGAGATCATGACCTGAGCTGAAACCAAAGGCAGGACGTTTAACTGACAGCCACCCAGGACCCCTTAGAAAATTTATTTATTTTTAACATGTACTCATTTTTGAGAGATGGGGAGAGACAGAACATGAGTGGGGGAGGGGCAGAGAGAGAGGGAGACACTGAATCCGAAGAAGGCTCCAAGCTCTGAACTGTCAGCACAGAGCCCGATGCTGGGCTCGAACCCGCAAACCGTGAGATCATGACCTGAGCCGAAGTCGGATGCTTAACCGACTGAGCCACCCCGGTGCCCTGAAAAAAAATTTTTTTAACATGAATCAACAAAACATCACGAGTTCTTCTTTGATATTTCCCTCCAAGTAATATGAAATGGCTTTAAAGCCTCAAGAAGGACTATATGGATCACTCTAGCTCAAGGAATAGCAGGACACAGGCATAACCGGAAAATAATTCAGAAAGCATGAACTAAAAAGAGTCATTGTTTGGTACTCCGCCCCTACTCACCACCACACCCCAAGTAGTTTTCTAAGATTTAGTGATGAGTTAGTGATGTTCGATCTCAGCTGTTGGTAGTCATTGTCAAACCCAGCTCTAGTACATGCTTTTTAAAAGATATCACCATCGTGCATGTCTTCCATTGCATGCTTAGCACACTGGACTTTTCACCTTGTTAGAATTTCCAACCTAAGCAAAAGAACGCTATAGCTTGCACATTCAACTCCGGGAGCTAATGGAGACCATTAAAATCTACTTTTATAACCTAAAATTTTTGCAGTCTGATTCTTACTCTCATTATGAGGACTTTTTTTTTCTCTTAAAGATCAATAGCGTTCCACTTCTTAATCATTTTGAGATCAATATTAAATAACCAAAGCCGCTCTTAAAAAGACGATTTAGCAATAAATTTTCACCTAAACTAGAATTGCAGTAAATTGATTATATTCAAGTCTCAGCAGTCTTCCTCACTATGTTTTATGACATTAAACCATTGCTATTGTATTTAACGTTACAGAGGGTGACAGTACAAGGACAAAAACCTTTTATGAAAGCCGAAAGGGGAGGTTTTTGTAGTAAAGACACACGCATGAAACTTACAGCTGTAAATTGCAAAAGGGCTAAATTATTTGGAGGAAGATTAATCCTGTCAATAATTCATTCCACCACTATGGGCAGCAGTAAAAGCGTCTTTGGAACCAGTTAATAGCATTGACAGTCATTGTGCTGTTGAGAGTAACAAACCAGAAACATGCACTGTTACACACACAAAGTGGGAAATAAAACTATATAGGGAAAGGGTATGGTAACCGCTTCAAGAAGGCTATGAATGTAGCGGTGAGTCTGTATTTTGTTGCTTTGCTTTAGTGTTGGGTGTCTGGAAGTTCAGAAGCCCAATCAAATGTACCTGTTCTCTTTCATGCACTTATCAGGATAACAGTTACAAAGTAGATTATCTGGGTAATCTTATTGTCTAATAAGATTATATATAAGATATAATCTAAAAGATTATATGGGTAGCTTATTGTCTGTCTCTCCGAAGAGAATCTTAAGTTCCGTGAGAATATGAGAGTGTGGTCTGTGTGTGCTGTGTGTATCCACATATCATCCGTGCCTGGTGTTGTGTCTGTTACTTAGGCAACATCCTCTGATAGTCATTGCATAAACACAAGAATTCAACGCGTGAGCCATTAATTAGCACAAATATAAAATGAGGACAATTTATGAATAGTCTGTGAACAAAGAAAAAGTACATTTAGGACATCCAGCAGATGATCACCAGTAAGTTCATTCCTCATTTGTGAGTTTTTGTATTTGCTCCCAAGATTTCTGCAGGGGGCGCCGGCCGGGCTCAGTAGGTTGAGTGACTCTTGATTTCTGCTCGGGTGGTGATCCCAAGATCTTGGAGTCAAGCCTA
>NW_027530632.1:2724873-2728102 GCF_008692635.1 Crocuta crocuta
ACACCCTTCACCCACATATGGGAAAAGCATGGGTCCATCTCAAGCCCCTGAGGTTCCCTGGAAACAATTTTCCCTTTGGTTGGGAGAGGAGTGGGGCTATGGAGGAGTTAATTCGCCCAGACACATTCAAGAACCACCACCACTCTCTTAATTTGTCCTATCCTACACCAAAAGCAGATCCTGAGAGAAGGGCCTAGTCTGTGTATTTAACTGGGAGGTGATCGAAGGCCACGTAAGTGAGAAAGTGGAAAAGTTGAGACAAGGGAGGAGAAAGGCCAAGAGAAGGGGTTCTTAGAGAGCAGGTTAAGACAATGGACAACTGGGGCTCAATCTTGTTTGGAGCCCTCTGGGAAACTATACAAAATACACTCTAGAAGGTTCCCACAGAGACAGGGAGAGGCTGGGGCATTTCTCTACCAACTCCTACTACCAGTTGGTTGAGGGTTGCCCTGCACAGCATCAAGTTCCTGCAACTCCCAGTTGCATCCATATCCACCTGCGCAGACTCCCATGATGCTCTGAGGCACAGAAGCAGGGAGCTTTGGGTGCTTGAGATGGGTCCGTGCTCAGGAGCGCTGTGAGGTGTGAGTCGAAGGGATCTATGGGGCAGGGGAAGGAAAGCGTCCACTCAACCACTTTATCTGTATCTTTTTAAAAATTTATTTTTGAGAGAGAGAGAGAAAGCATGAGTGGGCGAGGGGCAGAGAGTGGGGGTCGTACAGAGGCTCCAAAGTGGGCTCTGCACTGACAGCAGCGATCCGAATGTGAGGCTCGAACTCAGGATCCCTGAGATCATGACCTGAACCAAAGTCCGACACTCAACCGACTAAGCCACCCACGTGCCCTCCACTTTATCTGTTATCTTCTATTTCATGTTTACAATGTTCTCCATATGGTTGTAACTGAGTTCTTACAAACCCTCTGTGCGGTTGGGGGTTCTAACATTCCTCATTTACCCTGAAAGAGGACGACATTTTGAGGAGATGAAGTCTCCTTCACCAGGCAGTCAGCATCCCAGCCACGTCTCAAACTCCATCCTCTGACTTCAAGTCCCACACATTCTGCCCATGTGATATCACCTCACAAAAGATAAGTTGGTTGGCTTCTCCATAAATAGTAGTCAGTACATGATGTGCCAAACCCGCCATTGACTTCAATGGTGGCTTAGTGGTCCATTTTTAAGGCTGAGACTAAAAATAAGGCCCATCGGAAGAGTCGACTGTCAAAGCAGAGCATCAGCTGAAAAGAATTGCGTTAGATAAAACCACCAGAGTGGTTTGTCCAGTGAGGCATATTGAAATCTCTCACCTTTTCTAAAAGAAAAGAAATGCCTTTTGCGGGGAAAGTCTTTCGAGGAGAAATACTGTGTCTTTCAGCTAACCCATTCGATAAGACCCACGAAATGCTAGCAGATGGCCATGTTCCCTGGAAACAAACGTACATCTACCATCTTTCTTCCTTCAGTCATCTAGAAACTTCCACAAGATAGGGGTAGGGGGGCTGTACCATGCTTAGTTGTATCTACATTTTATCTCTAGGCAGCTGACTGTATTTTTGGTTTGGGTCAGGCTAATAAAGTAGTCTATTTTAGTCTGTGGGCTCTAAGTGCTGAGATTTGCCTAAGCCAAATAGAGTTACATATCATTGATTTTGGGAAGTTCGCAAGGATCTGTATGCCACATAGGTAAAGTTTGCACGAAGATTTTGACATGGCATTTTACAGGTGGCACCTTCTAAAAGCAGATTTCAGCACAGAAGAAAACTTTGGTTCCTTCTACAGTATAATGTGGTCACTGGGACAGTTTCTTCTAAGGTCCTTTCAAGATTAAGAGTTGACAACTTTGTCAATACTAGGAAACTCTAAGAAAATCCTCTCACCTGCATCAGCCATATCTTTGACTTCTTTGGGTTGTACACTTGGGTATTCTAATCTTCCACGCACAAGTCTTGGCAGAACTGTCTCATTCTTCATAAGATGGTATACTAAGTTTGAGCGCACTGGAATCCTGAGTATTCTGGGGCTGATTAATCCTTTCTACATTAGCTGGGCCCCTTGCTTCCCCTTCCTCTTCTTATTAGGAAACTAATCAGGCACTGCCGCAAAGTAAACACCAAGAAAGAAAATATCATTCAACTTCATGTTGGATTACGTGCCCCTTAGGAAAACACTAATGCCTTATCCATAGAGGGATTTAGCATGTCAATTCTTCCCTTCTAGAAAGGGGACAAATAGATGCTCAGGGAGGCTTGACAATCACCATTTCTTTTTCTATCAGGAAAAAAAAAAACGAGTAATTAACCAGAGGCAATTACAGTAGAACCTAGATTTTGTCTATTTTCCTTTGCTTTGTGCTTGTATAAGTGAGTATTGGAAAACCAACTATTAGCATCTCTTTGTCCAGAGCAACGTTGATAAAAATACATTAATTCTCATATGATTGATACAAAATGCCCACCCAGTATAAACAGAGAGGAGGCAAGGAATAAGGAGGGGTGAAAGAGAGATTCTGTCATTTATCAATGTAGAAGATATTGTACCTCGTATTTAAATATAAAAACTTATGGCTGTAATTGTTTTCATTTCCATCCATTTCAGTGTTCTGTTTTGTTCANATTTTCTCATTCAGAATAAAATTTCTTTTTGAGGCACCTAGGTAGCTCAGTCAGTTAAGCATCTGACTTCGGCTCAAGTCATGATCTCGCAATCTGTGAGTTCAAGCCCCACGTCAGGCTCTATGCTGACAACTCAGAGCTTGGAGTCTGCTTCAGATTCTGTGTGTGTGTGTGTTTGTGTGTGTGTGTGTGTGTGTGTGTGTGTCTCTGTTCCTCCCCCACTCACGCTCTGTCTCTCTCTGTCTCAAAGATAAATATACATTAAAAAATTTTTTTTAATGAATAAAGCTTCTTTTTGGTTTGGCTTTCTTCTGTCTTCTCAAACTTTTTATTGAAGTACATTATATGCAGGAAGTACATAAATCATAATGTACATCCCAGTATTTGCACAAACTGAACACACCTGCATGAAAGTGCCTAGATGAAGAAATAGAGTATTACCAGAATTCCAGACACTTCCAAGGGACTGTAAGTATTGCCTCCAGTCACTACCCTCCCCATGAGGGTACTCACTGTCTTAACTTCTAACCACCTTGGTTAGTTTTGTCTGTTTTTGAGCTTTGTATAAATGGAATCATACACTAGGTACCCTTTTTGTGTCTGCCTTTTGTCTCTC
>NW_027530632.1:2728198-2734703 GCF_008692635.1 Crocuta crocuta
TCGCTCAACAGTTCGCGAGAACCATCCATATTTTTGTGCGCAGTTGTAAATTATTCCTTCTCCTTGCTACATTGTAATTTGTCATTTGAACACAGCACAGTTTATTTTTCTACTTGACTGTTGAAAGACATTTGGGTAGTTCCCTCTTTGGAGATACTACAAATAGCGCTGTAATAGTCTCCCATACGTCTTCTAATAAATATGCATATGCATTTCTTTTCTGCATATATGTATGAATGGAATTGCTGGGCCATAGAGTATGCCAGTTTTGCTCTTTAGGAGACACGGCCAGACAGTTTTCCAAAGCAGTTGTAATAATTTACACTTCTGTCAAATTTGGGCCGGGGGAGAGGGGGCAGCAATCTTTTGCTACTAATCAGTAATCGAAAGCATGAACAAAGTTCCCAAATTATTGTTCTGAGTGAGGTGTTTGTGGGGAGAGAGAGGAGAGGAAGGAGTAAAACGAAAGGGCCTCTGCTGTATTCACTGCAAAGATTTAGTCTTGGGAACTGAAGGAAGAAGGAGCCTGAAATCCATTTATATGAGAGAATTTGGAGGCTCTTGGGAGAGAATTTTTTGCCAGAGAAGAGTCAGATCTCTGACAAGCTTTGTCCGTGGAGGGATTTTGAGGACGGCGTGGCATTTTTTAAAAAGCAGATTTATACCCTGATCCAGCCATGGCATGTGTCCTGGGGAACATGGAAAAGCTAATAAGCATTATCCCTGAATTTTTTATGTCACTCGGGCATATTCAGACAGCTTTGGAAGCTAAGCAGAAAGGCTAGGACTCCAAAGAGATACCAAGATGTTTTCTTCCCTTTGGCATGAGCACTCTGGGTCTTCGGTGCACTTCAGTCTCGGGAGCTTCTTTGTATTTATGACACCAGGTATCATTCATCACTTGGCCCATCCGATCATGGCGGGATATGTCAGTCCTGGACAGAAATAGCCACCTCTGGGTACCAAGACAGCTACACGGGATCCTCCCCAATCCAGCAGGGAGTGAAAAGGGAGCCAGAGCCCCAGGAGAAAAAAATATTAGACATCTCACTATGATATAGCTTAACTTCCTAATTTGTTTCTATGTTGGTTTGCTAGATAACATTTAAACGTAGGAAGTCCAACCTTCCACCTCACGTTTTGTATTCTTTACTCATTAGTTCATCCATCCGTTCATTCACTCATGCACGCACTCACTCCCCCATCCATTCATTCAACAAAGTGCCCTTTTAATACTATGTACCAAGCATATACAAGGCACTGAGAATAACATAGTCATCCAGCAGATTTGATTGCTGTGTCCGTTGAACTTCTAGTTTATCAGGAGTCTGTGTAGTAATACTGGCTGAAAGCCATATTTGGCTACATCTTGTCCCAGTGTCCAGAATGATCTGCCTGCATTGAGCACTCAAACAAAATAATGTTTGAGATTGGACATTTGTTTGATAAATGTGGAATCGGAGCCAGAAAATGAATGCGTTAAAGGAAAACAGAGACAGCTGTGCGTTGGCTCCTTTTGTAATAAAGAAAATTATTTGTGAGGATGTGGTCCAGTCATTGTCCCGAAATGAGCACATGTTATTTCACTTCCCCTGATTATGTCCTTGTGTAAAAAGGCATCAGTAACTTCTGTAGTTTACCTTATGTGGTTACCTTGAGCATCAGCAGATGTAATTAACTCAAAGCATCTTGACAGCACAATTTGGTTCAATGTAGGATATCATTCCCATCATTGTCATCAGTGTAAGATGACAAATATTACCCAATAAAATGATAAATGTAACACCCTCAACACGCACAACCTGTTCACCAATATGGTAAACAGGAACTTACGTTTTTGTAAAGTTTATTTGTTTATTTTGAGAGTAAGAGAGAGAGCAAGCAGGGGAGGGGCAGAGAGAAGGAGAGACAGAATCCCAAGCAGGTTCCGCACTGTCAGCACAGAGCCTGATGTGGGGCTTGAACTCACGTACTGTGAGATCATGACCTGAGGTGAGATGAAGAGTAGGACGCTTCACTGACTGAGCCCCCCAAGTGCCCCCAGAGGCTTACTTTTTAAGTTGTTTCACTTTTATACCTTCTAGACTGTTAAACCCCCTGAGAATCACACAAGATGGATAGTTGACAAAAGTTTGAATTTCCAGGATCTCTTTCTTCCATTTCATTTTACATATGTGTCAAGTTAAGTCTAAATGGGTTCAGTCATCCACTAAGGGCCCCACAGTAAAACAAATAGGAGAGCTGAAACTGATTAAGTGTCAAGCATAAATTTTTTAACCTATTATTATTCAAGTATAATTAACGTACATTGTTATATTAGTTTCAGGCATACAACATAATGATTCAACAATTCTACACATTTCTCACTGTTCATCAAGATAAGTGTAACTCTTAATAGCTTTTATCTATTTTACCCCTTCCCCAACCCACCTCCCTTCTGGCAACACCACTTTGTTTTCTGTATTTAAGAGCCCAGTTTTTATGGTCTCCTTTTTCTTTGTTCATTTGTTTTGTTTCTTAAATTCCATACGTGAGTGAAATCATATGGCATTTGTCTTTCTCTGACTGACTTATTTCACTTAGCCTTATACTCTCTAGGCCCATCCATGCTGTTGCAAATGGCAAGATTTTGTTCTTTTTTATGGCCGAATAATATTCCATTTTATATATACACCACATCTTCTTTATCCATTCATCTATCGATGGACACTGGGGTCGCTTCCAATTCTTGCCTGTTTAAACAATGATGCAATACACCTAGGGATGCATATATCTTTTCAAATTTGTGTTTTTGTTTCCTTTGGGTAAATACCCACTAATGGAATTACTGAATCATACAGTAATTCTTTTAAAGCTTTTTTGAGGAACCTCCATACTATTTTCTGCAGTAGCTGCACCAATTTGCATTCCCACCAACAGTGCACGAGGGTTTCTTTTTCTCCACATCCTCTCCAACACCTATTTCTTGTGTTTCTGATTTTAGCCATTCTGACATGTGTAAAGTGATATCTCATTGTGGTTTTAATTTGCATTTTCCTGATGATTTCTTTGCTAAAATAAAGCTAGCAGCTTAAAGATGGTAGCAAAATCATGGCTATGTTTATGAACAGATAATGAGTAAGTTAAAAGCTTGAAAGAATTCTGAAGATGTGTTAAATATATAGTAGTTTAGTAGCCTATAATATATGTTAAAGGTAGAATAAATGCAATGTATGATGGAAAACATTAAGAGTCTACTGAGAGATGGGGCACCTGGTGGCTCAGTCGATTGAGCGTCTGACTCTCGATTTAGGCTCGGGTCATGATCCCAGGGTTTTGGGATCGAGCCCCATGTTGGGCTCGGCACTGAGTGTGGAGCCTGCTTACGATTCTCTCACTCTCTCCTTCTGCCCCTCTCCCCCTGCTGGTGAGCTCTTGTTCTTAAAAAATAAAAGTCTACTGAGAGATAGGGATGGAAAGACTAAGTCATCATCATTACAAATAGCTGCATGCTATGTCGTTTTCCTAAGTCAACCATCCCTGAGTGAGTATCGTTCCATTCTGGCCTTGCCAGAAAACGGAGATAATCCGGCAAATGCAGATAACACTCACGGCCATTCAGCAGACTTACTGGATGGCTACAGCTGTGGCCAGGCACACTTTACCCCGCGTCTCTCTGATAGAATAAGCATGTGCCTTTAGCCTGGGGCCCCTTCTGTCTATGGTCGTCTTTGCTTGAACTTGGACTCTGGTCTCATAACCGCACTATCAGTGGGGAACACAATTACAGTAGCGAGAGACAGAGACAGAGAGACAGAGACAGAGACAGGACCATTGCCTAAGCCAAGATTCAGGCAGTGTGATTCACAGATCCCCTGTCCTAAGGATGTGAGCCTACCCCACCTCTTTCCCTTTGTTTCTCATTGTGCTATGTCAGTTGTGTTAACAAACCCTGTGATTGGCACATCTTATTTTGGCCCATGAGCCCTTCTGTTCTGTGGCCTCTGGGAGAGCCCACAGAGAGGATGCTGCTGAGTCAGGGCCCTACCCCACAAGACAATATCCAAATGACCTCCCTTCAAATTTCATGGACCAAATGGTACCAGTGTCACAAAGCGAGCAATTCAGTCAAACTGCCATCAGCTGAACAAAGCCCCTGACCTGAAATCTATAACGATAACAGGACATGAAAACCTTGAACTCAAGTGTCAGGTGGCCTCTTGCCTCATTAATTCACCCAGAACTTCTCCCCAAAATGCTCACTTGTTTGCAGATCATCAAATCACCACTGGCACGCTCCGGTGTTTCAGTAAACAGAAGAATACCATTTTTTATGTTCACAGCACGTTAACTTTTGCAAAGGATTTTAGGATATTTGCTATGTTTCACCTTCCATTTCTGTGAGGTTGCAGGTCATGGAAATGGAAGCCAACGGGATGTTTTCCCTCTTGAGTAAGAAGGTAACAAAAGTTGATGAAGAAAAATAATACAATAATGTGTCATGTTCTTTTGAGCTTGCTCAACAATGTGGGAGCTTATGGGTTCGTTGTCAGAGAGAGTCAAACTGCAGCTGAGAGTTTCCATTTTTTCTTGTTTATCTGATCCTGATGTTCTCACTAGGATTTAATAGCTGATGAAATTCTGGATGTTTTTTAAGAAGTTGTTTATTAGGAAAACTTTCCAACTTAGAGAATATGTATAATGAACACATATCGCCAAAATCTAGTTAATAATGAATACGTTGCCATATTTCTTCATCTCTTTTTGATGGAAGCATTTAAAAACAAATTAGAGACTTCATGATATTTCATTCCAAAAGGCTTGTTTACATCTCTAAAGATGACATACTCCTACATAACCACAATATCATTATCACACTTAACGAGATTAACTATTTTCTTTTTCTTTTTCAATTCTTATTTAAATTTTTTTTTTAACATTTATTCATTTTTGAGAGAGAGATGGACTGCGAGTGGGGAAGGGGGAGAGAGAGAGGGAGACACAGAATCTGAAGCAGGCTCCAGCCTCCGAGCTGTCAGCACAGAGCCCGAGGTGGGGCTTGAACTCACAAGCGGTCATGATCTGATCATAACCCGAGCTGAAGTCAGACGCTTAACCTACTGAGCCACCCAGGTGCCCCCTTTTATTTTCTAATATCATCTACTACCTGGTCTCGGTCACATTTTTTTTTTTCCAGTTGTCCCCAAAATGTCTCCTACAGCTGGTTTGTTTCAACAAGGATTACACATTCTGTTATTTGTGAGATCTCTGAAATCTTTTAATCTACAACAGCTGTCCCCCTCTTTCTTTCCATGACAATGACTTGTTAAAAAAAATACCAGGCCACTTATCCTTAGGATGTCCCACCTTCTGGAAGATTCTGTTTCTTCATGATGATTTGATTAATTTGTTCTCCTCTCCTCTATACTTTATACAAACTAGAAATAAAATCTATAGGTCTGATTATTTTCGAGTTGAATATTTTGTTGCAAGAATTTACCATGTGTGTGCTGTAAGCTTTTTATTGTGTCACATCAGGAGGTGCATAGGCCTGCTTCTAACCTTTATGTTTCCCAAGTTAATTGTTGGTTCTTGAAATATTCATTTCCTGTGCTTTGGTCCCAGGCTGAAGAAAATGGCCATCAGCGAAATCGATCAGTATTTTGGTAGGGCTCAAAACTGTTTCTGTCATTACCTGAACTAACCCGTTAGTGGATATTAACCGTCTCCTATAATCACAGGTGCTCCATATTGCCCTCTATTTTGGAACAAATGCACCTTTCCCGTGGTCTTATACAAGGAAACATTTCTCAATTCAAATAAAATGTAATTGTTGGGGGAATAATTAGAGGCAAAGCTTTCATGGAAGGAAATTCCTTCTGTAAAACGGTAAGCATATTCATGAAAGCACATGGCTTCCCCCTCCCCCCACCGGCTGCCGAGGTCTGCTTTTATATACTGACTTTATCTAAGGTAGGGGTTTTTGTTTTTGTGAAGTTTAGGGCTCCTGAGAAATATCCCTTAAATTGCCTGCCCTTGACTGCTAAAGTTACTTAATAGATTCACTGGGAAGAGTTTTCCATTTATTACTTCTGGCGTTTTATTGAAAAATGTCTTTTACCAACAAATGTGATTGCTCTGCCAGCAAAGCCAAAACTCAGAAGAAATAATGTTCTTCCTCTGCTCATACTCCCCAGTTTATTCTGGCTCTCTGAATTAGTTTCTGCTGTCTCTGGATTACACACAAAGTCTGGAGTTGGATTTCAGGTGGAGGTCAGTATTTTTTTTTTTAAGTTTATTTATTTTGAGAAAGAGAGAGTGTAAGCAGAGGAGGTGCAGAGAGAGAGAGAGAGGGAGAGAGAGAATCCCAGGTAGGCTTTGCACTGTCAGCGACGCAATCTCACGAACCATGGGATTGTGACCTGAGCTGAAACCAAGAATTAGGTGCTCAACCGACTGGGCCACCCAGTCACCCCTGGAGGTCAGAATTTTAAAGATATATAAGTTTGGAATGGTGAGGCATCAT
>NW_027530632.1:2734739-2741431 GCF_008692635.1 Crocuta crocuta
TTAGCAACCACAGCTCTACTCCCACACCTCCACTCCCACACCCCTTCCTTTCCCCCCTCCCCTACTTATTTGATCCACCCACAGTGAACCAGTTCACTAGGATCCCAGGCAAAGCCAAAGCCCTGGAGGAAGGAGGAACCTGAAACAGAAACTTCTGGTTTCAGAAAGGAGAGAACTGCAGATTCACCAAGACACCTAAGAGACAGAACCAATTCGGCTTTTCAGGGTAAAATAATCTTGTTTCCCAGTGACAGAGAAAAGAGTCACTCTCTCACAGATTCTCCATTCCTTGCGGTTCCCCTGATACGTGGCAGTCTTTTCCCTCCTTAGGATTTCTATGTGGTTCTAATGGTCCATCCCCTCGGGTTTAACTTGACCAACAGCAAATTGTTTTCCTTTGCTTCTGACCAAAGAGGCTTGCAATGTCATATAGGTAGATACCACCTCTTGGATTTCGTTTCTTTTCCTTTTCTTCTTTTTTATGTTTTTGTTTTCGTTTTAGAGAGAGAGCCTGAGTGGGGAACAGGGTTAGACGGAGAGAGAGAGAGAGAACGGGAATCTTAAGCAGGCTCTGCACCCAACGCAGAGCCTGATGAGGGCTTCAATCCCATGATCATGACCGGAGCCGAAATCGAGAGTTCAACACTCAACAGACTGAGCCACCAAGGCATCCCTTGGTCTCTCGGTTTTCTAATCTAGAAAATGACTTCAAATTGAAAGACCACCTTCTTATTCTATGCAGACCTCCTTTGATAAGCCTGAAATTTTTTAGTTTTGCATAAGAAGAGTTGTATCTTCAGAATCTTTTTCTAAGCTTATTTATTTATTTTGAGAGAGATTGAGAGAGAGAGAGGGAGAGCAAGAGCACAAGCAGGGGAGTGGCAGAGAGAGAGGGAGAGAGAATCAAAGTAGGCTCTGCACTGATAGCTTAGAGCCCCATGTGTAGCTCAAACTATGAACCGTGAGATTAGACCTGAACCAAAATCAAGAGTCAGACACTCAACCAACTGAGCCACCCAGGCGCCCCCAGAATCTTTTTTTTTAATGTCAGGAATTACTGTACTTCTCAACAGAATTTGGCTTAGCTTTAGTTCATGGTCGACCTTGAGCTGCCAAACTGATTGAGCTTGACTTTCTCATTTTCATGACAAGAAAGCTTAAAAATAAATTTGAAACCCACATAGAGAAGTAGAATCATTATGTCGTACACCTGCAACAAACGTAACATTATGAGTTGACTGTATTCAAATAAAAATGGTTTTTAATTGAAAGCCACATAGACAAGCAGTTTCGGAATTTGTAATATGTAATTTTCCATCAAGCTCATCCTAGATCCATTTTCCAAAATTATTTTTGCCCTTTTCGTTTCCTCTCCTTCTCACCTCTGTCCATCTTATGTGAGCTGATCTTATTTTATAAACCTTTTAAATAAACAGAAATCAATGAATTAATATCACATCTAGTGAGCTTGGCACACAGATGCATGCCTCAAAGCCTCTCCATAAATGCCTGTTGAGTCTTGTGTCACTTAAAGTTGCAAATAGTCTTCTGAATGTCATTAGCAGTGGCTACCTAATAGGAGACTTTGGCGGCCTTAAGTAAAAGGTTCTGCTTAAAAGATTTGTGGTCATTCTATCTATCTATCTATCTATCTATCTATCTATCTATCTATCTATCTATCTATCTATCTATCCATCTTTATATCTATCATCTATCATGTAGATGTAATTTTCAAAATACTCATTGTATTAATTTTGATACATATACACGTATTAACTAACTTTATATATAAATATAATGGTTTCTTTACAATTTTTTCCTGCTCCCATTTCATGAAACACTTTTATTCAATCCCTTTCTATGCATCTTCGACATCATTAACATTACTCTTCCTGTCGTTAAATCTTCCTTGAAACTACATTATGGAAGTTTTCCAACATACTCAAGTTAGAGGCTTATAACCTTTCATGTACCTATCGGTTGGCTCCAACAATTATCTATATATGGATGACCTAATTTCATCTATATTTCTATGTGTTTCCCTTCCCTGAAATAAAAGCCCTATAAAATCCAAATTGCATGGGATGAACTTATAATCTATTTTATCTTTAAAATGTTAGGTCAAGCTTCATGAGACTGCTGATAGTCTATCATTTTGGATTTACAGAAAATGCAGTTTCATAGGGTTCAAAACCACATGGTTCATATGGTTCCGCCTCACTCTGTCCAAAAAGGACAGAAAGAATGTCCGATCTAATAGCACCAAATGTTTCTGCTACTGGAATTGTGGTCTCTAAATATCATTTCTCAACCAAAGGAACAAGGGTTTTTTGGGAAAATGTCTAATTTTAACTCTGGGGCAAGAAACGTGAGATTAAGCTTGGAATATCTTGCCGTATCATAAAGCGAGGATGTTGACAAAGGCTGTCAGGTTAAAGCCAACATCGTGATGTTGATGATTCTTGCACACACATGCAGTCAAGAGCACGTTTCTTCTTCACATTTTTAGGACTATGGCAGTTGGGGGATTTGACTTGACCTAGTTAATCAATAATAGCCTTTGCTGGTGATTTTCTCTTTCTCATTCTCTAGGAGAGCTTACCTTTCTCTAGAGGATTGGTGAGTGACATTTCATTGATGAACTTTCTTTCAGAACATTTAACACTTAACTCCAGAGAAGGTCAGTGGGTTAGAGAAGGTTGTAATTTACATTTGTCAAAGTAGGAACATGTCTATATGACTATGGGTGTGTTTAACTTTGGAGTTATCCATATAAAAAGATAAAGGTCTTTTAGTTTGGGGAAAAACTAAAATAAAACTGGATGGGGATCATTATCACAAATGACTGCCAGATGCCTCAGGACACCGGGAAGCTATTTGTGATTCTAGTAATTACTGTAAGAGGAATTTAACAGATCCTTCTAAGATACTATCAAGTCCTTCAAAGGGAGCTGTATAATTGTTTGCCTCTGGTAAGTCTGACTTCAATTGAAAATACAGATACAAATATTAGAAATGTGGGTGGATGCTCCTACCATACTGGATTCCTACCCTTGGTGATCTGACAACCAAGTAAAACAAACAACATAGGGATTAATCCTGAATTTCTCCCAGGCCACTTCTGATCAGCCGACAGATATGGAAAAAACGGGTAAGGTTATCTGCAGCCCTTATCCATTCTTGCCAGCTGGTGTTTTCTACATTGGGCGTGGGACAAATTCTCCGGACATGAGAATGAATAAGGAATAGAAGCTTTTGCGATACAAAATACTTTCTACTAGGGAACACAAAAAATACCCTGCTGAGGGGTGTGGAGAGAACTAGACTAACTTGGGAATAAACCTCTTTCTTTGGTAGAACTACAAACTAGCAATGACCCCCCCCAATAAATCTTTGATTTACTTTAGACTTTACCCTATATTTTACTCCCCATATAATCAACTTTCTGTTAATTCTACCTTCTAAGGATTTCTACTGTATCATTTTCTCCATTGCTGATCCTACGCTCCAGAAAATCCTTATCATTCACCAGGCATTTTCTTATAACTTCCCGATCCCGGTCTCTTGCATTCTTCCCATATTAGCCCATCTCCACAGTCTTACCTTTGTCTTCTTGAAAAACAAATCTGATCATGTCGTTCTCTTACTCCAATGCTAAATTACTATGGTTCAAATACCGAAATCTGGGGTTAAAATGCCTCCCCACAATTTAAATTCCTGACTTGCCCAGTTCTATTTCCTGCCATACCCTACCCCCACACACACCTCATCTTTCAACTCCAACCAGGATTCTCCTGGAAATACTTCTTACCACTGATGACTATTACTGCCTAAATAAGTATAAGAAAAGACCGGAGCACTTCACATTTCACTCTAACTATTTACCCTCAGAGCAAATTAAAACTTCAACCTCTTAAGGGGCGCCTGGGTAGCTCAGTCAATTGAGTGTCCAACTTCAGCTCAGGTCATGATCTCACTGTTCATGTGTTCTGAGCCCCGTGTTGGGCTCTGTGCTGACAGCTCAGAGCCTGGAGCCTGCTTCGGATTCTGTGTCTCCCTCTCTCTCTGCCTGTCCTCTGCTAGCTCTCTCTCTCTCTCTCTCTCTCTCTCTCTCTGAAAAATAAATTAACATTAAGAAAAATAAAAATAAAAATAAAAAACTTCAACCTCTTGAGCAGAGTTAAGGTCAAAAGAATATCCCAAACCTCGTTCTTTCTGGATCCTTCTAGAAGACTAAGATTTATAAAGAACTTTAATAAAATAAGGGCAGCCAGTTATTCCAGGTAAATGGCATAGACATTCAAGATACACCAGGTTTTTTTCCCTCCTTTCACACTCTGAACTTACTTACCTCAAACAAATTGCTCCAGGTGTTCTCTCCCACCAAGTTTTCTTCCCCATGCTTAATAACTGTCTGTCAGAGTCTCAGTCTTCAAGGCCAAGTTCCAATTCCACCTATTCCAAGATCATCAGCAACATTAGTATTGTCAGTCTTACTNTCGTTTGCACCAGTGTGTCACTCTGCTTTGTTTTACATTTCTGCCTTTTGTAATTCACCTGCCTGTTATATGGAGAGTGTTTAGAAAACACTTTTTTTTAATGTTTATTTATTTGTGTGAGAGAGAAAAAGACAGAGTGTGTGGAAAACACTTCTTATCTCGTATTGCCCACAGTACCTATCACAGAGTTTTATACACTATAGGTAATGATAAACGTGTTAAATCGGGTCGATTGCATCGTATAGAAAAGAAGAGAAAACCAAGGCATATTTTGCTCACCTCCCTAATTTTTCCAAGCCCGCTTCCTGTATTGACCCTATGTGAGTGACTCCTGGCAGGAAATTGGTTTTTTTGTCTTTTTTCTGTCTTTGTACAGGTATCTCATTACTGCCTCAATGTTAATAATTTGTAAGTTGTGAAGCACAGTAGCTTAGTCTTTTGGAGTTATCCAACCTGAATGGTTCCTGTTCTTAAAATCTCTATGTAGAACCAAAAGTCGTTGGGAGGTAGAAAGTGATTGCTACCCAGGAATTTCTTATTGACATCTAGAAACACGCTGCAGGATCATTAAGTACATGGGCTTTAGGATTAGGCAGAGGATTGAGTCCTGGCTCTGTCCTTTACCATCTGGGTGACCTTGATTAAGTTATTTAACTTCTCTGGAAGGTCGGTTTCCCTGGAAAGAGATGGAATTTAGGGTATAGGATGTTTATTTAGGAGGAGCTTGGGATCAACGTCTGGAAGGAATGCAACAGAAGCAGGAAGGGTCAAAAACAGGTCTACTCGCATAGTGTTTGGTGATTTACATAATGTAAATATTCCCATCCATGCCTATTTCCAGCTGTCGACATGATGTCACAGTACATGCTTTTGGGAAGAGATGTCTACAAGGGTCTCTAGCAGTGTATGCAAACTCTAGCACACACTGAAAGGGGATGACCTTGGATAAGAGATTGATTTATGAAGTTCAGAAGACACTTCCTGTCTGAGCTTCAGCCTCTCTGCATCTCCTCTCCTACAGCAAAGCTTAAATTTAATTTTCCCGCAGAAATTCACATTCCCTCCAAGGGCCTGGCCAAAAGTGCCTTTCAAGGTCGTCTAAGGCACAGACTAGCTGCTTGTTAAGCCCCAGAGGTGGGGCTTAGAAGATCCTGGGTCTCAAAACAGTTTTGGCTGTTGTTCCCATAAGGGGACATAGAGCTAAGAAAAGCATTTTACTTTCTTTCTTGTCTCCTACTGCAGCATGAACAAGGCAGACATTGAAATCTCATAGAGAGTCCTGCCACACTGGCTTATTGTAATACTCAGTTCTCTGCATCATCTTCTGAGATCTGCTTATTTTCTGCCTCTGACTGTAATAGTGAATCCCAACATCTTTAGCTGAGTTACTACATGTAGTAAAAAAGAAAGAAAAATGGACCTCAGATCCTATACCTTCTTCTCCAGAGCTCTAATTACATTCTTTGTTTCTTTTTTTTAATGTTTATTTAGTTTCGAGAGAGAGAGACAGGAGCACAAGCAGGGGAGGGGCAGAGAGAGGGGAAAAGACCAAACCTGAAGCAGGCTCCAGGCTCTGAGTTGTCAGCTCAGAGCCCAACGCAGGGCTTGAACTCATGAAGCATGAGATCGTGACCTGAGCCGAAGAGGTTGCTTAACCGGCTGAACCACCCAGATGCGTCCTCCACCCCCCTCCCCCGCCCCATTCTTTCTTTCTGGATAGGACTCTGTCACAAGCATTTCCCTTGAGGGCCAATGTCAAGCAGGGAAAGCAATTCAGGAGTGGTAGTGGAGTCATATTTTCTGCCCTTAACTGAGGTAGACACAGAAGTACACACTATTGGGAACTTTCAGTGACTGGGCTCCCCTAGGATGTCCTTAGTAACTGAGGGTCAAACTTTATAGTCCCAGGGACAACTAGTGTCTGGACCCAACGGAGGTAAAAACCTCCATTAACTCCATATAACTGCTCTCCCTCAGGGCAAAATCAAAGACTACATCAAAATATATGACAATGGTTACGTTTAACAATTTCCAGAATTCTTTTAACAAAGAACTCTATGGACGTGTTCAGAAAAGTAAAACTGTATAACATATCCTCATCTTGAATCTATAAAACTAAAGTAAAAATAAATATTCTTGAATTGTAAGCCAAGAACCAAATACATGAGACATATATTTCGGTCACTGAATCAC
>NW_027530632.1:2741450-2743112 GCF_008692635.1 Crocuta crocuta
AATCACCGAATATATATTTCTTATAAGTCATAATGTCATAATCCCCTTTCCGAAAGTTAAATAAAGAGCCTTTGCTAAAACAAGCAAACAACAACAACAACAACAACAAACAAACAAAAAACAAGTAAATATTCTTGGGTAGTAAACTTGAATGGAAACATCATACCACACCCACCTATGGTCTGTGACATCCAAAGCCAATACCAATATAATGAATGACCCCTGTCCCAAAACATGTCTGTTACTCTTTGAAATAAAAGTAATGGAGTAGGAGGTTAAAACTAAAAACATCCTTAAAAGATATTTTACAGACGAGAAACTGAGGCTTAGAGAGGTAAAAATTACTTTTCTAAACATATTTCATTTCCAGCAACTCATGGTAATCCTTGTGTATCTTGGAACTAATGACTGCTCCCTACCTCAAAAACTATGTTTTCGGAAAAGTTTGGAAAGAATGGAAAAGTTTTGCCTTTATTGCTGCCCTCCTGCTATTAGCAAGACAAAAGGGTCATTTATTTTCAGTCCTCAAGATTCAGGTTTCACACCACTAGCTGAGAAGAAAATATTCTTAGTAGCCAGCAGTTGGAAGCAACCCCAAATCCATCAACAGAAGAATGGACAATCACTGGCGCATTCATCTGATGATATATTACTCAGCAGTGAAAATGAAGTAACTACTAATAAACACAACAACACAAATGGATCTTATGTACATGGGGAGCAAAAGAATTGAGACCACACACAGTGCACATTATCTTATTCCACTTACATGATGTTCTAGAAAAGTTAAAACTTATCTATGGTGATATAAACCAGATTAATGGTTGTCTTTTGGGAGAACTTTCGCAAGTGATAAAAATGTTCTGTATCTAGTTTGGAGTTTTAATTATACAGATATATACAATTGTCAAAACTCCTTAAACACCAGAGATCTGTGCGGTGTGTGCAAATGTGTGTGTGTGTATTTTAAGTATGTATATCACAAATGATTGACTAGAACCATGCAAATATTCAGAAGAAGCTTTCAGTCATTTCACAGCATTAAATCCACCTTGATCAATAAAACAGAAAAATCAGTTTATCATTGAGTAAATTTTTCAGTTTTTTTTACCATTTATTTATTTTTGAAAGAAAGAAACAGAGCACAAGTTGGGGAGTGGCAGAGAGAGAGAGGCAGGGAGACACAGAATCCGAAGCAGGCTCCAGGCTCCGAGCTGTCAGCACAGAGCCCGATGCGGGGCTCGAACCCACGAGCTGTGAGATCATGACCTGAGCCAAAGTCAGACACTTAACCAACTGAGCCACCCAGGTGCCCCTCACTGAGTAGTTTTCTGCTTCAAATTCCTATTTTCAGCCTCTTGGCTCTTTCCATTTTCTCTCCATATGTGCATTTGGAATCTCAGTGGTTTTTCAGTAAACACATTGTTTACATCATGTGGATCAACAGATTTTTGTATATTTGCTCATTCACTCATAAGCAAAGAGTATTTTAGAATCCTTATTTTTATCCCCACCCCCACCCTATCACATGTATCCATTGGAAATGGCTTAAACGGCTTAAAACATTTACTAAGTTTTATTTATGTAATTGAAAGTCTTGAGATGAGTAGACTCAGAGGTGGGCCAGCATTTTAATGACCTCCTGGGGACCCAAGTTCTTTC
>NW_027530632.1:2743128-2748125 GCF_008692635.1 Crocuta crocuta
CAGGATGGTGGCTTTCATCCTCAGGCTTGCTGTTTCTTCTGGAGTGGGTCATATTCCTACCTGAAGCAGGGCTTCTGTAGCCTAAAAGGTGAAATCACTTTTTGGGTGAGCAGCCACTAGCATATGCCTTAACTGTAGTGCCATATTTTAAGAAAATATAAGCCATTCCCATCTACCATATGCAAACGGAAAATGTTGTCAACAATGACCTCATTGTAGCTACTCCAGTGAACACTGCTATCATTGTAATTACAGCAAGCATAGTTGTTGACCTGCTTCTAACCCATGAAGGCTCCCTCATGAAATTTCCTTNATTTGTCTTCTAGATAACTTGAGAATTCGCTTGCCCCATTCTGTTTTCTTAAATTCCTGTAGGTATTTTGATTGGAATGGCATTGCATTGACAGATTAATGCTGGAAGAATGGAGAATTGCCTGTAGTTTCAGAAGTACTAGGTGAAAGCATTTCCTCTGCAGATTGACGAATCTCCCTGTAAAGCAAGAACCTGTGTCTGGGCGGGGTGGGGGTGGGGTTAAAAAGACCAAGTGGTTGTAGCATTTAATATCGGTGGAAATATAAAGAAGAATGGAATTATAATACATATTTATCAGGAAAAGTGTAGCGCCAGGAGATGACGTGGCATTAAATTTCTCACTATTCGTAGCGATTCCTTAATTGGGCGTTTCCAAAATAAAACTGGGAGTAATGAGCTAGAGTCCTGAAGGAATGTTATTTGGCACTACAGGAACATTATTATGCTATACTGATCTGCTTCAATAAACTCTGTATTCAGACATCACAGGGAAGTGCATGGTAACAGAAGCGAAGTCTTGCATTATCCATAAGAAACATGTTCTCCTTTGCAGTTGATGAGCATTCTCCCGCAGTGAGTCCCTGAGTAACTCAGCTTTGCTCTGCAGCTAAGATTTATTAGGAAAATTCAATTAGGTATTGTGGAAAATGCTCGACACATTGCCAGACATATAGTGTGGGCTTAGCAAATAGTGGCTATTACTATAAATAGTGGCACATGATGGTAGATAGTATTAGCTCCACCTGATAAATGTGGATAATGAGGCTCAGACCCCTTGGATAGCCTTTTCGAGGTGTTCCAGACAATATACACCTCCTTGACTCCTAAAATATCCTAGTCCCACTATACTTTGCTGCCTGCATTATCTACCACTATCCTACTCTAGGGAAGCCATTTCTCAAACTCTTTTTGTTAAAGATGATCATATCGAGGCGACAGATTCCCCCCAAATGTAGATAGTGTGACTAGTAATCTCTTGAAAAAATGAAGCAAACCACTTGAATTTGAAAGGTTCTTAAAAATGGGGAATCTCTGGACATGAAACTCATAACAGATGCCTCCAACTTCATTTGTTCGATTTTCAGATTTTTATAGAATGATAGGTGGTTAGGCCTTGCAGGTGACCTAGGCCATCCCCTTTAAATGATAGAATGGTGACATCTGAGCGGGCGAGTAATTTGCCAGAGTTAGCACACTGGTAGATGTAGACTAGAATCCAGGCCTCTTGATTCCTAGGCCAGTCTAGTAGATTGAATTAATATTATGCACAGAACACACAAATTGTGCCAGGCTATTATAAAAAACCATTTATCTTACAGCAAAATTAGGAATTATTATGTACATTATTGTATTTCAAAACTATTTAGGTTTTGAATTATTTTCTGCTTGTCATTTCTTTTCATATGTCTTTAAAAATTTTTTTTTAATTTTTGAAAGAGAGAAAGTGCGAGGGGGGGAGGGACAAAGAGAGAGGGGGAGAGAGGATCTGAAGCAGGCTCTACCCTGTCAGCAGTGAGCCCAGGGGCTCGAACTCACAAACCGTGAGATCATGACCTGAGCCAAAGTCAAGAAGCTCAACCGACTGAGCCACCCAGGTGCCTTCATATGTCTTTGATATAGACAGTTTAACTTGCAAAGTCACTAGTGATGCAAATAAATGAGACAATAAAAAATACTGAGAATATCGTTTTTCAGGGTCACTTAGATTAGAGTTTGTGTTTTTAATATATACAAGCATTATAGTAAATATCATTGCGAAAACTTAAAACAATGCAGAAGGAAACAGAGCAAAGCCTTCCTGCATTCCCACTCTGTTCCTCAGCAATAACCACTTAGAACAGTTGGGTGGATATTTTCCCATTTCTGTAGTCAATTAATTCACATGCATGAGATTTCGATATTTAATTTGGGAGGTTAGCTATCTGAGTCATTTCTACTTGTTTCGGCCAAAGCAATATGTCTTGGTGAAAGGTTTTTGCCAGTACAAACAGATGTATTTCATTCTTTTTAACTGCTGCGTGGATAGAATGGACTATTATAATGACTATTCCGAAATTTATTTGATCATTCCCTTATTGATGATCATTTAGGTTGTTTCTAATTTTTCACAATTATTGTTCACCCAAACTGCTGCAATTAATCTCTGTCTAAACGCTTCTTCGAAGCATCTAAATGTGTTTATGTGCTGCTGAATTATCCCCCAAGATTGTTTTTGCCAATTCACACAACTGTCAGTAGTATATGAGAAAGTAGGACTTCCCAAATCTGTGCTAACCCTTGATAGTGGTAATCCCTAGCTTTTACCTGATGGCTAAATAATGATACTTCTAGCTTCTATTCATTTGAGTGTATGGAATTCCCAGTATGCTAGTACAATATTTCTATCTCTTCTTCTTTATCTTTTACTTTTGTGTATTGTGCTTTTCATGTTATTTTATACAGTATCTTTATTTTTCTTGATATTAGTCCATTATATGTAACAACTATTTTCTTCCAACATTTGTTTTAGAGGGGAATATGGAACTTTAATTTTCCTATGATGAAAACAGTCATTCTTTTGCTTTTTTACATCTATACCTTTTCCACTTAAAAATTATAAAAATACACATTTACTTTTATACCTTGGTTTCTTCGGTTTAGCTCTCTTTATCTATCTTAAGTTTATTGTTTTTAATCTTTTAAATTTTAAGTATAATTAACATACAGTGTTATATTAGTTTTGGGTGTACAATAGAGTGATTTGACAATTCTATACATTTCTTAGTGCTCATCAAGATAAGTGATGTTTTACCCATCCCCTACCCACCTCCCCTCTGGCAACCACCAGTTTGTTCTCTGTATTTAAGAGTCTGCTCTTTTGTTGGTTTCTCTTACCTTTGTTCATTTGTTTCGTTTCTTAAATTCCACATATGAGTAAAATCGTATGGTATTTGTCTTTCTATGACTTACTTCCCTTAGCATAATACCCTATAGCTCCATCCATGTGGTTGCAAATGGCAAGATTTCATTCTTTTTAACGGTTGGGTAATATTCCATTGTGTGTATACACCACCTCTTCCTTATCCACTCATCAACTGATGGACACTGGTGTTGCTTCTATATCTTGGGTATTGTAAATTATGCTACAGTTTAAACAAAGAGGACCTAAATGTGAGACCTGAAACCATAAAATACCTAGAAGAAATCAGAGGCAGTAATTTTCTCTGAAATCAGCCATAGAACCATTTTTGTAAATATGTCTCCTCAGGCAAGGGAAACAAAAGCAAAATGAAACTATTAGGACTACATCAAAATACAAAGGTTTTTCACAGCAAAGGAAATCATCAACAAAACAAAAAGGCAACCTACTGAATGAGAGAAGATATCTGCAATTGTTATATCCAATAATGGGTTAATATCCAAAGTATATGAAGAACTTATTCAACTGACCACCAAAAAATCCCAAATAATCCGATTAACAATGGGCAGAGGATATGAATAGACCTTTTTCCAAAGAAGACATACAGATGGACAACAGACACATGATATGATGCTCCACATCACTAATCATCAGGGAAATGCAAAATAAAACCACAATGAGATATCACTTTATACCTGTCAGAATGGCTAAAATCATAACACAAATAGCAAGTACTGGTGAGGATAGTGTGGAGAAATCGAAAGCTTCCTACACTGTTGGGGGTAATGCAAACTGGTGCAGCCACTGTGGAAAACAATATGGAGGTTCCTCAAAAAATTAAAAATAGAATTACCATATGATCCAGTAATTCCACTACTTGGTATTTAGTCCCCTTTCCCAAAATGAAAACAGTAACTCAAAAAGATATATGTACCCCTATGTTTATTGAATTTATTCTTGGCATATATAAATGTGGAGGATTATGTGGTTTAGTTAATAAAGTTGTGGAATTATGTTACAAAGTAATAAGCATTCAGAAAACAAGAACTCAATTGCCAAAACATAAAAATAAAACAAAACTTTTGGGGCATCTGGATGGCTCAGTCGGTTGAGCGTCCGACTTTGGCTCAGGTCATGATCTCACAGCTCGTGGGTTCGAGCCCTGCGTCGGGCTCTGTGCTGACAGCTCAGCGCCTGGAGCCTGCTTCAGATTCTGTGTCTCCCTCTCTCCCTGACTCTCCCCTACTCGTACTCTCTCTCTCTCTTTCTCTCTCTCTCTCAAAAATTAATAAACATTAAAAAACATTTAAATATAAAACTTTTTCATTTTCCAGTCAGAGAGCCTATGTTCGTTTATTGGGGAACTAAGTCTGTCCACATTTGGTATGAGGATTTATATGTTTGCACATGTTTTTGCAATCTGTTTATATTCTCCATTTCCCAACTTTTGTGTTAATTTGTCTTTAGCATATTTTGGCTTTTAGTTGATTGTCTTTCCTGCATTTTGTTGAATTGTCAACTTCTCTTTATTCATTGTCCCTCCACCATTACATCCCTTTTCTATAGTTCAAGTGAAATTTTAATGAACATAAAAATATATAAATCTAATTTTACATAATTATACTTAAATGTAAAAATTCAGAGTTAATCATGAACTATGACATCTATCTATGTATGACAAAAATCTTGGCATGCTTTCACTTTTTCCACTCCACATCCCCCCCCAACACACACACACACACACACACACACACACACACACACACACACACACTTCTCATATTC
>NW_027530632.1:2748169-2749271 GCF_008692635.1 Crocuta crocuta
ATTCAGTTGAGGTTCTTTGGACTTTTCAATCTAGAGTAATATTAAATTTTGTGACATAATGCATCAGCAAATATTTAAACAAGAGCAAAAGTTTTGCAACTGCGCTTGGCAAAATGAAAAATAAATCTCAAGAAAGGAACATATTGATCTCAAGAAAAGGAAGAGATAGAGTATATCTCTTTAACGAAGTTTCTGTGAACATCCAACTTTCTAACTCCTCAAATGTCCAAAACATTCTTTATCTTCACACTTGAAAAAATATTTGTGCATGCATATACATAGATGTGAGTATATAGCCATATATGTATACACACGTGTGTATATGTATATAAACACACATGTACAAGAATGTTCATCACAGCATTATTCATGAAAGCCAAAAAGAAGGGGAGCCTGAGTGACTCAATCAGTTAAGTGTCTGACTTCAGCTCAAGTCATGATCTCATGGTTCATGGGTTCGAGCCCCATGTCGAGCTCTGTGCTAATAGCTCAGAACCTGGAGCCTGCTTCAGATTCTGTGTCTCCTTCTCTCTTTGCCCATCTCCCACTCTTTTTCTCTCTCTCTCTCTCTCCCAAAAATATAAATAAACATTAAAAAAAATTGTTTACAGAGAAAACCAAACTGTCCACCAACTGATGACTACATGAGTGAAATCTGGTAACTCCATATTCCAAATGATGGAATATTAATTGACCGTAAGTAAAAATAAGGTACTGAAACATGTTCCAATATGGATAGACCTTGAACCATTAGGCTAAGTGAAAGAAGCCAGTCACAAAAGGGCACATATTATAGTCCACTCACATTAAATATCTGGAATAGGCAAATCTATTGAGAGAGAAAGTAGATGAGTGGTTTCCAGAGGATAGGGACAGTGTGGAAATGGGAGGCATATTATTTTATTTTGTAGTGCTATAAATGTTTTGGAATTAGATACTGGTGAATTAGATTCACAAAATTGTGAATATGCTAAAAATCACACAGAGCCCGACGCAGGGCTCAAACCCACGAAACATGAGATCATGACCTGAGCTGAAGTCGGACGCTTAACTGACCGAGCCACCCAGGCACCTATATTTAGTTCTTTTAGAGAAAGAGTAT
>NW_027530632.1:2749537-2755617 GCF_008692635.1 Crocuta crocuta
GATGTTTAAATTAAAACAAAAATGATAAAAAGTGGCTTGTGGCTTTATTTTCTAGTACTTGCTTTGCTCTTTTAATTAAGCACAAAGATGTGCTAGATAGGAGAGGTATGTCTAAGTGCCTTTTTTCAAGCTATATTCACAGCAGAGTAGCCTTCAGAGGGCTGTTTGTGTGGATGAACACCTTAAAATGGAGAAAATGGTTCTAGACCTTGGACATGATATCTTTTTAAGAAACATTTATTTTTGAGAGAACATAAGTGGGGGAGGGGCAAGGAGGGGGGATCAAAGGATCTGAGCAGGCTCTGCACTGACAGGCTGACATCAGTGAGCCCAATGTGGGGCTCAAACTCACAAACTGTGAGATCATGACCTGAGCCAACGTTGGAGGCTTAACCAACTGAGCCACCCAGATGCCCCTGAATTGTACATTTTTAAATGGTTACAATGGTGAGTTTTATGTTATGTGAATTTGGTCTCAAAAAATCTTCAAAAATCGCAAAATGAACATAACCTACCACATCCATGAAATACTACAAATATTCAAGTAAAAATTTAATAATCACTCCATTTCTTCTCCTGTTTCTTGAGCCTAGAAACTAATGCACACAGCCTGTTGTGAGTCCATTCACACTTCTTTTTATCCTGTTCACACAGATGTAAGTATGCACTCGTGTACATGTATATGCACAAACACACACATAGTTTTCATCATAGTATTTGTTGTAACACTGGAATCATCTGATGTGCATTATATTGTAGCTCATGGACATCCTTCAAGAATTATGAACCTATCTCATTCTTTTTTGACAGCTGCAGTATTNTTATAAGGAATTGACTCAAGCACGTATGGATGTCGACATGTCCCAGGGTCTGCATTTGGCAAACTGGAGACCCGACAGACCCGAGACAGTGTGCCTCTGGGCTGTGTCCTAAGGCCCCAGGAGAGCTTCCAGAAGAGCTCCAGGTTCCAGTCTGAGTGGTGAGGGGTGGCAGGCTTGAGACATAGAAGAGCCAACGTTTCAGTATGGTCCAAAGGCAGGAAAGAATCTGTGTCCCAGCTCAAAGCCAGTGGGGCAGGAAGAGCTCCCTCTTACTCGGCCTTTTTCTTCTATTCAAGCCTTCAACAACTGGATGAGGTCCATCCACATTAGGAAGGGCAGTCTACTTTAGTGAGAGTTTATTGACCCTAATGTTAATCTCATTCAGAAACATCCTCACAGACATACCCAGAATATTTGAGCAAATATCTGGGGGCCGTATGGCTCAGTAAAGTTGACAGAAAATTAACCATCACAGCATGGATATACTACAATTCTTTTAACTGTTCACATGTTAAGGACATTCCAATTCTTCCTCGATTTTTCACTACCACAAGTTTAGTGCAGGAAACCATACACAATACCTGTATGTATGTTAATGTGTGTGTGTGTGTGTGTGTGTGTGTAAAGTGAAATTTTGCTTTACTTCCATAGAAAAAATTCTAAACATTTAGGATTGCTAAGTCAGGGATACGTACATTTAAAAAAACCTTAAATAGATATTGACAGATTGTTTCCAAAACTGGTGTAGCAATTCACACAACCATAAGACACAATTTTATATTTAAAGACCTAAATCGTTGTTGTTCGGCTTTCGGATGAGTGAAATTAGATTTCATTTGGGGTTTAATTTGCATTTTCTAGGTTGCATTTTTAGTCTCCTTTGCCATACTTTTCTTGTTGCTTTTTATTTTTAAATTCCTGGGGTTTTTTCCATTATGATTTCTAAAGTCCTGTCTTCCTCAGGATGATAATTCTCTTCCTCTATAAAATTATACAAACATTCTTCCCATTTTAATATTTTTATTCTTTAAATTCTGAATTCATCTGGAATTAATTTTTATATATGGTGTGAGGTAAGATCTGGCCTTTTCACTCCAAGTGGAAAGTCAGTTGTGCAAGCGCCTTTACTAAAATAAATTCTCCATATCCTACTAAGTTGGAATAAAATCTTTAACTTATATAAAGCCTTCGTATTCATTTGGTTTGAACTTTTATATGTTACTCTTCTATTTCACCGATCTGTGTTTATTCTTGTGTCATTTCAACAGTTTTGAGTATAGTAGCTTTATAAGTATCTAGTGAAAAAGTGACTTCCCCTACCCACTATTTTTTAAAGATTTTGTTTTGAAACAATCTCTACTCCCAACATGGGGCTGAAACTCACAACTCTGAGATCAAGAGTTGTACGCTCTACCAGCTTTCCCAGCCGTGCACCACCCCCCGCCCCAGCCACTATTTGTACTTCTCATAATTTGCTTGAGCAGTCTTTGTCTATTGTTCTTCCATATAACTTGTAAACTATTTTTAAATCCCGTTCACATAAATAAGATGCTAATTAGAATTTCAATATGCATAGTTAAGCAATTATTTACATTTTCATATCATATGAATACATTTTGTCTTCCCTCTCTGTGTTTCTTACACTCTTCAGTCTGATTTTATATATTTCTTCATGTAGTTTCTATATCTTTCTAATTAAAGGTATTACTAAAATATTTCCATATTAAAAGGTNGACTCACCAACTAAAACTCTATATGGTGTTGCATGATATAGTTTTTTTCATGTTTAATATTTTACTATAGGACTATGTTACGTTTTAGTCAGAAATAAAAAGTATATCACAAGAAAGCTAGTTTTATTTATTTATTTTTAAATACTTTTTATATTTTTTATTTAATTTTTTAATGTTTGCTTTTGAAACAGAAAGAGAATGTGAGGAGGGGAGGGGCGGTNCGAAGTCAGATGCTTAACTGACTGAGCCACCCAGGTGTCCCAAGAAACCTAGTTTTAAAACTAGCTTTGATTCATGCTAAAAGTAAAAATCATTTGCCTTTTCAGGAAAAGATAAATAAATCCAAGAGTTAGCATAAGAGTTGAACTTCCCAGTAAATAGGCTCTCTGGCACCAACAGATGCCCTTATTGATTTGATTTATTGATTATGCTTATATTAGTTCCAGTCAGTTTTCCAGACTTCAGTAATGGTGCTTTGGTCAAATAAAAATGAAATAGATAAAAGGAAAAGAACAAAGGGAAGCAGATAATACAGACAGACTAGTGAAATCTAGGTCATATGAAATAGATGTAATTGTCACGCCCACAAGAGAAACTCTGAAGGTTATATTGCCATTCCTTGCCTGATCCTTCACGATTAGTAGTGTGCGTCTGTATGACAGTAGGCATGGGGTTAGAAGTCCAGTTTGTTACTATCAAGTAGAGTAAAGGCATCAGGTTCAATGGAGGAATAAAAAGGAGATTCAGACTTAGTTTAGCTCTGCATAAATGACTGACCATTTGGGATAAACAAGCCATTTCCCACCCTCCTATTATCTAAATTCATTGGTTGCCATCATGATCATGATCATCATCATCATGCTTCATCCCACTGTAATTTAAAGAAGGAAAGAAGTATTCAGTTTATATTTGAGACTATTGTGAAGAAAAGCCTTTGTACCTTTGACTTGAATGGGTTTACTTTAAATGTATAGTCTTGGGACACCTGGGTGGCTTGGTGGGTTGAGCATCTGTCTCTTGATATCAGCTCAAGTCATGATCCCAAGGTCGTGGGATCAAGCCCCAAGCTGGGCTCTGCTCTACTGAGTGTGGAGCCTGCTTGAGATTCTCTCTCTCTCTCTCTCTCTCTCTCTCTCTCACCCACTCTCTCTCTCTGTCTGTCTCTCTCTCCCCCTCTGCCCCTTTCCCACATTCACGTGTGCTAGAGAGTAATTTAAGTAATTTTGGGTAAACCAGACATACAAAACCAAAAAATGCTAACAATTAAAAGAATAACTCCAGCTCACCTATAAGCAAATATTGGCCATTTTTTTATTATTGAAATATAATTGACATGCAATGTTATATTAGTTTCAGGTGTACAACATAGTGATTCAACAATTCTGTATATCACTTGGTGCTCATCAAAGTAAGAGTAGTATCTGTTACTAGTGTAACTTTATTACAATATTATTAACTATATTTCCTCTGCTGTACTTTTCATCTCCGTGACTTATTTATTTATAACTGAAATTTGCCTCTCTTAATCCCCTTCATCTATTTTGCCCATCCCCTCCCTCACTTGCTTCCCCTCTGGTAACCACCAGTTTGTTCTCTGTAGTTAAGAGTCTGTTTTGTTGTTTGTTTATTCATGTGTTTTGGTTTTTTGATTCCAGTCACACAGAAAAAGACGGCGGCCCCTCTTTTTATGAACTGAAAGATATCTGAGACAGTAATTCCTAACATACAGAATCATATCTCCCTCACCTCTGCCTTACTCTATTCCCTGAGAAGAGAGTCATAACTTTAAAAAATGCCTTCTACCGCAATGAGTTTGTGGTTTGAATATTACAGATCTTCAGTGGTAGATGTAGGGCAGTCTGATGTTATTCAGTATTATGACTGATTGTGACATGCCCCTCAAGAAGACATCCACACGCTAATATCCAGAAATATTAGTTTGGCCTTCATATCCGTCCACGAGGCAAAGACTATCACAACCATCGGCTGAACCAGACAACAGGTATACCACAGGCTCATCAGGGCACAGCTCCTGCTTGGGTCTTGGTCTTGCTTACTCTCAGGAATTACTGGATACATGAATCATTGTGAATTCTACCAGGATAGCTCCTACGTATCATCAGGACAACAGTCTATACCTTAAGCAACCAAAGTTGGGACAATGATGGGACATCTTTCTTTGCTGTGACATAGTTTTTTCCAGCTGTGCATTCTGTTCCCATGGCTACGGTCAACTACGTGACACTCCTTGGCATTGAAATTCCAATGTTCTTCATTCCCCAAGCATCCTGAGCTAACTCAGCATCCTGTGCCTTGCGACTCCAAACATCCTTGAGCCCCTTCACAAGAGCTGCAATTAATTTTAAGAATGTTTTTGCATTTTAAAATCTCTTAAGACTGTTGAAAAGCAGGTAATTGCCCAGAAAGTCAAGTATAACGTAGCAGAAGAATCTATAAGCAAGGCCACCATAATACCACACACAGGAAACTGAGGAGTAGGGATGTCCAAGGAGAAATCATACAAGACTTCACAGGGTGGCGTGATCTTGGCAGAATCCCCGAGTATGAAGTCTGCTCCCAGTATTTGCCGATCTAGATCTAGCAAATTAATTTGTCAGTCTGCTCTGTGCTGATCAGGGTCTCAGGGACAGACTACAATACAGCTAAGCAGACTTATAAGAGGCTGGTGTATAAATTGAATTCAAATAACTTCATTGCTAAAAGATTACCCATAAACTAGAGTGACCACATAATTTATTGTCTAAACTGTGACACTTTTAAGATCAAAAAAGGAGAATTGCTCAGCAATTAGGCTGGGACAAGAGGTATAAACTGTGGCTGTCCAGGACAAAACAGGACATATGGTCACTCTATCCATAACTCAAACACTCATCTCCATGGTCCAGTGCATCTCGTACTTTGTGTCAAGGTCTCTGGGAAACCAAAATAATAACTTAAAAGTTGTGTGATCAGCATTAACTTAGAGCCAAGGGAGGCAGGCAGTTCTGGCCACAGATTGTAATATAAATATATTTTATTTTTTAATGTGCATTTATTTTTGAGAGATTGGAAGAGCACAAGCAGGGGAGCATGAAGAGAGAGGGAGACAAAATCCAAAGAAGGCTCTAGGCTCTGAGCTATCAGTGCCGGCCAAACCCACCAAAAGTGAGATCGTGACCTAAGCTGAAAGTCGAATGCTTAACCAACGGAGCCACCCGGGCACCCCAGTTTGTTGAATGTAATATAAATGTGTTCCTCNGCTAGGTCCACTTTCCCCCTGTCTATTCAGATAGGACACAATGTAGTTGGTTAGAATTCAACTTTCTGAGTTGCAAAAAACACTCCAGTCTTGCCCCCCTGAAGAGGCGTCCCCAGTCATCTGAACTTGAATGTTTTCCAGATCTTCCCAGCCACATCCACCATCAACCATATCTTAATTAGCGGCAATAGGTGTTTAATCTCATTAATTAAGTATTAGAAATAAAATTAACCTTCTGAGAATGAAAGCAGGGAGAAGCTATCCATA
>NW_027530632.1:2756078-2759280 GCF_008692635.1 Crocuta crocuta
ATCCATAACAACATTTCTCTGCACTGATTTATACAAGATTATGTTAAAGCCATATGTAATTTATAGCTAAAATAAAAGGTATTAAATGAGATCAAAGGCTTTGTTATGGCAATTCAAGATACAGTAATTACCACCAAATTTAGTACAAGCCTGGTTGGTGATAAGTAAAGAAGATGTATGACAAATGGTCAAATAACTAAACCTATAATTGGAGGAAGCAAAGCTTTGGTTTTTGTAAGATGTAGATGGGAACAGCAGGCTTAATCAGAACTTAGCTTAGAAACCAACAGCGAGCAGCCTGTAAGCATGTGCTTATAAATGCATTAACCAAGTAGTCAAGGCCAAATCAAAGGCCATTTAGAAACTAGCACTTGGAAGACATTTTGGGAGAGCATCATAATAACAGAGGAGCACATCTTGTCCAAGAAACAATGGGAATATTAAGAATGCAATGGAGGGGCGCCTGGGTGGCTTAGTCGGTTAAGTGTCCGACTTTCGCTTAGGTCATGATCTCGCGGTTCGTGGGTTCGAGCCCTGCATCATGCTCTGTGCTGACTGCCAGCTCAGAGTCCGGAGCCTATTTCAGAGTCTGTATCTCCCTCTCTCTCTGACCCTCCCCTGTTCATGCTGTCTCTCTCTCTCTCTCTCCTAGAAATAAATAAAAATATTTTAAAAAAAAAAGAAGAAGAATGCAATGGAATGTGCTGGTTAGTAGCAACTTCTGCAAATGCCTTCAGACAAAAGAAAATTAGAAATTGTTTTCTCAGTCTGAGACACTGAAGCTCACAAAGAAAGTAGAATGACCGATCTCAGTAATCAGGGAGTTTGGACGTACGCTTACTGTGCTTTGTCCAAGTTTCTATTCCACCAGATTCCGAGTCTAAAATGAATACCAGGGGGTGTTTGGAACCATAAAGACTGCAGGGAATTCAATAGGGCTGTAACGGCAACAGTTAAAACTCTAGGGCCAAGGAGAAGTAAACTTAAATCATTGAATGACAAAATTTTACACATACGATGAGAAATAGGAAGAGAAATTGACAAAGAAGAGGGCTTTGGAAGACTATACATCCATACTCCTACTCTGAAGCCATGACACTAAGAGAGTACCATCTCTTGAGGGCAAAAGCCTTCATCTGTGCCTGTGTTTCTTGATCTTTGTCCCTCATTTTTGTCTTATAATTCGTCCATTCAGAAGAGATGGCTCAGGCCTTCTTAGCCAGGCCTTCATATAGCAGAAGAAGCATTTTCTCAACCTCATGGAAGAAAATACAATGATCCGAGCTTGCTGTAATAATTAAAAAACAGGATTGAGTTACGATTCAGTAATAAGCAACCCTCGAGGTTCAATAGATTAACACAGGAAGCTTATTTCTTGAACGTATAAAGTCTGTTGTGGGTCAAATGACACACCAGTGCAGCTGTCTTTCCTGAGATGACCCAGCAGTGCAGGCTACTTCAATATTGCAGCTCTGCCATTTCAATGGACCATCCCAGGCTCGCCATTGAAAGGGAAGGTTGAGCAGAAGTATTTCACTGCAGTCCAGAAGAGACAATTTAGGAACTCTTCCCCCGCCCCCCAAGTATTTCTTTAAATTCCCGTTAGTTAAGGGGTGCCTGGGTGACCCAGTCGGTTTAAGGGTCCGACTCTTGTTTTCAGCTCAGGTCATGATATCATAGTTGTGAAATCGAGCCCCGATTCAGGCTCTGCACTGGGCATGGAGCCTGCTCAAGATTATCTCCCTCTCCCTCTACCGCTCACACTTCCTTTCTCTCTAAAAAAATAAGTATTAAAGGGGCACCTGGGTGGCTCAGTTGGTTAAGCATCTGACTTTCGATTTTGGCTCAGGTAGTAATCTCAAGGTTCATCAGTTTGAGTCCCACATTAGGCCCCATGTTGACAGTGTGGAGCCTGCTTAGGATTCTCTCTTCTCTCTCTCTCTCTCTCTCTCTCCCCCAAAGCAAATAAACTTAAAGTTAAAAAATAAAAATTAAAACAATAAATTCCAGTTAGTTAACATACAGTGTAATGTTAGTTTCAGGTGTACAGTATAGTGATTCAATGCTTATATACAATACCTCATCACAAGTGCCCTCCTTAATGCTCGTCACCCATTTAACCCGTCTTTTCATCCACCTCCCCTCTGGTAACCATCAGTTTGTTCTCTGTAGTTAAGAGTCTGTTTCTTGGGTTTCCTCTTTTTTCTTCCCCCTATATTTGTTTGTTTTGTTTCTTAAATTCCACATATGAGTGAAACCATATGGTATTTGTCTTTCTCTGGCTGACTTATTTTGCTGAGCATAATACTCTGTAGCTCCATCCAGGTCGTTGCAAATGGCAAGATTTCATTCTTTTTTATAGCTGAGTAATACTCCATTGCATATATTTAATACCTCTTCTTTAGCCATTCATCAGTCCATGGATATTTGAGCTCTTCCATAATTTGGCTATTGTTGATAGTGCTGCTATAACCATTGGGATGCATGTGCTTCTTTTAATCAGTATTTTTGTATCTTTTGAATAAATACCTGGGAATGCAATTGCTGGGTCCTAGGGTAGTTCTGTTTTTAACTTTTTGAGGAACCCCCATACAGTTTTCCAGAGTGGCTGCACTGGTTTGCATTCCCACCAACAAGTATAAGTGGGTTCCCCTTTCTCCACATCCTTGCCAACACCTGTTGCTTCTTGTGTTGTTAATTTTAGCCATTCTGACTGGTGTGAGGTGATATCTCATTATAGTTTCAATTTGTATCTCCCTGATGAAGAGTGATGTTGAGCATCTTCTCATGTGTCGGTTGGTCATCTGGATGTCTTTCTTAGAAAATTGTCTATTTGTGTCTTCTGCCCATTTTTAAACTGGATTATTTGTTTTTTGGGTGTTTAATTTTATTTTACTTTATTTTAAATATATCAAAGATTTAATTCATCTTGGGTTCTTTCTCTTTAGATAAAATGAGCTTCATAGGATTTGATGAGAGATAAAGCATACTTGCATATATTTCTCTGTATCTTTTGCTTTATCCAGGTTTACTCTTGAAAGTAACAGAGAATTATTTTCCTCTTTCTTGCAACCCAGTGTTTGGATGTCAGCGTAAAGTTGACTGCATTTATTTTCTTTCTTTTTTAACATGTGTGGTTTCATTCTCTTTAGGTTTGGCCTTTCAGTCTCTTTCCTACAGCTGACTATTCCAAGGTAAAGTC
>NW_027530632.1:2759391-2769720 GCF_008692635.1 Crocuta crocuta
AGTGTATATGCATATTTGATAAAGGAGTATTTGAATTTAAGGCTGACTTTCATCTCTGTGTCTCTTGTAAGAATTTATGAGTTCTATCAAGTAACAATAGTACTCTACTAGGTTTCCTCTTTTAGCTTTTAGTGCCTGCTTTTAACTGTCCTTTGTCTTCCAATCATACATCAGATCCTACTATACTAATTTTTTTTTTCTTTAAAAATTTTTTTTTTAATTTACATCCAAGTTAGTTACCATCTAGTGCAACAGTGATTTCAGGAGTAGATTCCTTAATGCCCTTTACCCATTTAGCCCATCCCCCCTCCTCCACCTCCTCTAGTAACCCCCTGTTTGTTCTCCATATTTAAGAGTCTCTTATGTTTTTGCCCCTCTCCCTGTTTTTATATTATTTTTACATCCCTTCCCTTATGTTTATCTGTTTTGTATCATAAACTTCTCATATGAGTGAAGTCATATATTTGTCTTTCTCTGACTGACTAATTTTGCTTAACATAATACCCTCTAGTTCCATCCACGTAGTTCCAANTTTCATTCTTTGTGATGGCCGAGTAATACTCTATTGTGTGTGTGTGTGTGTGTGTGTGTGTGTGTGTGTGTGTGTGTATACCACATCTTCTTTACCCGTTCATCCATCAATGGACATTTGGGCCCTTAACGTACTTTGGCTATTGTTGATAGGGCTGCTATAAACATTGGGGTGCATGTGTCCCTTCAAATCAGCACTCCTGTATCCCTTGGATAAATACCTAGTAGTGCAATTGCTGGGGTGTAGGGTAGTTCTATTTTTAATTTTTTGAGGAACCTCCATACTGTTTTCCAGAGTAGCTGCACCAGTTTGCATTCCCACCAGCAGTGCAAAAGAGATCCTCTTTCTTTGCATCCTCACCAACATCTGTTGTTGCCTGAGTTGTTTATTTTAGCCATTCTGACAGGTGTGAGGTGGTATCTCATTGTGGTTTTGATTTGTATTTCCCTGATGATGAGTGATGTTGAGCATTTCTTAATGTGTTGGTTGGCCATCTGGATGTCTTCTTTGGAGAAGTGTCTATTCATGTCTTTTGCCCATTTCTTCACTGGATTATTTGTTTTTTGGGTGTTGAGTTTGATAAGTTCTTTATAGATTTTGGATACTAACCCTTTCTCTATTGAGTTATTTGCACATATCTTCTCCCATTCTATCAGTTTCAATTTAATTTTGTGGATTGTTTCCTTCGCTGTGCAGAAGCTTTTTATTTTGATGAGGTCCCAATAGTTCATTTTTGCTTTGGTTTCCCTTGCCTCCAGAGATGTGTTGAGTAAGAAGTTGCTGCAGCCGTGGCCAAAGAGGTTGTTGCCTGCTTTCTCCTCTAGGATTTTGATGGCTTTCTGTCTTATGTTTAGGTCTTTCGTCCATTTTGAGTCTATTTTTGTGTATGGTGTAAGAAAGTGCTCCAGGTTCCTTTTTCTGCATGCCACTGTCTAGCTTTCCCAGCACCATTTGCGGAAGAGACTCTCTTTATTCTATTGTATATTCTTTTCTGCTTTGTCAAAGATTATTTGGCCATACATTTTTGGGTCCATTTCTGGGTTCTCTATTCTGTTCCATTGATCTGAGTATCTGTTTTTGTGCCAGTACCATACTGTCTGGATGATTACAGGTTTGTAATACAGCTTGAAGTCCAGGAGTGTGATGCCTCCAGATTTTTTTTTCAAGATTGCTTTGGCTATTCAGGGTCTTTTCTGGTTTCATACATATTTTGGAATTGTTTATCCCAGCTCTGTGAAGACTTCTGGTGTTATTTCAATAGGGATTGCATCGAATATGTAGATTGTTTTGGGTTGTATCGACATTGTTTGTTCTTCCTATCCAAGAGCATGGAATATTTTTCCTTTTTTTGTGTGTCTTCTTCCATTTCTTTCATAAGCGTTCTATAGTTTTCAGCGTGTAGTTATTTCACCTCTTTGGTTATGTTTATTCCTAGGTATTTTATGGGTTTTGGTACAATTGTAAATTGGATCAATTCCTTGATTTCTCTTGCTTTTGCTTCATTTTTAATGTATAGGAATACAACTGATTTCTGTGTATTGATTTTATATCCTTCAACTTTGCTGAATTCATAGATCAGTTCTGGCAGGGTTTTGTTTTTGTTTTTTGTTTTTTGTTTTTTTTTTGGTGGAATCTTTTGGGTTTTCCATATAGAGTATCATGTCACCTGCATAGAGTCAAAGTTTGACTTCCTCCTGGCCAATTTGGATTCCTTTTATTCCTTTGTGTTGTCTGATGGCTGAGGCTATGACTTCCAATACCATATTGCATAACAGTGGTGACAGTGGACAGCCATGTTGTATTCCTGACCTTAGAGAGAAAGCTCTCAGTTTTTCCCCATTGAGGATGATATTAGCAGTGTGTCTTTCGTATATGACTTTTGTGATCTTGAGGTATGATTTTTCTATCCCTACTTTCTTGAAGGTTTTTGTCAAGAAAAGATGCTGTTTTTTGTCAGATGCTTTCTCTGCATCTATTGAGAGGATCACGTGGTTCTTGTTCTTTCTTTTATTGATGTGATGAATCACATTAATTCTTTTGCAGATATTGAACCAGCCCTGCATCCAAGTATAAATCCTACTGGGTCGTGTAAATATCCTTTTAATGTATTGTTGGATCCGGTTGGCTAGTATCTTGTTGAGGACTTTTTCATCCATGTTCATCAGGGAAGTTGGTCTATAGTTCTCCTTTTTAGTGTGGTCTTTGTCTGGTTTTGGAATCAAGGTAATGCTGGCTTCATAGAAAGAGTTTGGGAGTTTTGCTTCCATTTCTATTTTTTGGAACACCTTCAAAAGAATACGTGTTAACTCTTCTTTAAATGTTTGGTAGAATTCCCCTGGAAAGCTGTCTGGCCCTGGATTCTTGTTTTTTGGGAGATTTTTGATTACTGATTCAATTTCTTTACTGGTTATTAGTCGGTTCAAATTTTCTATCTCTTCCTGTTTCAGTTTTGGTAGTTTATATGTTTCTAGGAATTTGTCCATTTCTTTCAGATTGCCCATTTTATTGACGTATAGTTGCTGGTAGTATTCTCTTATTATTGCTTTTATTTCTGCTGTGTTGGTTGTGATCTCTCCTTTTTCATTCTTGATTTTACTTATTTGGGTCCTTTCCTTTTTCTTTTTTGAATAAACTGGCTAGAGGATTATCAGTTTTGTTAATTCTTTCAAAGAACCAGCTTCTGGTTTCGTTGATCTCTTCTACTGGGTTTTTGGTTTTTTGTTTTGTTTTGGTTTGGTTTGGTTTGGTTTGGTTTTGGTTTTGATAACATTGATTTCGGCTCTAATCTTTATTATTTCCTGTCTTCTGCTGGTTTGGGGTTTTATTTGCTATTCTTTTTCCAGTTCTTTAAGATGTAAGGTTAGGTTGTGTATCTGAAACCTTTCTTCCTTCTTTCAGAAGGCCTGGATTGCTATATGCTTCCCTCTTATGACCGCCTTTGCTGTGTCTCAGAGGTTCTGGGCTGTGGTGTTATCATTTTCATTGGTTTCCATGTACTTTTTAATTTCTTGTTTAACTTCTTGGTTACCCCATTCATTCTTTAATAGGATGTTCTTTAGTCTCCAAGTATTTGTTATCTTTCCAAATTTTTTCTTGTGGTTGATCTTGAGTTTCATGGCATTGTGGTCTGAAAACATGCACGGTATGATCTAGATATTTTGTATTTGTTGAGGGCTGATTTGTGTCCATTGTGTGATATATTCTGGAGAATGTTCCATTTGCCTTGGAGAAGAATGTGTATTCCCCTGTTTTAGGATGAAATGTTCTGAATTTATCTGTTAAGTCCATCCAGTCCAGTGTGTTATTCAAAGTCACTGTTCCCTTGTTGATTCTCTGTTTAGATAATCTGTCCTTTGCTGTAAGTGGGGTGTTGAAGTCCCCTACTCTTATAGTATTATTAGCAATGAGTTTCTTTATGTTTGTGATTAATTGATGTATATATTTGGGTGTTCCAAATTTGTAGCGTAAATGTTTACAATTGTTAGATCTTCTTGGTTTATAGACCCCTTAATTATTATATAATGCTCTTCTTCATCTCTTGTTCCAGTCTTTATCTTAAAGTCTAGATTGTCTGATATAAGTATGGCTACTCCCGCTTTCTTTTGGTAACAATTAGCATGATAGAGGGTTCTCCATCACCTTACTTTCAATCTGAAGGTGTCGTTAGGTCTAAAATTGGTCTCTTGTAAACAGCATATAAATGGATCTTGTTTTCTTATCCATTCTGTTACCCTATGTCTTTGGATTAGAGCATTTAGTCCATTGACCTTTAGAGCGAGTACTGAAAGATATGAATTTATTGCCATTATGTTGCCTGTAGAGTTGGAGTTTCTATTGGTGTTCTGTGGTCCTTTCTAGTCTTTGTTGCTTTTGGTCTTCTTCTTTTTTTTTTTTTTTTCCATCTTTTCTCCCCTCAGAGAGTCCCCCCCTTAAAATTTCTTGCAGGGCTGATTTAGTGGTCACGAACTCCTTTAATTTTTGTTTGTCTGGGAAACATTATCTCTCCTTCTATTTTGAATGACACCCTTGCTGGATAAAGAATTCTTGACTGCATATTTTTCTAAATCAGCGCATTGAATATATCCACCACTCCTTTCTGGCCTGCCAAGTTTCTGTTGAAACTTGCTGTGAACCTGATCTGTCTTCCCTTGTAGGTTAAGGACTTTTTTCCTTTGCTGCTTTCATGATTCTTTCCTTGCTTGAGTATTTTGTGAATTTGACTATGATATGCCTGGTTGATGGTCGATTTTTATTGAATCTAATGGGATTTTGTGCTTCCTGGATTTTCATGTCTGTGTCTTTCCCAGGTTAGGAAAGTTTTCTGCTATGATTTGCTCACATAAACCTTCTACCTCTTTTTCTCTCTCTTCATCTTCTGAGACTCCTAGCATTCTGATGTTATTCTTTTTTAATGAGTCACTGAGTTCTGTAATTCTTAAATTGTGCTCTTTTGCTGTTGCCTCCCTCTTTTTTTCTGCTTCATTGTTTTCCATAAGTTTGTCCTCTATATCACTGATTCGCTGCTCTGCTTCATCCATCTTTGCCTCCGTGGCATTAATTCAAGATTGTAGCTCAGTTATAGCATTTTTTATTTCATCCTGACTAGCTTTTACTTCTTTTATCTCCATGGAAAAGGATTCTAATCTATTTTCAGCCCAGCTATTATTCTTATTATCATGATTCTAAATTCTGGTTCAGAATTTTGTATCTGTGTTGATTAAGTCCCTGGCTGTCATTTCTTCCTATTCTTTCTTTTGGGGTGAATTCCTTCATTTCATTATGTTGAAGGAAGAAAAGGAATTAGTAGAGTAAAAAAAAATTATTTTAATTAAAAACAACACCAAAAAATCAAATAAAGAATGCTAGATCCTAGATGTGTTTTNGCTGCTCTGCTTCATCCATCTTTGCCTCCGTGGCATTAATTCAAGATTGTAGCTCAGTTATAGCATTTTTTATTTCATCCTGACTAGCTTTTACTTCTTTTATCTCCATGGAAAAGGATTCTAATCTATTTTCAGCCCAGCTATTATTCTTATTATCATGATTCTAAATTCTGGTTCAGAATTTTGTATCTGTGTTGATTAAGTCCCTGGCTGTCATTTCTTCCTATTCTTTCTTTTGGGGTGAATTCCTTCATTTCATTATGTTGAAGGAAGAAAAGGAATTAGTAGAGTAAAAAAAAATTATTTTAATTAAAAACAACACCAAAAAATCAAATAAAGAATGNAAAAGAAAAAAGAAAAATGTTTGAAAATTTGAAAAAATGAATACGATAAAACACAATAAAATAAAATGATAGAAATAAAATAGAATTTCAAAATTTTATAAAAAGTAAATCATAGTAGAAAAAATTTAGAGAACATCTTTTTAATAAAAATAATTTTTTCTTTTTTTCTATTCANCAATTGAAATTAGATTGGTTTCCCCTAGAAGTCAAACTATGAAGCACTTTATAGTCTGTAAACTAAGCAGGTGGAGAGACTTGTGGTGTTCCTCCTCAAGAGGGTCGTTGGCTTAGTTGGGCAGGTTTAGTGTAGCAGCTCTGTTCTCCGCTAGATGGTGCGGCTTGGCTTACTGGGGTGGATTGTTGTGGCGCATGTAGATGTGTATATGTTCATGTGCAGGACAGGTGAAAAAGGCATCACCCAGCTACCCAGTCTCTAGTATCAGAACTCTGTGCTTTCTCTGACCAGCAATCAAGCACCCTTCCTTTGTCTCTGGCTTCCATCCACTCCCCACTTCTACACTGTCTGTGACGAAGCTGTCAGACTGCCAAGCGGCATCTCTCTCCTGAATGTTATCTCAGATGCTGCTGTGTTTCCCAACTCCTCACTTCAGAGGGACTGCAGCCTTGGACCATTCTGACCCTCTGGGGGAAGGTCTTACCAAGCAATGGCCAGGTGCCCACCCACCCCCAGGAACGTTCGAGAGACCATGCTCTCGACTGCACCAACCACCCCCAAAATGTTCACATGATCGTGTAGCAGCAGCATTTCAGGGTTTATGGGAAATTACAACACACATCTGGCCCCAGACTTCCCCCTTAATGTCTTTGGTCCAGCACCAGCGAATGTGGTTGTCCTCTGGGGTCTACCAGGACCTTTGCCTGTGGGGAGGCCACACAGCCTCTGCCAAATGTCCTTCCAACAGAGGAACCACCTCTCCCTATGCTGCCCGCGGACCCTCAGTCTTTGCTTTCTGTTCCTGGAGATTTGCCCTTCCCACCAGAGCACCACCAGGTATGGAGCTACAGAGTTTCAGGCTCTGTGCAGCTTCTGTTTATAGTCTTAATGGAATTTAAACCCTCTCATTTCTCTTTTCTCCATTTTTTGTTCAGTCCCTTGCATACTCTTCCTTTTCTCTCCAGTTGCTTTTGGGGGGATTGCTTTCCCTTACATTCCCCCCATCTCTGTCCTCTTTCCACAAGCAAAAGCAGCTCACTGACCTCCATGGCTTCTCTTTCCCCAGTTCACCTCCCTGCGCCACGTATCTGCCGAATTCTGTGGTTCAGGTTGTACAGATTGTCATGTTAATCCTCAGATCAGTTTCTAGGTGTGCAAGATGGTTTAGTGTTGATTTGGCCACATTTCGGGGACAAGAGATGCAAAATAACCTTCCATGCTATTCTGCCATCTTGGCCTTCACCCTGAGTGTTGAGTTTTATAAGGTAACATTACTTCTGCTCATGGTCCATTCGCCAGTTGTAAACGCATGGCCTCGCTAACTTCAAGAAGCTCAGTAGGGTATTAGTGAACACTGGAAATACTGATCAGGGGGTTTCCATCTTTGATCTTTGATATGCTAAAGAAATTTATGAAAATGTCTCCCTCTCCCCAAAGCCTGATTTTCAAGCTTGTTATTTTCCTAAGAATGCAAATACAGATTTAATTTGGGGACACCTGATTGTCTCAGTCATTTGAGTGTTCGACTCTTGACTTCAGCTCAGGTCATGATCCCAGGGTCATGGGATCAAGCTCTGTGTCCAACTCCACACTGAGCACAGAGCCTGGTTAAGACTCTCTCTCCCTCCTCTTCTGTTTGCATGTGCATGCTCTCTCTCTAAAGTAAAAAATTGAATTGACCCCTCATCCTCAGAAATGACAGTTTCCCTGGTGATGGTATCTACCCTTACCCTGAAATACTGCAAGTCCAGCACTCCAATAGGCAGGAAATTCCAAGAGCCTCATTGTAGGATGTGCAACCACAGGGAAATGTTTAAAAAATATCCCATTTCATTATATGAAACTGTAATATTAGGCCTTTGTAATACCTGAGAAATAATGCTCGTTTTATGAGCAGAAAAAAAGGTAAAGTCAGCTGAGTTTAGTAAAAAAAAAATCTGAAACCATCATTAAAAAGAATTAATCTAACTTTCTCATCGCGAAGTAAGAGAAACCTTTATATATCGATCATATATAAGCAAACAAAATCCTCTTCCATCTCCTGTTGCAAAAACCTAGTCAGTGGGTAACTATGAATTAGAAATCAAAACAAACATCTGGTGTCTAAGTATAGTCTTCTGAATAAGGGGCTTTGGGGTTGAGTGTATCTAAATATGTGATAGTCTTTGAGGAAGTCAACACAGTTATCTCCTTCTGTTAAGTGTATTATTTAGAAACAATCAGGCAGTAAACTTCTAAAAAAAATATGCTCGAAGTCTTTATACAAGGAGTGTCATTTAACCCATTGACTGAAGGTTCAAGGAAGCATTTTGAGTGCTATTCATCTGAAAGGCAGTTTGTGTACAATGAACCTCAGTAAGAAGCAGTGTTCACAGACTGACCTATAAAACCACACACCTCTCCCTCTCAAATATTTATCCTGCCGAATTTAATTGGGCCAAAGCAGATAAAACTATTCAAGCATGGAAACCAGTAATTGTTTGTAATTCATAAAAGAGGATTATGCACACGCAGTACTTCTGGAGAAACTACCTGTCTGTAAAGGAACACAGTTATGACAAAGTGTCCTACAAATTCGCGCTCTTTAATACATGCCCTGCCAAAGTGAGCCCCAAATATGTGCTTTTTAATAGTCTCCTTACTTACAAGAACGAGGCAAAGCGTCAGTGCCCTGGGGAGAGTGGTAATGACAACTCTTGCCTCCATTCCTCAGTACAGTACAGAATTTCAGGGGTCACATGTCAGCTGTAAGCTCACACGGGAAGTGTCAGATTTAGTTTCCATGGCTTCATCTGCATGCCCAGCGACTAAATCAGCAAGAGTCATCTATGCCCTGGTAAGGTTGGAACAAGACATATTCTGGGTCTTCCATGCTGACAGATTTCCCAAAGCTATTCCCTAGAACAATTGTTGACATTGCCTTTCCGCTGCCTGTAGACACAAGCCTGAGATCCATGCAGTAAGACAAGCTGTGTATCCATGACATTAATCCATTCATGAATTTCTTCTAGTACATTTGAACTGGGCATTTGGTCTGTAGCAGGTACTGTCCATGGGCACCTAACGGGATCAAGAGTAAAGGCCCCACCAGCGCAGGCCGTGAAACAACAATGTGTGCTTTATACAGTATGCAAGTGAGAGTACCTAAGTTATTGTCCAATTCTAGTCATTTAGCTGGAAGACTTCTCCGGGATGGTAAGAGTAGAAATGCTGTAAATAAAAATAAACAGAGTCAGTTTTGCCATTCGCGGAGATGGACAGTGGGGACATTTGTACGTGGCTACCGTGAAGCCATCTTGGGAGCATTTATTGGTATAGAGAAACTAATGATATCCCTGCAACGCTATGCCAAGAAATGTCTTCACAAATGTACAATGAGGCTTTCAGAAAGTAAGCCATGGAAAGCCTACATTTAATAATAATAGAAAATGGCACAAACTTGAAATGCTTTGCGAGACTTTGCGGATTTAGAAGGAGGCTTTAGGAGAATTTATAAGAGCGGTAAACACTGATGCATTCACTACGGATCTTCAGGGACTTCATTCTTCAGGACAGAAAAATATGCTTCCCACACATTGTGACTCTATTATTTCACCATTAACTCTAGAATTTATACGAGTGCAGGATCATTGCCCAGATCCGGCACGCGGTTGGCACCTTGCCAAACCTTGCAAGTAATTCTCAGGCCACTGAGGGGACCTTAACTCTGAAAGCCTGGAAATTATGCTTAATTGGTTTCCTTTTGTCATCAGTGGACAATAGATGATAAAAGGTAACATTTATACCTGTCAGGGACAACCCACTAAGGAGCAGGCTTCCTGGGAGTCGGCGCTTGGAGAGGCAGCCCTTCCGAGGGGAGTGATAAACTATTGTTTGGTTGAAAGAAAGATCTGCCTTCCTCTCGTAGTCAGCCTACATGCTTTCCAGATTCACGTATTGATTTGGTTCCTTAAGGGGAATTAAAAGATATACCTATAGGGGTGCCTGGGTGGCTCAGTCGGTTAAGCATCTGATTTCAGCTCAGTATACGATCTCGAGGTTCATGAGTTTGAGCCCCGCATTGGGCTCTGTGTTGACAGCTCAGAGCCTGGAACTTGCTTCAGATTCTGTGTCTCCCTCTTTCTCTGCCCTTCTGCTGCTGATGCTCTCTCGCTCTCTCTCAAAAATACATAAACATTAAAAAAAAAAGATGTACCTGTAGGGCCACCTGGGTGGCTCAGTCTCTTGGTTGGTGTGTTCGAGCCCCATGTCCGGCTCAGTGCTGACAGCTCGGAGCCTGAGCCTGCTTCAGATTCTGTGCCTCCTCGCTCTTCCTGACCCTCCACCACTCACACTCTGTCTCCCAAAAATAAATAAACATTAAAACATTTTTAATTGGTTTCCTAAAACAAAGCT
>NW_027530632.1:2769753-2780109 GCF_008692635.1 Crocuta crocuta
ACTTAACTGAACTCTGAGTATGGATGGACTTTCTCATCACTTCTTTTTTGCAATATCCATCCCTTGGTGAATGCTCATTTTCTTACAGGGGGATTTAAATTTTCCACTCAGAGGTGTTGCACAGAAATGGGTCTTATGACTTGTACTGCGGTACATTCATGAGTTTGGCTGTAAACAAATCTCCTAAAAATCAGAACAGAACAACAGGAGTCGTAAGTCCAATATCCGGCTCTCCCAGGGCTCCTGAAAAAGTACTACGATATGGAATCTGTAAGAGTATCCCTGTTTTCCAATCTCGTTCTTGTTCATTTGGGGGGATTTTAATCCCCTACATCCAGTTAATCTTGTGTGCCAAGTTAAAGATGCATCTTACGAGCTATTCAAACCTTTTCTTCCTTCTTGCCTTTTCCAGATTCAGGGAACCTGCAGGGTGTGCTGGGTTAGTGGGACTTTCATAAATCTGATGACCACTGGGCTTTAACAAATTACCATACTTTTGATGATAAAGTGGGAGAAGGAGGTATCTAATTGGCTTCCGGTTGCCATCGTGAAGGTGTGTTATTTACAGGTAGTTCTAAGCGTGCATAGAAAGTGAGATGTTAACTGGTCTGTAGTCAATGAAAGGCTTTAATTCCAAAATTACAGAATTCAATTAATGCTATGGAGTGGAGGGGCTTAGTCGGTTAAGTATCTGACCGGCTCAGGTCATGATCTCCCGGTTCGTGAGTTCTAGCCCCGTATCGGGCTCTATGCTGACAGCATGGAGCCTGGAACCTACTTTAGATTCTGTGTCTCACTCTCTCTCTGCCCCCCTGTCTCTCTCTCTCCCAAAAATAACTAAACATTAAAAAATGTTACGGGGTGGAAATGAGAAAAGGAAAAAAAAACCTGCCTTCCCTTTCACCATTCTGAGACATGTCACAAGATGGGCAAGACATCTTCTCTGTTTGTCTCTTCCGGACTAATTTCTACAAACCCTTTCCTTCCCTCTTCTCCTGACCACCTCTGAAATGTGTTCAGCATACCTAGGAAAAGGCATCTATTTTTCCCTGGTCTTGTTCTAATGCATAAAACAACGTGTCTGTTGTTTGGTTCATTTTTCTAAGATTTTGATGATATTCAGATTAACTTTCTAATAATATATCTTTATGGTTTTTCAATGGCTGAGATGATTGTAGTTCAGCCAGCACATTTCCCAGTAAGAACAGTAACTTTAGCTGAGGTCTTTATTAACATTTAGTTGACCCAGGCAGTCCATAAGACTTTTTTCCAGGGAATCAAAGATTTCAAGCCTCTTGTGTGTATTTTGAAGTAATCTAATCTGCTCGAGGTTTATTTTTTTCTTCATAACCACATTGTCAGCTCAGTCTGGAATGTTGGACCTAAATGATGATGTTTGAGGAAATCACAAGGTGAACTTCTTGGGTAAGAACAAAGGACAGGCGAAGGATTTGATTACTAACTGTAGCCAATAACACAAAAGTTGGGTATGCTTGGGGTTCGATTGAGTCCCCAACACTGTCACAGGTTTTTTTTCCCCCTTAATACAATAATAAAGGTAGAACATTGCTGTTGCACATGCTCACATCTGGCCTCTACAGAGGGAAGTGTGAGATGGAGGCTGGCATTTAAATGGTGATCTTACCTCCTACCACCAACGCCTTCATTTTCTGTGGCCGCGGCGAACAACTTGGCACCATCTTTAGGATTTCACTTGACTGAGCAACTTCGTCTTCCCTTCCTCCATCACTGTGTCCCAGAGCAACGGATTTTTCTACTGGGGCATGTTTCACTGATACAATAGATATAATTTGGGAGTCTTTGATGGAAGGACTTGAAAGAGTCATTAACTTCATTTTGCTTCATTTGTTTTCCAAGACAGAAGAATCCCAAAGAGAATGGCTGTGAAAACTACGAGATCTAAATTGACTGCCTCGAAGCTATGCATTTCAGACATCACAGGCCGGGGCTGAGCTCTCTCTTGAGGAGGGATGGATGCGAAATCGCCACTGTTATCTAAGGTTGGTGTTCGCCCTGCCTGTGCTCAGCTCTACCTTGTTCTCTCCTCCGATCTGCCTTTGAGCATTGCATCTTCGCAGTACAGAATCCTACTTTCTCCTGGGAATTGAAGGTTTCAGGCCTCTCTTCTGATTATTTCATTTTTAAGTTTATTTCTTTATTTTGAGAAAGAGAGGGCACAATCCGGGAGGAACAGAGAGACAGGGGCTGAGAGTGAATCCCAAGCAAGCTCTCTGCACCATCAGCTCAGAGCCCAAGGCAGGGCTCCAACCCACAAACTGTGAGATCATGACCTGAGCCAACATCCAGAGTCGGACTCTTAAGCGACTGAGCCACTCTGGTGCCCCTCTCTTGTGAGTATTTTAAATTAATCTTATCTGCTTAAGATTTACTTTTTCTTACAAATGTTTAGCTTGAATAAGAGTCAAAGAAGAGCCCACGTAAATAAGTAGCATTTTACCATTTGCTTAATGAACTGATGGCATCTTTTTCATTGTTTTCAAATGCTGGTAACACTATTTACCAGCTGGGTGACCTTCAGCAAGCTACTCAACTTACTGTGCTTATTTATATCATGAGGATAATAAGCATACCTGCCTCATAATATTATTGTAAAGTTTAAATGAGTTGATAGGTTTAACGTATATAAAATGGTAAGGGGCAAGGCATCTGGGTGACTCAGTTCTGTTAAGTGTCTGACTCTTAAGTTCGGCTCTGGTCATGATCTCACAGTTTGGTGAGTTCAAGCCCCACATCAGGCTCTTTGCTGACATCGTGGAGCCTGCTTGGGTCTCTCTCTCTCTCTCTCTCTCTCTCTCCCCCTCCCTCCCTCCCTTTCCCCCACTCATGCTGTCTCTGTCTCTCTCAAAAATAAATAAACTTAAAAAATTTTTTAAATAAAAGTAAAGATGGTCAATATGTGTTGTTACTGTCATTATTACCATCACTAATGGAACTATAATTTCTAAAGTTCAAGACAAAAGTAGGTTTTCAGTCTATTAGCTTTTTTGACATTAACAAAAACTATGAACATAGGCTGCCTACCTATATGGAAATTAAATACGTACTACCACTTTAATTTGTGTTCTACATTTTTTATAAAAAGGGATAAGACAGAAATGGAGGGCTCTAAAGCTACATCTTAGAAAATGGACATGAGACACTTCTATTTATAATAAAAGATAATAGATTAGGTAGAAAAAATTACACGTAAAAAGGNCCAAATGCTTAGGATTGTATGAGATGAGAAAGAAAGTCGGGTAGGTTATTAATGCAGTTTCGTGTGTGTGTGTTAGATGTTAGCTGAGCATGGACAAGACAATAAGAATTGCCAGGCACTTCCATACTCGATCTTGTTCCACATCAACACTGTGAGATCGTTGGTTATGGATTAAAACTCCCAGGCCTACATAGGCTAAGTCTTCCAACCCAAGTCTTCTGAGTCTAGCATTCATTACTTTAGACTCAAGTCTGGTGCTCTTTACACTCTACAGTAATTGTATCCACACTAGGCACAAGGGAGAGAACAGAATAAGACAAATATGGTCGCTGCCTTCTTGAAGCTTCCAATTTAACAAAGAGGGCACACTCCAAAAAAGTAATTAGAAGTGTTAAAAAAAATTAAAAGAGCTTTTAGGCAACTGAAGACAATAGTGGCCACAAAGCTATCAGTCTCCCACAATATCTTCCCCAAACAAGAGGGGAAATGTAAACTTACACAAAAATCAAGTCTTCAGTGTACCTTGAAGACATAGAATGCCAAAACTTCAAAGTAAATGTAGGTAAAAAAATATTTGGAAACCACCAAATCCCAGTGCAGTCTTCCATGTTGTCACTTCCCAAGTGACAGAGGCACTAAAGCAGAAGGAGAAAAACTGGGAAAGACAGAAGAAGGCCAAGGTAGTGGCACACAACTGATTTAACATCAGCCTTGGAAACATTCAGTCCACTTTAGTCGGAATAGTCTAAGAAAGCATGTGAATAGTTCAGAGCATAGATTACAAGGGAAGGGATTCAAAAGCACTTATGGTTTAAGTGGGGGGGGCAGTCTTTGAAACACATAGCTTCTAGAAGAGTAAGAAAAGTCAATAAAGAAAAGAGAAACTCAACTNATACCAGTTTTTTGTTTCTCATGGTTGGAGCTGTGCAAACGCTGCCATTTTCTCACTGTGACTGTCATCCAGGGAGGCCAGTGTGGCTCCCAGCAGAAAAGGAAAAGAACTTAAAGGGGAATGTAGGGTCTTACAGAACAGAAGAGAAACATAAAACCAGAGGACATGTCTAACCCCTTCCCAAAGAAACAAATAAATCTGCTTAAAGTGCCTGGACTTTGTTGTGAAATACTCCAATACCATCAAAAATGAACAAAAGGAAAATCCACAAATCCACAAAAGGCTGTTTGAAAAATTCAGAAAACAAAATTTCACATATGCTTCATTAAGTTCCCATAAGAAAAATAACCATAAGGCAGAAGAGAACAGTAGGAATTAAATATAATCAAACATACATTTAAGGATGTGAAAAACCACCTTGTAAGAAACTTAAAAACTAAGAAAGGAAATAGTCAAAAAACAAGGAGGTAAGAAAAGAGAGTAGAGTTGACTTAATTCAGGAAAGAATTAAAGAAAAGACAAAATTATCTCAGAAACAATCAATTAGCGGCGCCTGGGTGGCTCAGTCGGTTAAGCCCCCACTTCGGCTCAGGTCATGATCTCACGGTTTTTGAGTTCGAGCCCTGCGTCCGGCTCTGTGCTGACAGCTCAGAGCCCGGAGCCTGCTTTCGATTCAGTGTCTCCCCATCTCTCTGCTCCTCCCCAGCTCACGCTCTGTCTCTCTCTGTCTCTCAATAATAAATAAACATTAAAAGTTTTAAAAAAAGAAGCAACCAATTATAAGGAAAAAGAGATTCAAGTGAAATATAACAAGGGGTAATGAAGAAAGACAAGAAAACAACCAAGAAGATGAAAAGGAGATAAAGAAAGAAGTAAAACTGATTAGAGAGAAAGTAGAAAAATCAATGACAGAAAAAGTGAGAATCCTTTCATATTATCAGAGACCACCTACCAGAGGGAGTTAAACCCATCCACACCCACATTAGAGCCCTGTGAGAGATCTTGAGTTAGAGGCACGTGGCTTGTTCCTGTGAGGATTTCAGTCTCACAGAGACTGTCAGATTAAAAAAAAAATGTCCATGGTTTTAAGCCACTAAGTTTTGGGGTAATCTGCTATATAGCAATAGATAGCGAGTACAGATTTTTGTGCTTGGATGTTCGGTATTGCCATAACAAATAGCTAAAATATGCACATGGCATTGAAACTGGACAGTACATTTTAAGGAGGGTGCTAGCGAATGTTTAAAATGCCTTGAACACACTGTAAAATTTTGAACTTGGAGGAAGATGCCAGTGAGGGGTCAGGAGAAGTGAGACAAATATTATTGGCAACTTGAAAAAAAGATATTCTTGTGATGTGGTGTCAGATTGTAGCTGTTGTTTGCAGCTGCAAGGAAAATGGAAAATATGCCTAATGAACAAGGTCGTCTACCTAAGGCTGTTTCTTGCAAACTATTGAAGATGCCATCTGGTTGCTTCTTGCTGTTTATAATAAAATATGAGAGGAGAAATAAATTGAGAGAAAGACCGCTTTTGAAAAGCAGCCAGGACTTAGGAGTTTGAAAATCCTCTGCCTACAATTGCAAAAAATGCTAAAATGAGGAAATGGCTTCTGAGCAAAGATCAAATCCAGGGCACTTCTAGGAAAACATTGTCTAAAATGAAGCCAAGGTATGGCTGTAAAATCCTTTGTTAATACTTAAGGAATATCAAAGGTTCCATTCAAAGCCTTAGAGTTATTTCAGTCATACACAAGACCCTTGAAAGAGATTAAGGGTACCCCTCACAGATCCTTTAAATCAAAACTTTAAGGGAGTTGTCCCACAGCCCACTCTGCAGTAGCACAAGGTAGGAAAGGATTGATCTCAAACAGATTTGCATGTGTGGCCTTTCTCTAATGGAGTGAATTCCACTGAACTTTACAGAAGACCCATAGAGGTAATGAGAAAACTATATCAGCAAAAACATTACCAGTTTGGACTATAAGGGACAGAGAGAAAAGAAAATGAAAAGAGGCTCTTGGACTCCTAAAATTCTACTTGAAGCTAGCAGGCTGAGAAAATCACTCAGCTGCAAATGCTGACTCAGAGGGTGAACCCAAAAGCTGGCAAATGGAGTCAAGTGCCCAAGCCTAATCAAGAAACATCCAACACTTGCTGGCTGGATTCCAGAACTTCTATGGGCCAATATGACTCCTTTGTGTTTCCAATCCCTCTCTTTTGAATAGGAATATGAACAGTGTTTTTCCTATGCCTGTCCTACAATTATATGTTGGGTGTGTAGGGAGAAGGCACCTGTCTTTTTTAGATTTACAAATCTATAGAACAAGAACAGCACCCAAGGAGCTGCACCTGCACTAGATTTAGATGATGAGCTTCTCAACCTTGAGCTGATACAGTAATGGTTTATAAATTTTGAGGACCTTGAGAGGGGGTGAGTGTATTTTGCATATGAAAGGGAAATGAATCATAGAGGGCCAGAGGGCAGACTGTGGTAGGCAGTCTCTAAGATATTCCCAAAGATCCCTGTTTCCTCCTAGTATTCAAGCCCCTGTATAATTTCCTCCCGTTGAGCATTTCCATAAAGAAATGAAGAAAATCATTAAGGAACTGCCCCATAAAGAAAAGAGCAAAGCCTAGATGTTTTCCCAAGGAGATTCTCTCAAACCCTTGAAGATAAGATACTTTTAGTGCTCTCTGTATTATTCCAGAGCACAGAGAATAAAGGACATGTCCGAACTCCATTCATGATGCAAAACCTAATAAAGATATTACAAGAATGAAAATTACAGGCCAATATCAGTCAAGAATGCAAATACAAAAAAACAAAAACAAAAACAAAAAACACAAATAGATAAAATACTAGCAAACAAAACCCAACATTACAGTAAGAAGATAATATACCATGACTGAGTGGGATTTTTCCAGGAATATGGGTCAATATTAAGGAACCAATTAGTGTTTTACACCAGATTAATATATTGACAAAAACAACCCCACCCAATTATCTCCACAGAAGCTGAAAAAGCCATCGACAAAATCTAACAACCATTTATGCTAAAACCTCTCAGTAAAATAAGAATCGAAGAAACAAAATAAGAAGCAAAGAATCTTAGTCTCCTAACTAAGGTACATGTACTTTGGTTCTAAAAGCATCAAGTGCTTGGGTGGCTTGTTGGGTTGCGGGTCCAGGTCTTGATCTCACCTCACGTCATGATCTCCAGATTCATGGGATGGAGCTGGAGTGAGGCTCTGAGCTGGTGGCACAGAGCCTGCTTGGGATTCTCTCTCTCTCTCTACCCCTTCCTGCTCGCACACTCTCTCTCAAAATAAATTTTTAAAAAATTTAAAAAAACAATTGTAAAACCAGTATCTTATTTAATGGTGAAACACCAGAGGTATTTCCACTCATAGCAATTGCCATCTTCTCTTCCATGGTACAGTATCTCGACCCAGAGTTCCATTGTCTTCCTACCTCAAACGTTATGGGTCTACCTCTGAGGATCTGCAGAAGGAGACAGGGAGGGGAAATGTCATCAAGCCCCACAACTCTTCCACATTTGCAGGGCTTTGTTTTAGGCAACATTAGGGATCAGAATAGGCAAAGGGATCAGAATAGCTCATTTTTTGGTAGACAGCTTGTTTATTGCTGTGAGAGGCTTTCAAAAGGAAAGTGGACCTTGCTAGACGGTGTGAAAATCCGGTTCGCTGAGCCAACTGTGGCTGGCTTTGCTGCTCCAGCCACACTGGCCTCCTCTGTGATCCTCAAGTACATCAGGTACATGCACACCTTAGGCTCTTCTCTACTCCTGGAATGATCTTCCTGTATATATTTGCACAGAGAACCTCTTCATCTCCTTCAAGTGTTGGCTCCAAAGTCATTCAGGGTACTGTCCATCCCCACCACTTCTCATCTCTCGTGCACTGACCTACATTTTTTATATTTCTCCATACCGTTCATCCTTCCCCAACATAATATATAATTTACTTATTTATTATTATGTGTATGGCTTATTATTTGTTTCCTGCTGCTAGACTGTGAGCTCCATGGGAACTGGGGGTTTATTTTGGTCCCATCTGTGACCCGGGGCGTAGATCACTCCATGTCTGGCCCAGAGAAGCTCTCTGGCATCATTTGCGGAATGACGGGTCTGTGACTCCTTCCCAGTGAATGGTGACAGTAGCAGTAGGCTCTATTTCCCCTATACAGAGGCAGTTGTACCATCAGCATCCAGCACCATGGCCACAGAACATGATTTGGGGCATCCTTCTGGACTGTGGGGCTTCCTAGCCTCAGCAAGAGTTTCTGAGAGCTTATAATATCCTTTTCCATAAATTCTTTAATTTAACCAGACTTTGTTAGTGTACTTTGTTTGTGCATTTATTTATTTATATAATTTGAGTGAGAGAGAGACGGGGCAGAGGGATAGAGAGACAGAGAGAGAGAGAGGGAGGGAGAATCTTAAGCAGGCTCCACACTCAGCTTGAAGCCCAACATGCAGCTCAATCCCATGAGGCTGGGACCATGACCTGAGCTGAAATCAAGGGCCAGATGCTCAACCAGCTGAGTCACCCAGGCGCCTCCATTGGTGTAGTTTATACCATGTATTAAAGGGTACAAATACACACCTGAAATAAATCAGAATGAAAATGTCATTGAAGTCAGGTTTCCTCAAGAACTCTTATTGATGTATTTTTAAAGTTTATTTATTTATTTAGAGAGAGAGAGTTGTGTGTGTAAGCAGGGGAGGGGCAGAGAGAGAGGGAGAGATTGAGAATCCCAAGCAGGCTCCACAGTGTCAGCACAGAGCCTAATGTGGGGCTAGAACTCACGAACCATGAGATCATGACCTGCACCAAAACCAAGAGTCAGATGCTTAACTGACTGAGCCACACAAGCGCCCCAAGCAGTCTTAGGTAATTCAGTAAACTGAAAATGAAAAATAGTCCAGTTTCCCCCAAGGTAGGCAGTGTCTTGGACTGGTGTGGTCACACATCTTGTCAAAGATGGTCACAACATGGCCTCTTACGCTCTTCTGCAAGGTAAATTTCCCACTTCTGTCAAAAAATGGAGTCTTCTCCCCTTCCCCCTGAATCGGGACTGACCCTGTGATGTGCTTTGACTAACAGGAAGCCATGGAAGTGACACTCTGCCCCTCGCACCTTGCACCTTCCCTGTTGACTCTCACAAAATGCTGCAACGAGACTATAGCATAAGGAAGCTGATCCACTCTACCTGAGGACGAGAACTAAGGAGCCCCAGCTGATAACCAGAACCAACTGCCAGTCTTCTGGGTGGGCATCCTTGTCGTCCAGCCCTGCTCCTACTGACAGCAGCTGTATGAGTTAGCTCCGGTGAAACCAACATACGGGCTCCTCTGCAAATTCACAAAACGGTGAGAAATAATGTTTTGTTGTTATTTCACGTAGCTACCTTTGGGGGTGGTTTATTATTGAAGGGGATGAGAACACGTCACCCCAGAACATGCCATTTTGGAATAAAGATTATTTTGAGCTGAAGGCGATTGGAATGGCTCGGTTGGTTGAACGTCCTACTCTTGATTTGGGCTCAGGTCATGATCTCAGAGTTGTGAGATTGAGCCCCGAGTTGGGCTCCACGCAGGGCATGGAGCGTGCTTAGGATTCTCTCTCTCCTTCTTCCTCTGCCCCTTTTTTGCACTCTCTCTTTCTCAAAACCAAACAAAAGACTATCATATCTGTCTCCCATCTATTCTCCGAAGGACCCATTTGTCTTCCCTAAAAGTTCATTTTCCCTTAAGTACCTCTCCTACCCCCTCATCACCCATTAAGATGGCATATGTAAGCCCCAATTCTAACCACCCCTTTGAGTTGCTTGTCACTGAGTAATCCTGTAGGTATGCCGCACTGCAGATGTAAATGAACTTCCTCCGTTCTTATTACTGTGTATTTTGTTAGTTTAATTCACAGGTCTCAAGTACTGAACATAAGAGGGTAGAATGAAAGGCTTTTCCTCCCCTGCATTGTGCAGCAATAGAGAAGTGATATAAGCAGAAATGCTACTTACCAGAGTCAAAGCCAGTATATCTTTAGGGGGGTTTTGTCTAGTATTTTTGAGACAAACAGGTGAAAGTTGTTCACGGTCAGCTGAGTCATATGGTGATGGTAGGACAGAATCAGATGAAATTCCACACACATAACAGCCAGAATAGTTTTTGTTCACTGGGGACAAATTTCCTATTTTACTA
>NW_027530632.1:2780139-2783929 GCF_008692635.1 Crocuta crocuta
CCCAAGAGGAGTCTGGTTGAGGGGGGAAAAATCACAAAAGAAAAACTAACAGAGAGAGCAACCTTAAAAAAAATTGGAGTGATTTTGTTTTTCAACATGAAAGTCAGAAAAACAGACTATTTAAGTATTGAACAAGACATTTTAAAATAAATCATGATGGGGCGCCTGGGTGGCTTAGTCGGTTAAGCGTCCGACTTTCGCTTAGGTCATGATCTCGCGGTTCGTGGGTTCGAGCCCCGCGTCGGGTTCTGTGCTGACTGCCAGCTCAGAGCCTGGAGCCTGTTTCGGAGTCTGTGACTCCCTCTCTCTCTGACCCTCCCCTGCTCACGCTGTCTCTCTCTCTCTCTCCTAGAAATAAATAAAAAACATTTAGAAAAAATAAATAAAATAAAATAAAATAAAGTAAATCATGAGGAGGTGACATTTGAACATAGACTTGAAGGCAGTGAGAAAGTTTAGATGGGTTATCTGGGAAAAGAGGGTACCAGATGGAGGGGTTAGCCAGTACAAAGGCCCAATTACTGAGTGCACCTGTTACATCCTTAGTGTGATTGGCTTATGATATTCATTTATGGTGAGAACAGTGGCAGCATAACACAGTTGAAGATAAGGTAAACTTGAATAAATCCCTTACTTTCAGTATAAAAAAGGGATAAAATTTAGACTGATAGAAAAGTAGCTTCTCCCTTGCTTCTAATAAACAAATGTTAAATTCTTAGAGGATCTCAGTTTAAGTATGTCTCAGTCCAGAATCTGATTCTAACCTGTGCTTTTAACTCAAATTACTTCCCTGACCAAGCTGGTCTCTGGGAGTCTAGCCTCACATCTCTTGTTCTGAGCCCCTCCGTGTAAGTGTGAAAGCAGGTGAAACTGGCACACACCATATGCAACTGGAATCGCACATATCAACTTATTCCGAGGAATCTAGGATTCAAGGGTTATTCCTCATGTCCTGAAAAAAAGGGCCCAGAGTGTTACATTGTCTTTATAATCCAGTAGAACTCTTCATCTTAGAGGAGAAAGTTCTTAAAATGACCTAAATGTGTGTCTGGCAGTGAATAAGAAGTCAAGTTTAATTAATATTTTAATGTGCTTAAAAACCGAAATAATGGCTTTTAAAAAGAAATTACCTTCGATAATTTCATTATGTGAAAATATTTGCTACATTGAAAATGTCAAGGGGTGCCTGGGTGGCTCATTTTGTTGAGCGTCTGACTCTTGCTTTCGGCTCAAGTCATGATCTCACAGTTTGTGAGTTTGAGTCCTGCACTAGGCTCTGTGCTGACAGTGCAGAACCTGCTTGGGATTCTCTCTCTCTCTGTCTCTGTCTCTCTCTTTCTCCCTCTCTCTGCCTCTCGTCTGCCTGTGCACATTAAGCCAAATGCAGTTCTACTATGGACAAACACATACTGTTTGTATATTACTCCATTCTGAGCATATCCTTATAAATGGGCTCAAACTCTATGCACTGTTTTGTAACTCACTGTCTTACCTTGTTGATAGGTCATGAAATTCTATCCTTGCCAATAAATATATGCCTTTATTAATCATTTTGAGTGGCGACACAACAGTCCCTTATTTAGCCAGTACCCTCTTGGTGAACATTAAGTTTGATTCTGTAAATACTGAATGGTTATCATAAGATTATTTCCATATTTATATCCATGACTATTTTTCAAAGATAAATTTCTGGAAATGGTGTGAGAGGACAGATATTCACATACACTGTGGCACATTGCATCGCAGTCTCCATTTTGCCCAACCACCAAATTTCTTTCTCCTCTAGAATTAACATTTCTTTTTAGAATTTAGAATTTATAGAATTCTTTTGAATCGCTGCCAACCAAATAGGGAACACGTTGTGTCTAAGTTTTAAATTTGGAGTTCTGATTATTAGTGCTGAGTAAATAATTTCCCACAGAGAAAAATAATAATTTCATAATATCATCTGATATCCAGGTCCCATTAACATTGTTCCAAATATCCCGGGGCGCCTGGGGGGCTCAGTCGGTTAAGCACCTGACTCTTGGTTTCAGCTCAGGTCATGATCTCACGGTTGCATGAGTCCAAGCCCCATGTCAGAGCCCCTGTGCAGAACCTGCTTGGGATTCTTTCTCTCTCCCCTTCTCTCTCTCCCCCTTCCCCACTCGTGCTGTGTCTGTCTCTCTCAAAATAAATAAATAAACTTTAAAAAAAAAAAAAAGATTGTTTTAAATATCCCAATAATGTCTTCTATGGTCACTTTTTTTTCTCTCAAACCAGGGTCCAATCACAATTCATGCCTTGCATCTCACTGTGAGGCCACTTCCCACATTTGTTTTTATGACATTGGTTAGTGAAGATTGTTGGTTTGCAAACTGGCCCCCACACCAAGAGGGCAGATTGGTAGGTGGCGGACTCAAAAAGCAAGGGAACCTACATATGAGGCTTACGATGGGAAGCTACCAGAAGAGTGGATCCTCGCACCTGCCTGCCAAGATCTTAAACATTTATATAGAAGCCTTACCAGGGTTTAGTCACAACTCCATTCCAGATGGTCTCAGTAACACCTTACTCTCTCAAGGCTATGTTCTGGAAGGAATTCCTTGTGTGGGGATGGTGGGTAGAACATGTATTTCAAGGACAAGGAAGGCAAGGAGAGCCCCTGATTGTGCGGGTCACGTCCTCTTGATGATCTCCTCTAACAAAGCTTCTAGGCCAGCCGTCTTACAGAATGTCCCCCACGCTTCGTTTGTCTGATTGTTTCTTTATGGTATAATTTAACTTGTCCTCTCCCAGTCTGTGATATAAATAAAACATTTGATCTAGAGGCATGGTTAAACATTTTTTTTTTAGAGAGAGAGAGTATGCAAACAAGAGGGGTAGAGGGAGAGAGAGAGAGAGAGAGAGAACGAACTTGAGCAGGCTCCACACTCAATGTGGAGGTGGAGCTTGAGCTCAGGACCCTGGGATCATGACCTGAGCTGAAATTAAGAGTCAGCTGCTCAACCGACCGAGCCACCCAGGTGCCCTTAGAGGCTTGGCTATGTGATGTGATGTACTTCATATTTCGTGAAATCAAAAACCTCTTAATTCTGGGTTGTCCTACTATTAGTGGATGCCACAGCTGATCCCTTGGTTATGGTTGGGGATTATCAGTTCCTCCATTGTGAAAGGACACTTTTCCCCTTTGCAATGTGTAAGTAATCTGTGGGCTAACACATTGATTAGCACCAAGCAAATATTCTGTTAATAACTTTCATCTAATAGCCTTCATATCCACTGATGATCCTTCCTGAATTATATATTACATCGGGGATTGCAAAATGGTGGTTTTATAATTTTATCATTCCTTTTCCATTTACTAGCTGGCATACTTTTCAAAGAAGTGTCTTTCTCTTTCTTCATATTATCATGCACTTTGTATTTTTAGTTACTCACTTTGTGAAAATAAATTACTGTTATTTAAAATTTTTTTGATGTTAAAATTACCCCACTTTGGGCTAATGTGCCCAAAGGAGCCCTTTCAGAAGCCAGCACTTGGTCTTTTTGACATGATCCCATTAGTCTTTGAGCATCTTGTAGTTTTCTAGTACAGTGAGATGTTCTTATGCTCACTTTGCACTTTCCTGTCTCAGATCTGTGGAAAGAGAATTACAGGTTGAAGGAATATCAAGAGCAAAGGTCCTGAGGTAGAGCCTTGTTAATCATGTGAAAGAAGTACACAGGAGGGCAGTGTGACTGGAATAGAGTTAGTAAGGGGGGAGAGGGGTAAGAGAGGGGTCAGATCTTGCAGGGTGGGTCTTTTAAA
>NW_027530632.1:2784262-2786689 GCF_008692635.1 Crocuta crocuta
AAAGTAAAATCACAGAAGGGGGAGAAATACAAAGAGCCAATGTTTAAGGTAAATAAAACTGAATTGTTTCAGGGAAGAATCAGGTAGCACTTGTTATTTACAGGCCTGCACTGCAACAACGTATATATTTGGTCTTCGTCCTTGTTTCCTGGCACAGGATTCCCTTAAAATCCTTGGCATTTCCTGACTGTTAAGAGTGTCTTTTGTATGTTAATAAGATGACCTTTCCTCATCATTCTGNGGAATAGTAAATAAAGCACTTCCCTGAGTTCTGTGAGTTGTTCTGGCAAATTATTGAACCAGAGGTGGGGGATCTTGGGAACTCCCAATTTGTGGCCAAATGAGACAGAGTGTGGGTCATTGGGTGATCCAGTACTTGCGACGGGTGTCTGAAGTGGGGGCAGTCTTATGGGACTGAGCCCTCAACGTATGGGGTCTGCATTAACTATGGGTAATTAGTGTCTGTATTGAATTCCGTTGTTGGACACCTAGTTGGTGTCAGGAGGGAGAATGGAATTGGTCATTCTGTTTTCCGAGCATAAGTGCGGGCTTCCAGTGGGCAGTGGGAGGTTGCAAATGTGAACCCTTCCTGTTTTTTCAACCTAAGCGGCCCCTTGTGTCGATCTCTGCAGCTCAAATTTGGTGCAGATCGGTACTTACCTGTTCCTGTCTTAGGTGAATGACAAAGCAGTAATTTCCAATTCAGTTGTTTAGCCTTTTTAAGAAGTACAAAATACGTAAAATAAGGAGCCCAAATCACAGATTTTAGCTCAAGAAATAATCACAATAGGATCTACCAATCCGGATCAAGAATTAGAACATTCTCCCCAAGTGATCTTTGTCTCCCCTCTCAGATGTTAACCCCACTCTCCTTCTTAAAGGTAACCACTGTTTAAAAAAAAATTTTATGTGTTACTTATTTCTGGAGAGAGAGAGAGAGACAGCATGAGCAGGGGAGGGTCAGAGAGAGAGGGAGACACAGAATCAGAAGCAGGCTCCAGGCTCTGAGCTGGCTGTCAGCACAGAGCCCAACGCCAGGCTCGAACCCACAAACCGTGAGATCATGAGCTGAGCCAAAGTCGGACGCTTAACCAACTGAGCCACCCAGGCACCCCAGGTAACCACTGTTTTAATATCCAGCCCCATAAATCAATTTTGTCCGTGTTTGAATTTTATATAAATTGAAGGAGGCATTTTGTTCTCTTTTATGTCTGGATTTTTTTTTTTTTGCCCAACATTGTATTCATGTGAGTGATTCATCAGTATCATCACACATGGCAGTAGTTCATTAATTTTTATTGCTGTAGTTTGTATAAATATACTCAATTCATTTATCCACTCTCTTTTTGGATATCTGAGCTGTTTCCTGGATTTGGTTATTCCCATAATGCTGCAGTGAACATTCTTGTACATGAATTTTGATGCACAGACACATAAATTTTTGGGGTATATATACAGGAATTGAATTATCGGATTATAGCATATGTGGTTCATAGTGAAAACTCCCAGTTTTTGAAAATGGTGGTGTCAGTTTATAGTAATCCCAGCAATATATAAGGATTCTAGTTGCTCTACATCCTTACAATACTTGCTATTTTTTATTCTTCAATTTACCCATTCAATAGGTATATAGTGGTATCTAATTGTGGTTTTAATTTGCATTTTTCAAAAACTAATAAGGTGGAGCATCTTTTCACGTATCCTTGGGAATAAAGGAAATATATGCATTTAAGATGATACATNCCTAGAAATAAATAAAAATATTTAAAAAAAAAAAAAGATGACACATTCCCTTAGATGTGTAGCTTTAGGTACATTTCACAAGTTAGCTTGTATTTTAATTATTATGTAGTCTGGAATATTCTCTAATTCCCATTGTAATTGCTTCTTTGACCCATTGTCTATTGAAATTTATGTTGCTAAATTTCCAAAAAAACCCGGGGATTTTCTGGTTATCTCCTTGTTAATGATGTCTAGCTTACTTCCACATACCCTGAATGATTTTGTTCCTTTGACATTTGTTCTTTGGCTTAACGTGTGCTAAATTTTGGTAAATGTTTTCTGAGCCTGCACAATCTATAATTGTTGGAGTCAGTATTCTACACGTGTCAAATTAGAGGAAGCAGTAAAGAAAAAAAACATAAAGCTCTAGGAGATTTGTATAATATGACACATAAGGTTGACCTACTTTGGCATGGTATAGAAGGAACAGAAAATATTCCTGATCACAATAACACAAAAGTTGAAATTAACAATAAAAGTGGAAAGAAAAAATTACCACCTGTAAAGTAAAAGCAACTTCTTTCCTGAACAACTGAGGTAAGAGGGAAAAATCATTACAAAAAAAAAAAGAAAAGTATACATCTATAAACGCTATATATCAGATAAAAATTAAAGCATTAGTCAGAGGGAAAGAAGCCCTTAGCC
>NW_027530632.1:2786735-2791473 GCF_008692635.1 Crocuta crocuta
TATTAATAACCAAGGAAAAATAAAAATAAATTAATCAAACTCAGTAGTTTAGAAATGAACACAAAATTAAACCTGGGGGAAGCAGAAAGGAAATGAAGCAAAGGCAGAAATTGTTGATCTAGAAAACCTCTATATTTAACCGATAAATCAAACGGCTTATTCTTTGAAAAAGTCAATAAAGTGGATAACATTATTGTATTAAGATAAGCTAAGCTTAGACTTTGGTTATAAACGACCCCTACGTCCCAGGGGCATAGCACACAAATTTTATTTTCCATTCACACAAGTCTACGGTATGTTAATAGACCGTCCAAGGCAACTTTTTTTCCCCAACCCCCCCCCATCCCCCACTACCTCAGCAATTCAGCCTGCTTTGGCTTGGGATTGTGCCCTCTCCACACATGCCCTCCACACTTACTGTCGGTAGGAAAGAGAATCTGGAAGCTTTCGCAGGGGCTTCTCACTCAGCCTGGGATGTGTACATGACTCCAAGAAAGAGAAATTTTATTACACATTGAAAGAGAGCTCCCGGTTTAATACCCCANGTAAAGGAGACATGCTCTAGCATAGCCATTTTCTTTGCTCAGGAAGTCATACGATGCGAGAAATAGGAAAATACTCACTTTTTGACGCTAGCACTTCCTAGAGAACGATTAGAAGCGAAATCAGTCCTTCCATAGGAAGGACCATAGAGGACACAGTATTCACCGAAGCCATCAGGTGGGCTCTGTTAGGAAGAACACCAACATTACTTAAGGAGTTGGGTGGTGGCTATCATCTGTTGGCCAGGACTGAAGGTAGAGGAAGCAGTCACATAATTTGGCTCATTGACAGCAAGGACAATGACGGCCATAGCTCACCCAAGCACAAGAGGCTGATGTAAGCTGTGTTTTACTTTGTTTTGTTTTGTTTTGTTTTCCTTTTTCTCTCTTGCTGTCTCTCTCCTCTTATCCCTCCACTCAAGCCACATATTGCCCCATCTGGAACTAAGTCACAGCTGACGATTGGTGGTACTTATCCTTTAACCCCTTGTCGCTTTTTTTTTTTTTCTTGGCACTAAACACCTGGTCCTTTCTGATTTCAACCCTAACTTCCAGCTAGCTTGTGGCTTCAGCTTTGCTCTGTATTCTGATTCTTTTTTCATTTTTTTAGTTTTTGAGGTGCTTATCTTGCCTCTAAGTCTGGTTGTATCTTTCTACTTTCCCTTCTTAATATTTTACCCATCACTTCAATTTGCTTAAAGGTCAAAGCATGTTCTCACATCCTGAAACCAATATTGCACTGTATGTTAGCTAACTAGAATGTAAATAAAAACTCAAAAACAAAAATACGTTCTTACAATACCATCTTTACCAAAGTGATTCTTTTTTTATAGTAAAAGCACCCTTTTTCTCTTCTCTCTCTCTCTTTCTCTCTTGTCGTTTTTCGGGTTTTCATCTTTATCCTTGGTTTCTCTAGTTTCCCTAAGATATTTATAGGCAATTTGTTTTTTTGAAGTTTATTTATTTATTTTGAGAGAGACTGAGACAGTGCAAGTAGGGTTGGGGTGGAGAGAAAAGAAGAGAGAGAATCCCAAGCAGGCTCCATGCTGCCAGTGCAAAGCCTGATGCAGGGCTCAAACTCACAAAACGTGAGATCATGACCTGAGCCCTAACCAAGAGTGGATGCTTAACCGACTGAGTCACCCAGGTGCCCCTATGGGAAATTTCATTTTATTCATCTTGTGTGCTATTTGGAATACCTTATGATATAAATATGCATGTCTTTTCTCAATTTTGGAAATTTTTTAAAAATGTAATTATTCTATTATGTATTTTTTTATTTTAGAGAGAGTGAGAGAGAGAGCAGAGGAGGGGGCAGAGGGAGAGAGAGCATCTTAGGCAGGCTCTAGAGCCTGACACAGGGCTCGATCCCATGACCCTGGGATCTTGACCTGAGCTGAAATCAAGGGTTGGATGCTCCACTAACTGAGCCACCCAGGCGCCCCTAGTTTGGAAACTTTTAATTGTTATCATTTGAAGTATCGAGTAGCCACCATTCCATCCATTCTTCTAGGATTCCTATGAAACATGTCTCTCCCTTTCTTTCTCCTATCCATCTTTCTTTCTTCCATGAAATAAATTTGGCTTGATGGGATTTGTATCCTATGCTGTGGACAGTGACAGGCATTGGGATGAAAGAAGCAAGTATGTACACAGAAAAGCTTGAAATACTGTCCCAAAGGTATAGAGATCTTCAAACGATTAAACCAAACGCTTTGGGTCACTTGGGTAGAGAAAAAGTAGGGAATACTCAAGAAAATATCTCCTTCAGCCTCTACGTACAAACTTTTTCCCTTGACACCTGTCCACAAACAGGTCAATAATGGAAAGAAACTCCCAACCCAGGTCCTTATTCTTGGTTTTCAAATTATTCATGCCAACGGGCTCAAGCTTGAAATTCTTACACACGTTATTCTCGGAAGGCTCTTTCCGTGAGGTCTCCCTGCCCACCCACTATGTCTGAAGACCAGCAGTGGGTGAAGGCTCCTGAAACCTGGAAGTTCCACTCCTCCGGGGAAAGCAGCAAAGTTCTTATGTCCTATATTTATTATTCCTATTCCTAGGCAGTATTTATGTTTTAATTTTATTGGTGCCTGTAAACTAAAATGGTTGGACTTTATTGACTTTCATATAAAAGCAAATGGCCAAAACATGGAGAAATAAACATTAGCACCTTTAGCTCTGACAATCGACTATGTGACTCTTTATTTTAACTGTCATCAACTGATGGAAAAAGAAATAAAGTATTACCAACATCACAGGGACGGTCCTGTGTCATTGTCACCACACCTTAGTCTCTAAAAACCCTGCTTCCTCCCCACAGTTAATCACTACCCTGATCTACGGTGTATTAGATGTGTTTCTTCTTGTGCATTCTAAAAATGAAATCATATGGTAGTCATTTATATATGTGTGTCTGGGTTTGTTTGTTTGTTTGGCTCAATATTATTATGTTGCTGAGGTTCATCTATGGTGTTACCTTAGCCATAGTTTCTTAATTTTGGAGGGGTATATAATATTTCAGTATATCTGTGCTGACAGCTTGGGGCATGCGACCTGCCTCATATTCTGTGTCTCCCTCTCTCTCTGCCCCTCCCCTGCTCATGCTCTGTTTCTCTCTGTCTCTCAAAAATAAACAAAACCTCACTTGTGGGGATGAGCACTGGGTGTTATGTGGAAACTAATTGGACAATAAACTATTTGTAAAAATAAATAAATAAAATAAATAAACAAAACCATTTAAAAATTTTTTTTAAAAAATGGACACAAGGCTTAAACTCATGAATCAGGAGATCATGACCTGAGCTGAAGTTGGATGCTTAGCCAACTGAGCCACCCAAGCACCCCAAGTCCGAGCATTTTTTTATGGTAGGTTTGATGAAGAGTGAAAAGTTATGGGGAAATGTGATAAGATGACAAGGGTATAGGCTAAGTGTAGTAAGATGGGAGACACAGCAAGAACTATTCCTTCAGATTCTTCTGAATGTTCCTCAATGGGAGATAAGAAAGCTCCTTTTCTCTGGGTAAAAGGAGGGCATCGTTCATACAAGAGTGTTATGATCTGCTTCAGAAAATTAGAAAGTCTTTCCTATACCTCCCATTTCTCAAATTCCTTCAGCTTAAAATTCAATATGCCAAGGTGCCATATTTTGGAGTAATGTGTCCTGAACCCCATCGATGTTAATTATTCTCTTGTACCAAGGCAAAATCTTTCTGACTTGTTTACCCAATGTCCTGTGAATTCCAAGTTTTCCAATCTGGCTAATAGAAGTAGGCACTGTTCCCAGCCTTGCATCAATCGTGGGGTAATACCTTAATCCTTCCAGACAGTTCTTTCCTTGGTTTTGCATAGCTTCTTATCACACACATGGTCTGATTAGTACTACATCAGGAGGGCCCTCTACAGATCTCTGGATCTCTGGAGTCCTCTCTCTCTGAATGGCTCTCCTCTTCAGCATCCTATCCTGTCAACTCTACACATCCTGTGCTCCCTGAACTCTTAGCTCTGTTTCTTCAACTCGGGGAGTTTTTGTCTTCTGCCTTGGTTGTGCCTCCATGTGCCTCAGCCGGGAAACTGTCAGTAACCTGAGTAATAGCAGGATTCACCTCATTTGTTTCTCATCCCATAGGGACCATTGTCCTTCATCGCTTGGTACCCGGTGTCTTGAAAACTGTCATTTCTTATATTTGTTTCTCTTTTATTTGGTTGTTTCCGGTCTAACGGTAATTCTAGTCCCTGGTACCACATCTTGGCCAGAAGCGAAAGTCTTAATTTGCATTCTTTATTACTAGCGTGTTTGAATATCTTATATGCTTGTTGGCCATATTTCTTATTATGTGAAATGACAGTCTATATGTTTTGCCTGTTTTTCTACTACAGCAATTTGTCATTTCTCATTATTGTAAAAGAGTTTCTTCTATATTAAAGATACGAAACCATTATCTGTCACATATGTTATAAATATTTTATTCATTTGTTATTTGCTTTTCATTTTGATTTATTTCATTTTTATAATGTAATCACTTTCAGTTTTTATTTAATCAGATCTATGACTCTCTTGATGTTCTTCCTTATTGATTCTACCATTGGATCATGTGCCAATATTACATGTACCCATACTGCCTTCTAATTATTTTATGATATTTACAAAAATCATAAGGAATTATAGGCAAGTAAGGAAACAGAATGCAGGTTT
>NW_027530632.1:2791582-2792852 GCF_008692635.1 Crocuta crocuta
CCCATTGCATTTTTTATGGCATTTAAAACAAATGCCTTTTGGGGCACCTGGGTGACTCAGTTGATTAAACATCCAACTCTTAATTTTGTCTCAAGTTGTGTGGGGGGGGCCTGTTTGGGATTCTCTCTCTCCCTCCCTCTCCCTGTGCCCCTCCCCTCCCTTCTCTCTCTCTCTCTCTCTTTCAAAGTGAATAAATATTTAAAAAAATAAAATCAACAAATACCTTTTGGGGCACTTGAGTGACTCAGTCAGTTGGGCATCTGATTCTTGATCTCAGCTCAGCTCTTGGTCATGAGTTCAAGGCCTGTGTTGGGCTCCATGCTTGCCGTAAAGCCTACTTTTCAAAACACTGCCTTCATTTCTTCATTTTAACTTGCTGTTACTCCTTAAAAAAAAGTGCTGGAACTCAGCTCAAATGGACTGAAACAATCCATATCCCCACACAACTATTGTGTCCAACAAGAATGCATAGTCTTTCTTGGCAAACTCAAACCAAAGTTTCGGCTAAAGATCTCAATCTGCGATCATGGCAGAAGCTGTGGAATTATAGTAGTGGTTGAGTGCATCATTTCTAGTAAGAATCAGTACATGATTAAAAAGCAGAGTAAAAAAATCCGTTTCCATTATGGATTCTTTTTTTTAAATTGTTTAATGTTTTTATTTATTTTTCAGAGGGACAGAGACAGTGCAAGCAGGGGAGGGGCAGAGAAAGAGAGGGAGACACAGAATCCAAGGCAGGCTCCAGGCTCTGAGCTGTCTGCACAGAGCCTGATGTGGGGCTCAAACTCACAAGATCATGACCTGAACCAAAGTTGGACGCTCAACCGACTGAGCCACCCAGGTGCCCCATCCATTATAGATTCTATAACTGTTCTTTTTCAGGACCATTATTTTATGCTCTGTTCTGCTGCCTACATTCTTTTTTCCTTCTTGCCCTAAAGCCAACACCTTTCTCTAACCACAAATTTCCTCTTCTCTTTAGAGCTTTTCACAATGGAGGGTACAAGAATATGCCACCTCAAAACATGACTTTTGGCATATAGATTATTCTGGACTAGAGGCCCTTTATAGCCAGCAGACTCTGGAAAAGCACTAAAAGCAGGGCACACGTTTTCCTTTTGAAAATGAAATTTCCATTTATAAAAAAGACTTCCATTTAGGAAGGAAATTTCCATTTGTAGACATCTTTCCCTCTACTTACCATAAATAGCTAGTCTTAGCAATGGTTAGTCTTAACCAACTGAGCCCACCAGGCGCCCCAGAATATTTT
>NW_027530632.1:2792911-2794323 GCF_008692635.1 Crocuta crocuta
TATTTTCAAATTCAGATAATTCTTAATCATGATTCCTGGCACCATGAATACCTAGATTTCTTTGTGTGTCAGTTACCTCTCATTCTAATAATGCTGGGTACCAAAGCATACCACGCTTCAATGGCTTCAAACAGTAAGGGTTTATTAACTCATGAAACCTTGGGTGGGTGGGACAGTTTTTCTGGTCTCACTTGGGCTCACTTGTGCATCTAATGTCAACTGCATGTTGGCTGCGGAGCTCAAACCTTTTGGCTAGGCTCTGGAGGATGCCAGGTGATAGGTTTCCCTGGTTAGGACAATTTAACTACCTAGCTTCGATCCACATACCTCATTCTCCAGAAGGCTGCATTACCACCGCCAAGGCCTAACTAAGTCTGAGAGAGCTAGCAGGAGCATGAAGACATTTTCCATGCTCCTGCCTGTTCACATTTCTAAAATCCCAATGACCAGAGCAAGTCATAGGGCCGACCCCAGAGCCAAGGAAGGGGCAAACACCCTACACAGAATAAGAGGGTATTTCAAAGATATGGGAGAAGGGACATAGATACAGGACAAGGGACATAGATACAGAGAGGGCGTAGAATTGGGGCCTCATCACACCCGTAATAATGTCAGCTTTCCTATTTTATGCAGAAAGGGAATTCAACCAGAAGCTCTTCCCACAGACTTCTCTGCCTCTTTGGACCCTTCTGATTCCTTCTTCCAAGAGGCTCCCAGTCAGAGCATAGAGCCTCAAAGATATATTCAGAGTAGAACAAAAGGAGCAAGTCAGTTCCATTTAGGGCACCCTTAAGCTCATGGGAGTAGTTTGCATTTCTGAGGCCTTTCAGCCTAGGAATCGCTAACGTTCCTAGCCTTGGGTGCTTCTTAGAATCCTTTGGAAAGCTTTTGGAAAATACAGCTTCTCTGGTTGTGCTACCCAGAAGTCCTTGTTTAATGGAGCTGTCTATGGAGCCTGGAAATGAAGGTTTTGAAAAGGCTTTGCTTTTCCACCTAAGTTAAGAATCTGCGCTTAGAGATGTATCTTCACTGACGTCCCGTGTATTGATTTGGTTGGCTGTCATAAATGTTCATTCATTCATTTCTGCAAACATGTAAAGTCTAAGTTTAGTAGGGGCCTGGAAAAGTTCGTAGGAAAACAGAATAAAGCTTCATAACTTTAATTTTTTTAATTTTTATTAAAAAATTTTTTTCAAGTCTATTTCGAGTGACAGCATAAGTAGGGGAGGGGCAGAGGGAAAGGGAGAGTGAGAAAATCCCAGACAGGCTCCGTGCTATCAGTCTAGAGCAGATGCGGGGCTCGAACCCCCAAAGCCATGAGATCATAACCTGAACTGAAACCAAGAGTCAGACGCTCCACGGACTGAGCCACCCAGGCTCCCCTATAACTTTTATTTTTAAACATTCAAGTA
>NW_027530632.1:2794619-2795197 GCF_008692635.1 Crocuta crocuta
TTTCAACAAGGAGATAGATTTCTAGGTTTTTCTTTACTTGTGGATCTTGGGTCCTCACTTTAAATACATAACACCTGTCAATGGGCTAAGTTAACTTCAGTAGTCCTTGCTGGATTTAACACATTGAAGCAGAAATCTTATTACTAACACACAGTAACAATCTAAGATCTCAAGAAATTAAAGGAATCCATCTATAAGAAGGGCGAACTGTAGCTGGGACATTATGAAGTAGGAGAAAGGCATGCTGTTAAGTCTTAGGTCTCTTGACCGAGAAGTATAAACTATCTCTAGATCCTTTTCCTCTCCAACTTGGCCACTTGATGTGCTGGTCACCTGAATGTGGAGTTAGTACTACTGATTAAAATGTTAAAATATTAGGGCCCCTGGGTGGCTGAGTCGGCTGAGCATCTGACTTCAGCTTAGGTCATGATCTCACGGTTCGTGGGTTCAAGCCCCACGTTGGGCGGTGTGCTGACAGCTAGCTCAGAGCCTGGAGCCTGTCTTCAGAGTCTGTTTCTCCCTCTCTCTCAGACCCTCCCCTGCCCACACTGTCTCTCTCTCTCTCTCTCAGAAATAAA
>NW_027530632.1:2795216-2795923 GCF_008692635.1 Crocuta crocuta
AAATGAGAAATGTTGAACTTGGCAGTTTTCTTAAGATCCCGTGACTAGTAAAAGGCAAAAACAAGACATAACGTGCTGAGTGACTGAAAAGCTCATACTCTTAACGATTTGACTCTGTCCCTTTCTTCTTCCTTGGTTGTGTCCCCTCCTTTCCCCCAACACCAGCCTTTGANAAGGTAAATAGGGGCATCTGGGTGGCTCAGTCAGTTAAGCATCTGAGTTTTGATTTTGGTTTAGGTCATGATCTCATGGTTTGTGAGTTTGACCCCCACATTGAGCTCTGTGCGCTGGCAACCTGGACCCTGCTTGGGATTCTGTCTCTCCCTCTCTCTTTGCCCCTCCCCTGCTGGAGTTNCCCCACTAGGGCTCTGTGCTGACAGCTCAGAGCCTGGAGCCTGCTTCGGATTCTGTGTCTCCCTCTCTCTGACCCTCCCCTGCTCACGCTGTCTCTCTCTCTCTCTCTCTCAGAAATAAATAAAACATTTTTTAAAATTTTTTAAAAATTTTAAAAAGTGTTTAAAAAGTAAAATGAATAAAATGTGTCAATTCATTTCATATTCACCCCAACCATATAAAATAGGGCCTAATATTCTTTCCCTCCTTGAAGTGAAGAAGCCAAGGCTTAAAATGATCATGGGACTTGCAAAGGGTCTCATAGCTAGTAATGAAGATTCAAATGCAGGCAATCTAATGTCACAGCGGGTGAC
>NW_027530632.1:2796011-2800119 GCF_008692635.1 Crocuta crocuta
TAGGCCCCGCCACTCACCACTGGCAAAACCCAAAGGCAGAGAAATGAGTGGAGGTGAAACAAGAAAGGGATTTATTTCAGTGAGACCGACACCAGGCAGACAGCAGACTAGTGTCTGCAAATGCGAACATACTTGCAGGTTTATATAAGGAAAATGTGGGGCAAAGGCGGGTGGGTAGGTGCATGTGGGCAGTGAGGGTCAAATCAATCACTGACTTGAGGTCGATCACCCGTGGGTTCTTGCTGGCTCAGGACAGTCCCTGTTGCTTGAGGGGGTAGTTTTGGTTCCCATCAGGCGATGCTTTGCCCTCAGGGTATTCTGCGGAAGCCAAGAAACAAGCTAGAAAGAATAGCCCACCTAAAAAGTTTGAGGTCAAATTTGAGGCAGCCATTTTTGGCTCTTCAGCTCTCCAGTCCACAAGGAGGAATATGGCACCAGCGATGCATTAAACAGGTAGAGCCTTCTAGAGAGAGAGAATGGCCTGACGCTCTCCAACCCACGTCTAGCTCAGAGCCTGCTTGGGATCCTCTCCCTCTCTCTCTCTCTCGCTCTCTCTCAAAATAAATTAATAAACTTAAAAAAAAATAAATAATTAAAAATAAGATGGAGAAAGGAAGCCCTGAAGGGGGCGCTCTTATGCAAGAACCACTCCTTGCAGCCAGCGTCACCTGCAGGAAGAAGGAAGATAAGAATTATCTCGACAACAGGAAGACATTTTTCACACAGCTCTTTCATCTCCTGCTTTTAAGGAAAAAAAGGAAGATCCTTCCGTGCCCCAGCATCAATGCTCTGACCACTGCTCGCAGCCAATGAGAAACCACCACAATCTCCGACCCTTGTTCTTCGCCTGTGAACTTTTGTTCAAAAGATCCCTCCCCAATTTTCTCCTAAAACCTAATAAAAGTGGACCTTGCCTTTGTCTCTTTGCACTTGCCTTTGGCTTGCATAGTTATCTTTACCTGAACTGCAATTCCTAAATAAATTCATTTTGCTAGTCGAATAGCTGGCTATTTTATTCTTAAGGTTGACAGTGTGTTTACTTAGACTTGTGATGCCTCCTTCCTCTTAAGTTCCCAGGCATCTCCAACAACAAAATTTGCTCAACTTGATTCAGACCCCGTCTCTGTCTTACGTTTTATTTATTTTTTTTTAAATGTTTTTTAAATGTTTTATTTATTTCTAGGAGAGAGAGAGAGACAGCGTGAGCAGGGGAGGGTCAGAGAGAGAGGGAGTCACAGACTGAAACGGGCTCCAGGCTCTGAGCTGGCAGTCAGCACAGAGCCCGACGCGGGGCTCGAACCCACGAACCGCGAGATCATGACCTAAGCGAAAGTCGGACGCTTAACCGACTAAGCCACCCAGGCGCCCCTCTGTCTTACGTTTTAATTCTGTTAAACTGCCTCAAATATTTTTGAGAAAACAAAACAAAACAAGAAACCCAAGAGATATGCAAATTTCAAGAAATGAAAAGCATGGCGGCTTAATTTCATTCTGTAAGACACGGAAATTCGTCTTTGCTTGTTTTTACATTAGTAAATATGTATACATTATGGAAAAATGCAAAACATAGATGAGCAAAAAATGAAAAGTAAAAATCTCCAGGACTTCACAAGTCAGGAGGAAGCTTTTGTTGAAAAAGAAACAAGCCCAAACTGGAGCCGTTTGCCTCCCACAACAGCAAACCAAGACTTAGGTTTTACCTCTCAGTGTTTGAGTGACATTTTCAAAGAAGGGATAAATTTCAACCAACCAAAACGTGTTACCGCATTAAATCATTTCAATAGAGAGAAAGTATGATTTAAACACAATTGTGCTGACTACTTGAGATCAGTAATATTTAGTGTTCAGTATGGAAATAATTGTTAACATGGTTTTGAAATGTAATAAGCAATTTTTGAAAGAATGGTGACTTTGTCACAGTCAATCTGAACTTTCCTTGTTAGCACTAGAGTGAGGTAATCTGCATGATAAAAACCCTTCTGTTCCCTTTCCTCCCCAAAAGCACTCATCCTGGCCTGAAACAATCTTTTCTTTTGCTAATAATTTCCTTACCCCACTCTCCTGCCTATAAAAACTTCCGTTTTGAATTATTTTTAATGTTTTATTTATATTTGAGAGAGACAGAGACAGAATGTGAGAGGAGGAGGGGCAGAGAGGGAGGGAGACACAGAATCTGAAGCAGGCTCCAGGCTCTGAGCTGTCAGCACAGAGCCCGACATGGGGCTTGAACTCATGAACCGTGAGATCACAACCTGAGCTGCTTAACCAACTGAGCCACCTAGGTGCTCCTAAAACCTTCCATTTTTTTCAACTCCTCACGTCTCTCTTTACTTGCTAGGTGGGATGCCACCCAATTCCTGAAGTACTTAACAAAGTCAATTAGATCTTCAAAGTTAGTTGGTTGAGTTCTGTTTTCTAACATGTTATTAATATTTTATTGCATATTCCTTCAGACTTTTAACTCTAACTTGGTCCTTTCGTTTGTGATTTAGAAGTGTTACTGAAGTTATTTTGTGACTTTCTACACATTAACATTGGTTTTTTTTTTCCTTTGAAATGATTGAAAAATATTTTTTTTCATTTAAACAAAAAGGATAAAGAAATTGTGACATATTTTATCTTTATCCTCTCCCCCTTCCTTTGCCATTTTTGTCAGAATAATCTTGGATGTCACAACTAGATTAGTTGATTTTTAAAAAAATTTTAATGTTTATTTATTTCTTTTGAGAAAGAGAGAGAGGGAGACAGAATCCCAAGCTGGCTCTGCACTGTCAGCACAGAGCTCAGTGCAGGGCTTGAACCCACGAACCGTGAGATCATGCCCTGAGCCAAAATCAAGAGTCAGACACTTAACCGGCTGAGCCAACCAGGCGCCCCTAGATTAGTGTAATTGTATATTCATCCAAAGTTGTTTATCATATTTTATAACCATGTTAACAATTATTTCAACACTGAACATAAATATTAGTGATCTCAAGTAGTGAGTACAAATGTTTTTAAATCAGATTTTCTCTCTATTGAAATTATTTATTGTGATAACACATTTTGGTGTGTTGCAATTTATTCTTTTTTGAAAATACTACCCAGGCTCTCTTTTGTCTGGATGGCCAACATGCAATTCAGACTAAGGAAGACCCGGAAACTTCGCTTGAGCCGTGGCCATGGCCCCATTGACGAGCACCAGAAGAACCAGGGAGGTGAGGGAAATGCTGGTGGCATCACCACCGGATGAACTCTGACAAATGCCACCCAGGCTACCTTGGAAAAGTTGGTGTGACGCATTACCATGTAAAGAGGAACCAGAGCTTCTGGCCAACTGTCAGCCTTGATAGGCTGTTGATCTTGGTCAGTGAGCAGACACGGAGATAGGCTGCCAGAAACAAGATTGGAGCTCCTATCATTGATGTAGCATGACTGGGCTATTACAAAGTTTTGAGAGGGGCATCTGGGTGGCTCAGTCAATCAAACGTCCCACTTCAGCTCAGGTCATGATCTCTTGGTTCATGAATTTGAGTCCCACGTCGGGCTCTGCGCTGACAGCCCGAAGCCTGGAGCCTGCTTCGGATTCTGTGTCTCCCTCTCTCTCTGCCCCTGCCCCGCTCATGGTCTGTCTCTCTCAAAAGTAAATAAACATTAAAAATAAATTTTTTTTTTAAGTTTTGGAGAAGGAGAAGCTCCCCAAACAGCCTGGCATGGTGAAGGTGAAATTCTTCAGTAGAAGAGCTGAAGAGAAGATTAAAGGTGTATGTCGGGGTGGGGGTGGAGGGTGGAGTCCTGTGTCCTGGTAGCTTGAAGCCAAGTGGGGACAGGTTCACTAAATGGTAACAAGTGCTGAAAGGAAGGAAGAGAAAAACAAACAAACAAACAAACAAACAAAGGAGGGAAAATATTACTCACAGCTATTTGTGGATGGTTCAGTCTCTAAGTTCTTGCGTGGCTCTAAATGACCTTCTCTTCCAACCCAAGTAGGCTCTCAAAATTTCGTTGATGATGCTTCAGTGTCTTCTGACAATTAGCATTACAGAAAAAAAGATCTGATGCCAGCCTGATCTTTTAAAATTATTTTCTCATGGGTAACTTGTTATTTCTTCCCCCTCCCCACCCAGGC
>NW_027530632.1:2800128-2809578 GCF_008692635.1 Crocuta crocuta
ATTTATGATTCTCTTTCTAATCTTTGCACTATCCTAGGGATTGTTTTTCTTTTTCATCTCAAAGTCAGAACCTGTTTCATTATCTTCTCTGACTAGATGAGCCATTCTGACCTAAAGCCTGAAGTTTTTCCTCTGTTCTTGCTATTATTATGATTTTTTGGAAATTAGTGCTTATGTTACTAATGGATCTATCACAGCTGCTCACTCAGGAAATGAACCAGTGAGCCTTTGTGCTGTCCTGGACAACTGCTCTGTCCCAGGGGACTCGGCTACAGGAGGGAGCTGTAGAAATTGAAAACACAGTTCCTGGCTGGGTTTTCCAGCTTTGTTGCCAAAAAAGAAAAAAAAAAAAACTCAGATAAACTCATTGCAAGAAAAGCCAATAACTCAAGAGACAAGGTTTTGGAAAAAAGAAAGGGAGACATTTATTTTGAGTTCAGCCAGCCGGAGAGGCGGCAGAACCCAAGTTTTAACAAGCACCCTCTCCACCCACAGATGGAAACCTAGAGTTTTATGAGGGGGAATGTGCCAGAGAACAGGCAGAGAGCGTGTGGTCTTGGGTGGGGGGTTGGTGTGTGTTCAGCACAGGGTCATGGGCGGAGAAGGGGAGATGTTGGGCGTGGCCTCCCAGGCATTCCGTTGTTATAAGGGCTTTTCTGGTCTGGCAAGTAGAAAGTTCCCATCACTGCAAAACATCTTCATTAATGCCTCAAGAAAGTGCGATCAGAAATATGCCCAATGGGTTTTAATGACAGCATGAGTTAAGCGGGCTCATCTATTTCTGGCTTTAACTGTTGGGGTCTAAAGTTGACTGCTGGAGGCCGGCTCCGGCATGTCCAGGGGTCCCTGAAGGATGGACGGTGTCGGCGAGAGAGCCCTGGAGATTCTTTCTGGTCACCAGGCAGGCATCTTTGCTCTGACTGGGGCTCAACTTTATTTTATCATTAAGTGTTTGGGGGACGGCACAGAAGTGGCATTTGCCTTAGACAATCGTTTCTGATAACAAACTTCTTTGATATGTAAGAAATTTCCCAGAACATAGATATGTAGAAGACTCATGCATAACGTCTACAATAGTGATTGAGGTAGGGGATTTAGATTCCTATCCTATGGGGAAGGAAGGTGTCTTTAGCATACCAGACAAAGTTTTCAGCATAAAAAGGGTGAAGTTACTTCTCTGTGGGCAGGTGTCAACAGCTTGTTTGTTTAAGGTGGAGGTATCAAGAAAAACAGGTCTTTCAGGGAACACCTCTGCTCTAATAATCACAAAAGAAGTTCCTCAATATGTTCCTTCACAGGCAGCAATCAGCATATAAAAGGCCAGAAAATGCTCTAAGCAGAAACAAATGGGTGGGGGTGGATATTTGCCCTTAACTCTAAATTAGGCTCTTAGTCTCAGGGCCAGACTCAATTGTCTTTGATATGCAAGGTCCATAGGAAGAGGCTTTTTACAGTCATCCACAGAGCTTTCATCTAAAAGCTCTTTTGTGAAGGCAGGAATATGCTTTTCCTTATGAGGTATCTGTGTTTGGAATATTCTGAGGCCTGGTCAATACCAGCAGCCTCATTTCCAACATGAGCCAGTAGTAGCAGAAGGCGATACCAGTTTTCGTCTCTCATGGCAGGAGCTGTGCAAACACTGCCATTTCCTTGCTGTGACTGCCATCCAGAGAGGCCGGTGCGGCTCCCGGCAGTTGACCTCAGCGTAATATTGATGTGATTCTCGAATAAGGTAATTGAGTAGAGAGTTTAAGGAGCTACAAAGGTAGGGAAAGGGTTAAAGGAAGGGAAAAGGCAAAGCACGAGGAATAAAAGAGCTGAGGTTCAGTGACCACCCTTGAGTCTGAAAGGGTAGAGGGAAGGAGTGGTTTCCAGGATGTAGAAAGAACCGTGGACCCTACCTGGGTCAAGATCTCTAGGAGAGGGCTAGATGCAGGGGTCGCGCCCTTCAGTAGAGGAACTTGGCCACTGTTGAGTGGTGGCCAGCTGGAGGAATAGATACCTGAGCCTTGTTCTTCCACATTCCCATCTCCTGCCACTGCCTCTCATAGACTGAACCCTCAAAGCCCGGGCGGAAAAGATAGCAATTGCATCCAGAGGGACAAACAGGATATTTGCCTGAAGTTCCTATCACAGTTAATTTGCATCATCTGATTTTGCGGAAAATGTTAGAGAAAAACATACCCGTATATGTTTATTCATTTTACTTACAAGCTTTGTGGGGCGCCTGGGTGGCTTAGTCGGTTAAGCGTCCGACTTTCGCTTAGGCCATGATCTCGCGGTTCGTGGGTTCGAGCCCCGCATCGGGCTCTGTGCTGACTGCCAGCTCAGAGCCTGGAGCCTGTTTCAGTCTGTGACTCCCTCTCTCTCTGACCCTCCCCTGCTCACGCTGTCTCTCTCTCTCCTAGAAATAAATAAAACATTAAAAAAAAAATTTACTTACAAGCTTTGTTTCCTCACTTGTTAAAAGAACCGTTTATTCTTTTTTTTTTTTTTGCATTTTTCAATCTGTGCTTGACTGTCCCTCTTGNTGTTTCAATTTCTTAATCTTAGTTTTTATCAGAATACAATCTTTCCTAGTGTTACATTCTTTCAGTTGTTGCCAGGTGAACGAACTGGGGAGTCCTTGAAGGCTCTTGGTCTCATCATAGTACATATTCAAGGACTGCCACGCAGCACAGTGGATGAGAAACACAAATGGGAAAGTTTATTAAAACAAAAAGTACACCCTTGAGATTTCAAAGCTGAGGAGAGACAGAGAGAGAGAGAGAGGAAGGGGGGAGAGTGAGTGAGCAGGAGCATGCTTGGAAGAGATCTGTGCACCTTAGGGACTGGGTTTCTATCTTTTATTGACAGTGGTTAACTAGGGGGCAGAATATTTATTACTCTTTCTTCCTTATTTGGTCACAGGTTTTCTGTCATGGCATCCGCCATCTTGGGCCTGTGCGGTTTGATCCAGCTCCTTGTGAAGTGCTACCAAGACAGGCCTCTGACCTTCCCCATAGTTGACCAGGACTCCTTGGTGTTGACCTCCAGGTATCCTATTAGAGCCTAACTAATTGCCTACTGTAACATTTCTTCCTCAAGGACTCTGGGCCCTTAAAACCCTTAAGGGAAGATGGGTAATGGTCTATCTTCCGTAACTACTTCATGCTGGTGTGGGACCAGCACCCTGCCAGAGAGCTCCAGAAGTTCTTGCTGTCTACGTTTTAGGAAACCTGGATGGACAGTGGGGAGTAGAAGGAAGTTTTGACTCAGTCTAGTGGGTCTTGATAGTCATTTGTTTCAGGGCTGCTGTGGACCACCGTCTGGAGATTTTTCTGGTTGAGGTGAGAAAAAATACATTTTGTTAGTAACTTTAGGATACAAGGCCCAAACAGGAGAATAAGGAGTGTGGTTATTAAGGGTCCCACAAGAAGATGTAACGATGAAAGGCCTGGAAGCCAGGAAAACAAGGAGTCCCACCAGGGGGAGGAGGAGGTGGCGGTGTGTTCATGAGGCACTGTGGTCCACTTAGTTACTGGCCCAATGATCTAGAAGGTTTCTGTAACCTCTCCAGATAAATTGATCCATACACAGCACAATGTATTAATCACTGTGTAGACTCCCCTGAGTTTTGTAAGAATATAGTCAAGGGCCTCTTGTAGCCAAGTGGCTTGCTGCCTGATTTCATCTTCATGGATTCTTCTTTCCCATGAGGAGTTAATATAGGTAGCATGTGGTGTTAGCTAGCCATCATGTAGACTCTGTTTTGTTTAGTAAGCAACCAGATAATTAATAAGAGGCACTTCTATGGAAACAAAAGAAAAACATAGGCTAATGGNNNNGCTCAGAGCCTGGAGCCTGTTTCAGTCTGTGACTCCCTCTCTCTCTGACCCTCTCCTGCTCACGCCGTCTCTCTCTCTCCTAGAAATAAATAAAAAACATTTAAAAAAAAATCTAAAAAAAATTTTTTTTAAATATTTTATTTATTTCCAAGGGAGAGAGCATGAGCAAGGGAGGGTCAGAGAAAGAGGGAGACACAGAATGCGAAACAGGCTCCAGGCTTTGAGCTGGCTGTCAGCACAGAGCCCGACACAGGGCTCGAACCCACAAACCACGAGATCATGACCTGAGCCAAAGTCAGACGCCCAACCGACTGAGCCACCCAGGCGCCCCTGCCCCTGAGATTTCTAAATGTCACAGTCAAAGCATCCTCAGATGGAGTGAGAGTAGGCAGTGGCATTCGGGTGGGTTTTTCCGGTTTGTAAATCAGTGTCTCTGGTGATTTTGTTTGGCCCACACAACAACAGGCGCAAAGATTGTCTAAACATGGGCGTTGTGGCCTTTTTTCCAAAGTTGACCTTAAATTTGTCCAGCTTCAGTTTGCAGAGCATCAGGAAAAAGTTTTAGTTTTTTAATGACTTTAATTCAAGACAGTGGAAGATTAGAAACTGTAGTGTGGGAGGGCCATAGCCAGATAGTTGAGGAAACCAAGAGAGTGTAGAATGTAGTCTAGTTTATACTAAGCAGTATTAAAATCTAATATCTGCAAAGACGTGTGATTGAAACATTTTTCTCTCTATAGTTACCCTGGTTTTTATTGAAGATAGCCAAATCAAAGCTGATTGGTAAAACAAGCCCAGTTTAAACAAATTTGGCTGAATTATTTACATAAGCTCAGCAAGAATAGTGATCGGCCATACAAGCTGTTAAAAACTTGCTTTACTGGAATTTTTCATAAGGAATCTCTAGATTGAACGTTTAATAGGCTCTCAAGGCCAGAGCCAAGCCAAATAATTATCATCAGACTTGCCTGCAATACCTATAGATTTGGGTGAATTCCTCTTCTTGAGGTCTGCAAAATATATTGAGGTTCCTGCACCTTCCATGAAATGACATTCTTTACTCCCCTGGGAAGGCAGCTGGGTACCAGGCCAACATTTCCAGGGGGTTCCATTGGCCCCATAATGTCAACCTTAATTCCCTAAAGCTGTCTGGTTGTATCTGAGTCTATGCATTTCACTCAAATATGATATTCCAGTCAAAGCCTTGGTATAATAACCAGTTTCCAATGGTATCCCGTTATAAGGGGAAAAGATTCTCACTGAACTTAGGCAAATAATAATATTGCCGTGAAAGAAAGAACACTGAGAATTTCTAAATTTCACAGGGTTCAGGTAGGGGGAAAAGATCAATGTTTTAGTTTGTTCACAAAGGATTATTTTATCATATTTCTGTGAGTCACAGATATCTTAAGAGAAAACTTTTTTAAATCTACAAGAGCAAATGTCAGAGAACCAGAAATATTTCAAATAAGAGTCAAAAAAATATAATCATCTTCCTCAATTCATTTAGTCCTATGTTATTATTTCTTGTTCTGTTTGAATGCAGCTTTCCCATTAGTTCTGGAAATTCTTACTCAGCTTTGTTTTAAAATCTTAAAGATACTAGAAATCTGTATTTGTCAAAAGTCCTTTCTTTGAATCTCCTTGAGGATGAAACACATTTTGCAAGAGCATCAGAACAATAACTATAAATGAGGAAAAAACCCTCAGAAACAGACTTGGTTAAAGATCTGATGAGAATTCATTATAATGCAGTTGGCAAGGAAATCTAGTTATTTCTGTGACAGGTAACATTCTAATAATTAGAATGTCAAGTGATAACCTTACACCAGAACCTATTAAAACTTGAGGAATCTCCTATATTTTCTGGAACAGTTATAGCATTTATCCATACAATACAACTGAAGGCTTATCATTATTTGCTTGACAATGTTTTCCATGTAACTTAGCATCCCAAATACACAAGTGTAGTCGAAAAGACTTCATTTACCATTCAAACCTCAAGAAATTTGTTAATTTGGGGGAGACAAGGGAGAGGTGGGTTATTGTGTAGGTTATTTCACTGTCACTAACGGAATCACTACAATCTATTTGCTCAATGGAATCTCTTTCTGTATGGGGGCCATTGTGTACATTAGCATGGATGTTGACTATAGTATAGTATTAATAAACTCTTGTCATAGACTGCATTTAATGTAACTGGCAATGAGGCAGCAGAGGAAAGGGTCTATATCTGCAGGCAGCTTGACCTAGAATGAAACAACACATTCCTAAGCTCACTCTTATATGGAAAAGCAAAGGACTGTTGTCCATAGGTGCTTTGAAGTGACAAAAAACACATCAGTGCCCATTGTGGGCACCTTACAATGTTCTGAAAAATCACTGATTTCTGCCAAATGCCACAGCCTGAGACACAGCCTGAGAGCCTCCGAGCATGAGAGACAAACACCCACAATATTGCAGAGAAAGAGAAAGAGAGAGAAGAACCATTGGCTCAGTTGTGATCACGTGACATTTGGCCTGAGACAGAGCATCCAAGCATGGGAGATGATCACCCACAATCCCGCAGCGACAGAGAGCCAGGGGGAAGAATCACTGGTTTCGTTGTGATCATGTGACGTTTGGTGTCACATACTAGTCATATTGCAAGACATCGCTCGTTTACAAAGTTAAAATTTATTAGAAATGTTTGCTCATCTTCCAGAACACTCATGGAACAAGTTACTCTCAATCCAAGGTTTTACTGTATTCCTTAAAGTCCCCGTCCAGAGATAGACTGACCAGACCGTTAGCTCCAATTATCATAGCCGTTAACCCTGGGAAAGGAACGAGGGAGAAAACCCCCATACAAGAGTCAGGCAACATTCATACAGTTCTCTCCAGATCTATTCCAGATCTGACACACAAAAGAAGAAGCAAACAAAGAGGAAACAAATGACTCAGGAAAAACAGAGAGAGGCATGTATGCAATCTTGGCAGAAACTGTTTCTGAAAGAGACAAAGGGGGTGGCACATACGGAACAGGAAAGAACATAGAGAAGGTGGCAGATTAACAGAAGTAGAAGGGTCTGGAGCAGCTGAACTGATGAGGGATTGAGGGGTAGAGGGGGAGAAGAGGGGTGCTATCAGGCCCTCTAAAAGAATATGGACGAATCAGGGTTTTATGGGTATAGGGCCATAAAGGTCTGACCATATGGGATTTTGGTCCATTGTACAGAAGGGATCAAGTTGTAATATGGCATTATAGTTAAGGCTGCTATTTTTTTTTTCCGTCAGACTTCCCTGCCCTCTAGTTTATATTGAGGCCAGTAGTGTTATAAGAGAAGTAGACTTGGGGAGGAAGTATACAAGGTCTTGGGGTCCAACTATTTCCAGTTTCTCAAAATGCATCCTAAGGAAGTGTTGGAGGAGATCGAGAATGAGTTACCCATATAGAGGAAAGATAGTAACAGTCTCCTGGTCTAGAGGCGTCCCTGCTGAACTGGAAGAGTGTTGCCTTGGATGGTCTGGTCCCCAGGGACATTTCCTTGGAACCATCAAATGATCATCCTTGGTTCAGGCAGGTGTCCCTCACCTGCAGACCCCTTCAGCCTATCGTGTTTACAGAAGGGGGAACCTCTGCCCGTCCTTCCTTTCCATCAACATGAGTTTCCTCGGGAGACAGGAAGAGTCTTCCTTGCACTGAGATTGCATTTAATCTGGTGAACCAGCAGTTTTTATTTCGTTTTTTAGGCATTGTAATGAGAGCTGATTTTAGTGTCCCAAGATACCCCTTAGAGGAGAATCTTTGGAGACAGAATTAGAATTTTCCATTGTCTTCAGGAAGAGTTGACTCCTGTAAAAAGGAGCAACTAAACCAGGGCTCACATTGTTTGTTTCTAAGAGGGGACTCCGACCCTCTCCTGGAGAACCTCGATAGAAGCCCAGAATCCTATTACCGCAAGTGAGTGAATTCTCTCCCAGGATCTTGCTAGGACCTTAGTTAGGAACTCTGGCTCGTAGAGCTCCGATGGTGGGCGGATCCTGGGCATCCCCAGCCTGCTGTCCACTTACCCCGTCACCACAGCAATGGCTACCAGGCCGTGTGTTGATTTGGCTGGCCCTGGTGTCCCACGGCTTGCGCGTCATCCAGGTGTCCCAGGAATGGCGGCCTTCCTGAAGACCCCATAGGAATGACATGAGAACAATGTCTGATAAGTAACCCTGAAGTCCTTGGGTGGATTCCTCGGGAATGGACATTGTCATGACTCCAAGATCTCTGAATATTTCATTCCCCTCATTCTGATAGGCCTCTCAACAGTTGGTGGCATACAATGGCCACCAGGGACAGGGGTCCCTTTGATGGTCTAAATATTTCTGGTCTGACCAACAGAAATCTTTTGATACCTTCTACTTTGCAGCCATTGCAGATGGAACTAACTTCTATTTTCCAATTCTCTGAATCCCTGATTGCTTGAGTTGAATGGCATCCAATTAAGTGGTGAATAAGGCAAACACATGGGGGAAAAAATCTCATTGGGCAGGGTCCCTTGCTAAGAAGTAAAATGGCTTATAGCCAATTTTATGGTGACCCGCACAAACAGTGTGAGTTATAGGATCTCTGTAATGGGTGGCGGAACATTCTGTAGGTCTCTACAGGAGAATGTGGAAGTAGGTATGAGAGGAAGCATGGGGAGGGATTAGGGCATTCCATTACCCAGGAGACGTGAAACAGAGCTCTGGGCGCTGCACAGCATAAGGGCAAGCCTCCGATCAGGATTGCCTTTCAAAGCCAACCCTCTCGGAAATGGAAAGAAATTTTATCTTCCCCTTAAGTAGTTATTGTCGTGCCTTACAGATTTTTTTTAAATGTTAGCAAAAAATAAAGAAAACCATCGTTGGAAATAAGATTTCTTTCTATTTCTGAATGTGATGCCGTGATATTTAGGAACTGCAGCCCAGTTCGTTTTCTTTCGAGTTCTGCATTGGCTTATTTTAACAGGACAAGGTAACGCTTGTCATAAGATGTACATAGCCTCATGCTAACTGTTTGGTCTAAAGTGTTTAGCTATCAAGCAGATTCCTTAGTGAGACCAAATCTTTTGTCACTGAAGTGTTCTGAGCTACGCTTTGATGTTTTTTTTTTTTTTAATTTTTTTTAATGTTTTATTTATTTCTAGGAGAGAGAGAGACAGCATGAGCAGGGGAGGGTCAGNAAGAGAAAAAATATTTGTGAAAACAACTTTCACCTTCTGGGATCTACTTTTTAAGTTTTCTATCAACTGCAGTCTCCGACTACATGTACTAGGCCTCTAGAAGCTACTGTTAAACTGAACCAATTTGATAGGAGTACCTATCTATAGGGCTTGTTTTCCGAAGAGCATTGTTGTTGTTTTTAAATTTTATTTCTTTACGTAATCTCTACAGCCAACATAGGGCTCAAACTCATGACCCTGAGATTAAGGGTCGCATGCCCTTCTGACTGAGCCAGCCAAGCACCTCAAGAGCTTTGTGTAGAGTAGCAAAATTATAAGCCTACCTCAGCATGCTGTAAAGCTGTTCAAAAAGCAACTCCCTGAGGCTCTTGGGTGGCTCAGTCAGTTGAGCGACTGACTCTTGGTTTTGGCTCAGGTCATGGTCTCCT
>NW_027530632.1:2809655-2809943 GCF_008692635.1 Crocuta crocuta
CAGTCAAGTCACATTCTCTTTTAAAGGATTGTAACAAATACAAGTGAATTACGGGGAAAAAGAAAAGAAAGTGAACCTGAACACATTGGATCTGATCTGCCCAGAGTCAGCTTTGAGTTTCCTCTTTCCAATAGTTGTCAGAGAGAGCAGACACCAAAGGACTGAGAGGAATGAGTCCATAGTCAGTCAGAAAAGAGGACAAGAATAAACACACCATGTTAACACAGAAGAAAAAGACCAAGAGGAATATTTCTGATGAGACAGAGACAGCCTGGGAATATCAGACAG
>NW_027530632.1:2810023-2819600 GCF_008692635.1 Crocuta crocuta
TATAGGACGGCTACACGTCTGGGGGAATAACCTCAGACATTTCCCAAGGTCCTTAGTTGCCTAAGAACATCTTTCTGTGTTCTTCGGAAGGAACAACCGTCCCTTTATTCTTCAGAGTAGAAAATCAGTCTCTCACAAATGCTACTAGACTGTCTGGTTCCCAGGCAGATCAGAAAGAGAGAGTAGAGCAAAGGAGGGCAGTGTCCAAGCAACTCTCCAGCACAAGGAGATGAGAGTTGGAGACTCACCGATAAAGAGGGTTGCCCAACCAACTGTCACCTTGTCCCTTCATGGTCGCCAAAAAGACATTGCTGGGTGAATTGGGGGGTCTCAACCAAGCCAGACTGCAGGGAGTCACGGAAGGTTCTTGGTCTTATTCCGTGAATGAATTCGGATGAGTAACACAAGCAGGAAAGTTTATTAAAGCAACAATTACACTTCTGAGATATGAGAGCCGGTGAGCTCAAGAGAGTGAGCGAGCAAGAGGGAGGGAGGACAGGGCTGTGCACCCTAGGGTTTGGGATTCTGTCTTTTATTGACAGTTGTTAACTAGGGGGCAGGAAGCAGGGTTTCAGGTTTTGCGCCTTTTCTTCCTTATTTGGTCAGGGGCTTCCTGTCATGGTACCCGCCATCTTGGGCCTGTCTGGTTTGACCTAGTTTCTTGTGGAGTGCTGCCAGGACAGGCCTCTGACCTTCCCAAGAGCTGACCATGACTCCTTGTTGTTGATCTCCAGGTATCCAATTGGAGTCTAACTAACTGTCTACTCTAACACAATGAGTACAAAGTTCCAACAAATCTTACCGAAGATGCAAATGAAACTTTTTTAACTTAATTTTTCTTGGTATAAAACGGTTTCACATGGATACACTTAGTCTGAATCCCCAAGCGGCCTTTTTATTTTGCTCAAAGTACTTTTCAAAAGTCTTTGAAAAAGTGGTTTTTCTTTATAGCCTCAGCTTTACCAAGGGAACTCCAAGTTCTTTGAGTACCGAGATTTGAGATGGATTCTGTGTCAGAATCCAAATCTTCTAGTCCCAGAAAACAGGAATGTGAAAGTATTTCTGTTTCCTGTAGCTATATTTTGTTAGAGGTTGAATTAAATTGTCTACATTCAGTGGGGAGTACGCTTTGGGGAGAAAACCTCATGACAAAAAAGTTAATTGATTTTCCAAATGGTTTCTTTTCAGTGGCTACATGTGTGAGTCCTGATGGGTGCAGCTCTGACCACCTTTGTAGGACTTAGATTGGTTTCAAGTGACTTCCTCCACAGCTTCACTAATTCTTACTGGGAACATGGTGCTGCTCTGTCAGGACAGAACTCCATTTTCCCAGGAAGAACTTCCTTCCCAGAAAGGAGCCTGGGAACTAGCATGATGGTTGATTTTATGGGTCAACTTGGCTGGGCCATGGTGTCCAGATATTTGGTCAAATATCATTCTGTTGCTTTTGGAGACGTTTGGGGGTGAAATTAACATTGAATTGGTGGACTTTGAGTAAAGCCGACTGACTTACTCACAATGTGGGTGAGCCTCATCCAATCAGTTAAAGGCTTTACTAGGACAAAGACAGATCTCTCCTGAACAAGAAGGATACAAACACACACACACACACACACACACACACACACACACACACATCCTGTTGCTTCTGTTTCTCTGGAGAACCCTGAATAATATAGTTAGTAAGAAGTCAACTTAATGGAAAAGGAACTGTTTCTCCTCTGAAGTATTTTGTTTTAGTTTTTGGGAGTAAATGGTGGGAGCTCATCCTTCTTCTTCTGAGAGATTCACCCATGGAAGAATCAATATAACATTTTTTACATTCTTTTGTTGGCACCGAGAGAAAGCTAAGCATGAATGTTGAATTTAGTTAATCTTTCTGAGAAACTTTGGTATGATTCCTTGTGTACTCTGTCCTTCATCACATCTGCTTTGTCTTAGAAACCCTTTTTATAGCCTCTCCTTCTCAGACATGGGGATTTTCCGGTTCTGTGGAGTAATAGTAACCATTTACTTCCTTTACTTGTAAGCCAACTTGTACAATGCATTTTTGACCTATTACGAATATCTACTTATCTCCTATTGGCCTATTATTAATATCTCCTATCTCCATTATACAGATTATGCCATATTTTTGGTCATTCTAGTAGAGTTTGTTGAGGCGGTGGAGTGTCTTGGTTTAGATTTCCAAAGACCAGACGTGATACAAGGATTTAGGTACAATGAGTTTATTTGGGAAGTAACTCACAAAGGATAATGAGGAAGTGAGTAATTGAGGCACACAATGGCAAAAGGTATATTGTCTCAGGTTGCACACAGGTACCATATCTGCTACTATAACAAAGTTCCACAAATTTAGTGTCTTTTTATTTCAAATTTTTTTAACATTTATTTTTGAGAGAGAGCTAGAAACAGAGCACAGCTTGGGGAGGGGCAGAGAGAGAAGGAGACACAGGATCTGAAGCAGGCTCCAGGCTCTGAGCTGTTAGCACAGAGCCCAGCGCGGAGTTTGAACTCACAGACCAGGAGAGCACGACCTGAGCCTATGTCAGTGCTTAACCGATTGAGCCACCCAGGTGCCCCAAATTTAGTTTCTTAAAATCACAAAATTTATTTTCTAATGAGTCTGAATGTCAGAAGCCCAACATGGCTTTGCTGGGATAAAATCAAGCTGTTGGCAGGGCTGGGTTCTCTCCTGGAAGCTCTGGGGACAGTCTATTTTCTGGCCTTTTCCAGTTTCTGAGGCCATCCACATTCGTTGACTCACAGCCCCCTTCCATCTTCAAAGCCAGCAATGGATGGTCAAGTGTTTCTGGTAATTTCAGAGAAATTTGTTACTTTGACACTGACTCTTCTTCTGCCTCTTGCTTTCACTTTTGAGGACTCTTGTGACATCATTAGGCCCATCTGGATAAATAAGTCAATCAGAGAAAGACAGATATCATATGATTTCACTCACACATGGCATTTGAGAAACACAGCAGATGAACACAGGGGAAGGGAAGGAAAGATAAGATAAAAACAGAGAGGGAGGCAAACCATAAGAGGCTCTTAAATACAGAGAATTTGGGGTTGATGGAGGGGAGGTGGGTGGGGGGATGGGCTAAATGGGTGATGGGNAGATTATGAGATTAATAGCTTAAATTCCATCTGTAACCTTAGTTCCCCTTTGCCATGTAATATAATATATTACATATTTTTTTTTTAAATTTGTAACGTTTTTATTGAGAGACAGAGACAGAGCATGAGCATGGGAAGGGCACAGAGAGGGGGAGACACAGAATCTGAAGGAGGCTCCAGGCTCTGAGCTGTCATCACAGAACCTACTGAGCCACGCAGACACCCCTATTTATTTATTTTTAAATGTTTGTTTATTTTTGAGAAAGAGCATTAGTGGAGGAGGGGCAGAGAGAGAGGGAGACACAGAATCCAAAGCACACTCCGGGCTCTGAGCTGTTAGCACAGAGCCTGACATGGCACTCGAACTCACGAACTGTGAGATCATGATCTGCACCAAAGTTGGATGCTTAACCAACTGAGCCACCCCTGTATTACATATTTTAGAGATTAGAATGTGGACATCTTTTGGGGTCCATTTTTCTGCCAACCACATGCACATTAATAGTTGAGTTATAGCAGTGGAGAATTGATGTTATTAATTTGGAGTATACTTCCTGACCACCAATAGGAAAATGAATTCTAGGAAATGTAGTTAACCTAGCTTAACTGACACATTACAAAGCTACCACCGTCCATTCTTGTTGGCTTTGAACTCAAATACATCTCTTGAGTATGTACTTAATCTCTAAGTAAAGATTATCCTACAGAAAACAGAAAACAGGGTACTCCTTTCCCCAAAAGAGGATAGAAAGTTCCTTTTGTGTCTTTTGGTGATATTCATTCATTTCCTTGTCCATTCATGCATCCTGTTTTATGGCATGTAACTTAAAGTTGATATAAAGTTAATAATTATTAATAGGTTCTATGTTAGATGATAAGGAGAGGACAGAGGAAAATAAATTAAAATATTAAATTATTAAACTACCTATACAAAATAAATTATTGAATGAAAATATTACAATCAAGAAGAAATACTAATTAACTATTACAGTTCTCATTTCTGCAGTGCTCATGTGAGTGTAGCGGGTATTTATAACCATTCCCTTTGTCTTTAGCAAGCACCTCATTCCCTTTGGATTTTTACCTGGTGGAGTTGCTGAAAATTTCATTTCTGAAGTGTCTGGGCTATTAGGACCCCTACCTGAATTAAGTTGTAGTTTTCCACTAATTTTAACCATAGGATGTGGGAGTACCAAGAGACACCTTAGAGGATTTTCTGTACCAGGCATTCTTTCTCATCTTTGTCCCCATTGTGCGATAGTAGTGACCGAATTTCCTCTTGGTTGCCAGATTTAATCACCCTAACTAGAGTAACCGTCTTCTCTGCCTATTCATTCAGTGGCACAAGGCACCCAGATTGGCCAGATGGCTTTCAGTTTTGAGAAATCACTATTGGGTCCCTTGGTGAAAGCATTCCTCTCTTTGGAACCAAGGCCTCTAGAGACCAGCAGAGCCTTAAGTCATGGGGTGGAAAGTAAAAATCCTGCTATTGTATCAATTGGGGTAATAGTAAGAATCACCGCTCCCAATTCTACCTCTTGATTCTTGGGTTTATGGAAATTGACTGAGGGAGAAACAGCACCATATATTGGTTGCTGATTTAGAACATATGGAGCATCCCGGAGACCTTTGCTCAGCTTTGCAAGGTATTGTTACTTGCCTGGTGCTGTAACTGTGTCTTCACAAGGCCATTCTGCTATTCTATCAAGCCAGCTGCTTCAGGATGGTAAAGAACATGGTGAGACATGTGAAGTCCATGAGCATGAGCCCACTGCCACTATGAAGTGAGTTCCTTGATTGGAAACAAGGCTGCATGCAAAACCAGGACACTGGATAAGGCATCCTGTAAGTCGTGGATGATAGTTTTGCTAAGAACATATCAGTCAGAGAAGGAAATTCCATACCCAAATGAAGTGCGTATTCCAATGAAGAGAAAACACTCCCCCTTCCATGATGGAAGCAGTCCAGTGGAATCAATCTACCCCCAGAAAGTTGGTGGACCACCCTGATGAATGGTGCCATATTGCAGACTCTCGTTTCTGCTGCTGGTACTTTGGGCACTCTATCCTCAAGGTTGCCTTGTGATCAAAGATGGTGGCTAGCTCTAGAGCTCTAGCTCTAGTGATTCTAAAAAGCAAGTGGGAAATACGAAAGGAATATTCACTAGCTGCCTAGTCTTTGTAAAACCTTTTCCAAAATTTTCTCCCGACAATTCCATCTATATCTCATGAGGTAGATCTCAGTCACCTGGCCAAACCTAGAAGCACAGTAGGCTCGGGACACTTCTTCTTCTTCTTCTTCGTCCTTCTTCCTTCTTCCTCCTTCCTCATTCCTCCTTCTTCCTTCTTCTTTTTTGCTAGATCTCTTATCTCCCCAAATAAAATTGGTGATTTTTAACAAAAGGAGAAAGACAGGTTGGATATTATATTAGCAACCAGCAGTCTTATATAACACAGCCAGATGATTTTCCATGATCCACCCTCCATTTGAGATGATGTGTGGTTCTAAGAATATGTGCTTTTATTGCTATGACAAAATTGAAGTGGATGAAATCGCCTCTAGCTCCTCTGTTTCAGTTACTCAATGGATACCCACATCCAGTTAAACAACCTGGAAGATTTTATTTGTTCATATTTTCCCGAAGGAAAGGGGATAGCAAGTAATGAAATTTTTTGAGTCTTTGGTTTTATTATATATACATATATATATTCAGATACATATATATATATTCAGATACATATACATACATATACATATACATATGTATATGTATATACACGTATGTATATATATACTGGCCTCTACATGTATAAAACATCTTGAAAAGGAGTTTATCCTGTCCTTTAACAGGCAAGTGAGTGGGTGAAGAGAATCTTAATGTACTAAGAAGCCAAGTTGACTTAAGAGTGGGATTAAATTGTTCATAAGGCTTGATGCATTTGAATTTTCTTTCTCAATTTGACTCACTCTCTCCAAACTAAGAGAAATCATAAACTTATAGAAAATTAGATACATGAAGTATCTTAGAGATCATTAACCAAATGTTTAAATTTTTACAGTAAGAGGAATGCTCAAGGAAAGTATATTACTTAGTAAGATTTTAAATAGATATTAGGTGAAAATTCCAAAACTAGAGCCCAAATGTGCTGTCATTTGATGTGCTGTTCTTACATCCATTGGAGGGGTCAGTTTTGTGTTTTCCTGGTGACCTGGCAAGACCTTGTTGCCTATTTCAGAAATCTACCCCCACTAACTTAAGCTGATATACAATTTATTAGAGTTTTATATTTGAGCTTATAAAATTATTGGATGTCTGGAGAGCAATACCCAGAAAATATTGTGTGTCTGAGGAGGGCCTCANGACACCCCAATATCACTCTGACTCTGATAATACAGTAAGTTAAGTGCTGAGCCTTTCCTTGGGCATCTGTACCAAGTCAGGCTGCTGTGAGGAGCTTTCAAAATTACTAGCTCCAAATAAGGACACATATCTGCATTCGTTATGAGCTTTGTTCACATTTTCCACCTCTTTCCTTCATTTATTAATAATAATAAGCAAGCCGAGGTGGTGCTGCCTTTGAAAGATAATGATTCATTTCCCTGTAGCATCCTTCTTCATACAGCCCGAGCTCTGAGCAAAGTCATCATGAGACTTGTGTGGGTTGGGGGCAGTCATCAACTGAGTGTAATTCACGAGTGATCCTAAAACCCATTACCACTTAAGAGTATTCACCCACAAGAAAAGGGCTCATTTGGGTGATTTCAAAGCTCTTTAAAATAACCTTCCTAAGAAGAAAACTTCTCTAATTTAGGCTATTAGTCATTTCTGTCTGGATTACGAATCAATTACATCAGATACTTTCTGCTTAACACCTAAATGAAGAAGTTAGTGTCAGGACACAGGGTTTTGAATAGGGTGGTGGGTGAGCACTGAATAAGGAACAGACAAGAAGGGGGCTTAGGGGACTTCTGCAGGAAAAAGAGAGATGTAGGAATTTAGTAGAGTTGGATTGAAGTCTATATTTGTACGGCTGGGGACATGGTAAATACTTCAGGCAGTTAAAAGCAAGTAAATGTTTAGGAGATAAAAGATGGCTCTATTGGAGAAAAGGAAGACAATCAAGCTAAACATGGAGGTCTTAATTCCATTGACTTGACCCCCTCTTTTCCCCTTTGACCCCAGACATTATCCATCAGCAAATCTCATAATCTCTATTTTAATTTTTTAAAGGTTTATTTATTTTTGAGAGAGAGAGAGAAGACAGGGCAGAAAAAGAGAGACAGAAAGAATCCCAGCATAGAGCCTGACTCAGAGCTCAAACCCACGAACCATGAGATTCTGACCTGAGCCGAAACCAAGAGTTGGGCACTACACTGAAGTGAGCCACCCAGGTACCCATTAAATTTTTTGTGTGTTTATTTATTTATTTTGAGAGAGATAGAAAGAGAGAGCAGGGGATGGGCAGAGAAAGAGGGAGAGAGAGAATCCCAAGCAGGCTCCATGCTGTCAGTGCAGAGCCCCAGTGCAGGGCTCAATCTCATGAACAGAGCCAAAATCAAGAATGAGATGTTCAACTGACTGAGCAACCCAGCCGCCCCTCATAATCTCTATTAGTGGGGAAGAGGCAGAGAGAGGAGACAGATGTTTTGGAGCAGGCTCCACACTGAGCTCAGAGCCCGATGCAGGGCTCCAACTCATGAATCATGAGATCATGACCTGAGCTGAAATCAAGAGTCGACTGCTTAACCAACTAAGCCACCCAGATGCTCCCATAATCTCTATTTTACAATATACCCAGAATCCAACCACTTCTCCTTATTTCTATCACTACCACCTTTTTCTCCTGGATTATTGCAATAGCCTCCTCATCGATCTGTTTGTTACCGCCTTTGTTCCCCTCAAAGCAAACAGAAATGTCCTTTTAATACAAAAGTCAGATATGCCACTCTGTTTCAAACCCTTCGATGGCTTTTTCTGTCTCTCAGTAGAAAATCCTAATCATGGTCTCTGAGACTAGTCCCTGGATCTCTTTTGATTTTATCACCCAACTGTTTTCCTGGCTTATTCTACTGCAGGCATTCTGGCCATCTTGCTGGACCTCTACTATGCCAAGAGCTTCAATCTTCTAGGCCTTTGCATTCATGATTCTTTCTCCCTAGAATGCTCCTCCTCTAGAAATCTTCATTCACTCAGTTCCTCAGTTGATTCAGATCTCTGCCTATAGGTTATCATTATTTTGAAGATTTTAATGTTTATTTTATTTTTGAGAGAGAGCATACGAGTGGGGAGGAGCGGGGGGTGGGGGGGCACAGAATCAGAAGCAGGCTCTGCGCTGACAGTGCAGAGCCCAGTGCGGGACTCGAACTCATGAACCATGAGATCATGATCTGGAACTGTGAGATCATGATCTGAGCCAAAGTCAGATGCTTAACTGACTGAGCCACCCAAGCGCCCCTTGGGTTATCGTTTTAGTGGACTTTCCCTGAATACCTGTTCTAAAAGGGCACTGGCACTCCCACCTTATAATGCTCCATACCTTTACCCTGCCTTATTTCCTCTCATAGCACTTATCACAACCAGACATATCTATTTATTGATTGGTTCATTGTCTACATCCTGTCACTGGAAGGCTTGTTGCTTAAGGGCAGATTCTTTGTCTATTTTATTCTCTGCTGGATAGGAAGCACCTAGAAGAGTGTCTGGCACATAGCAGTGGCTCAATAAATGTTTACTGGATGACTGTATGAATTGCCTGAGGCCTTAGGAAGTTTCTGGGAAATCTTAGAGAAAAAGTTCAGATAGTCTTGCTACAAACGGAGTAAATGTTCAACATCTCCGATCAGACTCTGATCGCTTTCGCTCTGATGCGACAGTTGAGGCTGCTTTGCTGAATCTCAGAGATAAATGTCTCTGTGGCACATTTAAAACGCTGATTATCATAGATTACTTGAAAAAATACTTCCATTCAATTACCCAAAACCTTTCCTGGGACAATTATCAAAAGTGCTTGTTAACATTAAATTTATCTTTCTGTTAAATACTTTCCTTTGGCTGCGATCATTCCGAATATAAAAGGGGTCATAAATTCGTGCCAGACAAATCCCTTCTCAATCTTATTAACAAAGGAAAAGAGTTTGTGCTCATACATGACGTACTTTTAATTTGTGGAGTTCTGAAGTTCCCTCGATATTTAATAGGATTTTGACCTGTAGTCATCATTTCTTTCGTGGTTAGTCTTTGTAACTACAGATTCTCCCAGTTTGCCTGTTAACGTCATTTGAACGCGAGCCTCGTTGGAATTCTGCTTTGAACAGACTATCTTCAAGTGGTTGTGTAATGTGTCAACCAGCCTAGGCCGAACTACATTTCCCAGAATTCATTGTCTTCTTTGTTTCCAGTTGAGGTCAGTTTCAAGGGAGATTCTCAGATGTGGAGGCTGGGAGGGAAGCCGAGGCC
>NW_027530632.1:2819643-2822371 GCF_008692635.1 Crocuta crocuta
GTCCTTTTTTTTTTTTTTTTAATTTTACATGATTTCCAGTTCTTTCTCATGGGACTCCAGTTCAAGTTTTTGGTTCCAGTCTGCTTGTGGTCTTCCCTTCCTCACTGCCTTGCCTGTGGACTTGAAGCCCTAGCATCATATGTCGAGAAACAGGTTTACAGAGACTGCTTACCCAGTTCTCTCAATCACATAAGGCCAATTCCATGTAACAAAAGTCGGATAAACAGATACAGATAGATATAGATATAGGTATAGGTATAGGTACAGGTACAGGTAGAGGTAGAGGTATAGAGAGAACTATTAGTGTTTCTGAACTTGGAGCAATTTTGCCACTCGGGAACCTTGGCAATGTCTGGAGACATTTTTGGTTGTTATAATTTGGCTTGGGTGGGGAAGTTCTACTATTGGCATCTAGTGAGTACTAGAGACCAGGGTTACTGCTAAGTAAACTATAGTATACAGGACAGGCCCCATATCCCTACAGAAAAATATCCAGCCCAAAATTTCAGTAGTGCCACTATTGAGCGACTCTGATGTACATACAGATGAGATAGATCTTAGTGGTTCTGCTTTTCCAGTTAAACTCTAACTGATACAGATCTTGTTACCAAGAGTGATTCCAGAAGAATGAAATCTTCTGCAGGGAATTTAGATGGGGCTTTCAAAAGCTGTCAAAGTGATGCTGAAAATTCAAGATGTGGAGCTTATTTTTCAGTAAGCTCTGTGCCCCATGTGGGGCTTGAACTCATGACCCTGAGATCAAAAGTCACATGCATTATGGACTGAGCCAGCCAGGTGCCCCTCCAAAGGAATAAGATCTTAAGGATGATTTCACTGAAATGGGTTTGAGTCTTCTAGAACTGGTTCTCTAATCTGATTAGATTTAAATGCACTAATGAATCTATTTCCAGTGGTAAGGAGAGTACTTGTAGTCAATGGCATGAGATAGCAATAGAAATATACAAAATGTAAGGGCACCTGGGTGGCTCAGTTGGATAAACGTCCAACTTCAGCTCAGGTCATGACCTCACAGTTTGTAGAGTTCAAGCCCTACATTGGGCTCTCTGCTGTCAGTGCAGAGCCCACTTCAGATCCTCTCTGCCCCTCCCCTGCTCGCTGTCTCTCTCTCCCTCTCAAAACTGAATAAACATTGGGGCGCTTGGGTGGCTTAGTCGGTTGAGCGTCCGACTTTTGCTTGGGTCATGATCTCGTGGTTCGTGGGTTCGAGCCCCACGTCGGGCTCTGTGCTGACTGCCAGCTCAGAGCCTGGAGCCTGTTTCAGTCTGTGACTCCCTCTCTCTCTGACCCTCCCCTGCTCACACTGTCTCTCTCTCTCTCCTAGAAATAAATAACACATTAAAAAAATTTTTTTAAATGAATAAACATTAAAAACAGAGAAAGAAATACACAAAACATCACCATTGGATACTTATAGAAGGCAAGGTTCTAGATGACCATGTATTTGATGCTTTAGAATATTTTAATGAAACTAAGTAGTATAATGGAATTGGCTGGATGTTCCTAACTGTGCCACACAGAAAAATCTCTTCCTTTTCTTACAATGACACTAGTCCTACCAGATTGGGGTCTCACCTTCATGATCTCTTTTAACTTCAATTATCTCCTTAAAGGCCCTATCTAAACTACAATCACAAATGAGGTTATGGCTTCAACATATGAATTTCGGGTGGGGGACACACAATTCAGTCCATAACAGGGCCACTGAGCAAAGAGTCCATATGCATGTTTTAGCTTGAGGGGCTTGAAATGGCTCTAACAGTTTGTTTGATCAGTTGGCTAAAGCATGACCCCAAAGGTGACCTAAAGGAAATGAAATGGAAATGCCAGAGTTGGCCTGGTAAACTGTAAAGTATCTAAAAGCTTAGGGATATTAGAATGTCAAAGTGCCTTTATCATATAGCATCTGCTCACTTGCCCGCCCTCTTGAGAAGGTTCTAAGAACACCTTTTACCCTGGCTGTGAGAACTAAACCTTGATGAGCTTTGCACTGGCTACTTAGGAGAGGTCAGAAGTTATCATGGCAATGCTCCATAGACTTGAAACCTCTGCATGCCCTGAGAATGACAGAATGGGCCAAGTGGCAGCATTTAATTGCTATTGTAGGTAGAATTGTGTCCCCCCAAATATATGTTAAAGTCCTAACCCCCCTTGCCTGTAAATGTGACTCTTTGGGAATAAGATGTCAGGTTAAGATGAAGTCATACTGGATTAAGATGTACCCCATCCAACATCCTGACTGCATCCTTGTGAAAGCCTGAGCAGAGAGCCCAGGTAAGCCAGGTCCTGACTCATGAGGCACAAGAACTCTTAGATAATAAATGTGTGTTATTTTATTTTAATTTTTTAAAGTAAATCCTTCTTCATTTTTGAGAGCGGGAGGGGGCAGAAGAAGAGGGAGGAAGGGTTCAAAGCAGGCTCTGTGCTGATAGCAGCAAGCCCTGTGTGGGGCTTGAACTCACGGACCATGAGATCATGACCTGAGCTGAAGTAAACTAAAGTCCGGAACTGCCTTCTGAGAGGCTGAGAAGCTGAGCAGCAAATTGTGTCTGAAAGGAAAAGAAGCTAAGCAAATGGTGATGGCCAAAAAGCTCAAAGGCCGAGGAGAGCTTCCGGAAGTCTAAGAGTCTTGGGGAAAGGATTAAAGTTCAGAGACTGTGAAGAAGGAGGGACCCCACTAAACACCACAGCCTTTAGGTTGGGATTCCAA
>NW_027530632.1:2822391-2831221 GCF_008692635.1 Crocuta crocuta
TTCCAAGGACCTCCAATTTAAGAATGATGGCAAACGGTAAACAGCCTTTGGAATGACTGAAATCTAGCTTTGAAACAGCTCCGTACCTGATTGATAAAGGTGATATGCCCCTACCATAATGGCCTTACACAAACAGAGTCAAATCCTCACAGGAAGAAGAAGCATCCAGAGCTTCAAACTGCCTCTACAGATTTTCATACATGGTGAACAATATGCAATACAAGTGGGCAGTCAAATAGACAAGGAGAAAAATGAAACAATAGAAACAGGTCTTGAGTTGGTCAAGCGCATCTTTAAGATCAATGTTGTTAATATATTCCAGTAGAGAAGTAGAAACTATAAATAAAAAGAGAATCCAGTGGAAATTTTATAACCGAGAATCTACAATAACTAAAATTAAGAACACAACAGATACATTTGAGAGATTAGATGTACCTAATGCAAAAAATCAGACAATTGGAATATTGTTCAGAATAAAATGCTCAGAAGTGAAGCATGAAGAGAGAAAAAGAAAATACAAAAAATAAAGGAGTATAAGAAGATATCTAGCATATATGAAATTTGAATTCCAGAAAAGAGGAGATAGAAGCAAATTTAAAGAGATAATGGCTAAGCATTTTCCAAAACTGATAAAACCTATCAACCCAGAAACTTGNCCTCTCCTGCTAACACTCTGTCTCTCTCTCTCCCAAAAATAAAGATTAAAAAAAATTTTTAAAAACCTAGAAACTTGAGAAGTAGTAGAAACCACAAACAAGAGACATATAAAGAAAACCACATCTAAACACATCAGAGCGACACTACCGAAAACCAAAGACAAAGAAAAAAAATTGTGACACCAACCAGAGGGAAAGTCTATTTACCTTCAAAGGAGAAAGACTCTAAATTCTAAATGATGTCTCAACTAAAATGACAGAAGCCAGAAAGCAATGGAATCTTCAAAATGATGAGTGAAAATAACTCCCGGCCTCTAATTCGATACCCATCAAAATATTCTTCAAAAGGAAAGCACACAGAAAAAAAGACGTTTCAGGAAAACAAAAACTAAAAAATGTTGATCGCCAACACATCTACCTAAAGGGAATTGTTACCAGGAGTTCTTTGTGCAGAAGGAAAAGGAACCCAGATAAAAACAGAGAGATAAGAAGGATTGAAGAGGTTTAAAAAAAATGAGGGACGCCTGGGTGGCTCAGTCGGTTAAGGGGCTGACTTCAGCTCAGGTCACGATCTCAGGTCATGATCTCATGGTTTGTGGTTTCGAGCTTGGCATTAGACTCTGCTGACAGTGTAGAGCCTATTTGGGATTCTCTCTCTCTCTTTCTGTGTCTCTGCCACTCCCACTTTATCTCTCTCTCTTTCTCTCTCTCTCTCTCAAAATAAATTAATGGTAAACAAATAAAGTGAACATGTAGATAATTCTAAATGAATACAGACTGCATAAAATTGTAATGATAATGTCCAAGATGGTTTATATACATTTCAAATTAAAATATATTTCAACAATACCACAAAAGAAACTAAAGGATAATTTGGTCAGCATTCATAGGTTAGGTGGCAGTAACAAACAATCCTCCTCAGTGTCTCAGTGAATAACACCACAATTTTTGTCTCACATCATATGTTGGCTGTAGTAACTCAGGGTTGACTTTGGTTTCTCTCCATAAATTCCTTAATTTCAATATCCAGCCAAGAAAAGTAACCACTGTTTGTGACATACTATTCTCATGGCAGAAAAAAAGAAAAATGGTGGAATTATCCAGTGGCTTTAAAGTTTCTGCTTGAAAATCACAGTCACTTCTCCTTATACTCCTTTGGCCAATGTAAAATCATATAGCCAAGTCTTGTGTCAAGGATCAAGAAAATTTATAGAGGTACTTCAAATCATGTGACAATTGGGCAATCTTTTACAAAGAATATAGAAATCAACACATATTTCTGGCTCTGAAAAAAAAATACCATCTACCACAGAGCATAAACAAAATTAATGTGTTCTCAGGTTCTTATATTTCCTGGGATATGGGAAAATATCTAATTTATATTATAACCTAACAAATAAAGGACTTATGCCTAATTTCTAGTGTAATCTTGAAGAGTAAAAGAATGTATAAGTAATAAGCTAACAGAGGAGAACTTTATTTTATTTTTTTAAATCTTTATTTATTTATTTTGAGAGAAAGAGAGAGAGAAAGAGAATCCCAAGCAGGCTCTGCTCTGTCAGCCCGATGCAGGACTTGAACTCACAAACTGCTAGATCACAACCTGAGCTGAAATCAAGGGTTGAACGCTTAACTGACTGAGTCACCCAGGTGTCCCAGAGGAGAACTTTAATAAAAAAGAATATTTTATCAGTACAAAGAAAGCAAGAAAGGAGAGAAAAAAAGAACATAAAATATATATGTAGAAAAACAAATGGAATGGAAGATTTAAATATAATGTATCAGTAATTACATTGAAAGTAAATGATGTAAATATTTCAGAGGTTATCAGACTGGATAAAAATAAAGCCAATTGTATTCTACTTACAAGATACATACCTTAAATATAAGAATACAGGAATTTTGAAAGTAAAGATTAGAAAAATATAACCACAACAACTTAACACAAGAAACGTGATGTAGCTGGACTGATATCAGACAAAGTAAACTTTTAGGCAAAAAGCATTCCTAATAAAAGAGACATTTTGTTATGATATAAAGATTAATCCAACAGAGAGATATGATAATTCTAGATTTGTATGTATGTGTCTAATAACATACTCCCCAACCATATAAAGCAAAATGTGGCAAGAAAAAGAAGCCATAGCCAAATTCAAAAGAATTATAGTAAATTTTAATTCGCCTTCCTCAGTTACTGAAAAGCCAGGTTTATTCAAGTCTTCTATAAACTTGCCAGCATTTTTTCTCATTCTTCTATCATTTAATCTGTGTTCAACATATTGAAGTACGGCACTTTTTTCTTTCATGTATTTTATAATTTTGTGTAGTTGATCTAATATAAACTACTATTGATTCCTAATAAGAAATCAAAGCCTTATGATACTAATGTAACTTTCTCTATTTTTTCCTTACATTTATTTTGTAGTTTCTGTCTCAGGAATGACAACAAAATGATATCTGGTATATAAATGCTCATACATGTTACACCTCCACTGTAAATTGAACATTTTATTAATTAGAAATTATATTTGATTATGAGTAACAGAGACATCCTTCTACTGGTCTTCTAATAGTAGATACACTGATGGAAGTTTTATTCTTTCCCACAAAAACATCTGGAGGTAGGAAGCTCAGGACTAGTAAGAGGTCTCTTTAAATTCATTGATAGCTGGTCCAATTAAACAAACAAACCCTACTTGACCCAGGAGTAGAAATCACAAAACAAAAAAAAAGGAAAAGCATAACCAAAAATCAAATGAATCATATGTATTATGATAAGCATAATTTAAAGGCTAAAAGCACAATTTTGTTAAAAAATAAAAGACTTAAGCAGGAACTGGCAAATAAGCTTCCAATGAAAAGAACTATGAGAAATAAAGATAAATGTTAGAAGTAAATGAACATGTTTAAAGAGATAAATGTCACACTGGATGCCACTAAAAACTAGAATAAACAAGCCACAATCAGGGACGTGGAAGTTAAGCTTCAAAAATATCACATGAATTGAAATTATAAAGAAATAAGATACAAAATTATTTAAAAAGATGATAGATATGGAATAAAGATAAAAGCAAAGGGAACAGATAAGATGAAGAAAAGGGTATTCAAAGATTTAATGGAAGTGTTTTTGATGATCAAATTAGGTTGACTGTTTCATAGGAAAAGTTACTGGCAAAGTTATTGATATTCAAAGATTAAGAAAAAAAGCCTCCTTAGGGAATCTTGGGGAAAATAACAATTACCATACAAAAGGGACAGTAATTGTGCTACTCTGAGATTTCTCTACAGAATACTACTTACCAAGATAATTGGAGGAATTCAATGCCATAATGTAATTATACTAGTCCTTGGATTGGCATCAGGGCATTCATAAAGTTACCCTGAAACTGTATTCAATGTATTGTTTGTATATACATGGATAAATTTTTCTAGAATTATGTCTGACATTAGTAGGAATAACATCTCTGTATAATGCGTTTGATTACCTTATAATCGAACACTATTTCAGTGCACATGTTTGCACTAGTGGTGAGGTGAGCACTTTGCACAAAAGAATCATGAAGCGACAGCTGATGGAATTTTGAGTGGTGAGGGTCCAGAGGTGATTGTCAAGAAAGAATTTTTGAGATGTCTTTGGTGCAAAAAGTTGATTTTATTAAAGCACGGAGACAGGACCCATGGGCATAAAGAGCTGCGTTACTAGTATGAGGGATGACCGATTATATTTTATAGAGTTGGGGGAGGTAAGGAAAAAAGGAAATTCCAAAAGGACTTTCATATGCTTAAGAGTACTCCTCAGTTACTGGAGGGCTTGCTGTTGTCAAGCTAAAGTTGATTTCCCTCTAGTAAAGCATTCACATTAAGACAATAGGGGGTTCCTGGAGGAAGGTTCTACTCTTTATTTGCCTCAAGTATTTGTCAATGGGCTGCAGGTTATAAAGAAATTTAATGTGATTTACATTTCCTTCTTGATTTTGTTCCCCAGGTCGCGATGGAGGGGAGGGTGATGTTGGGGCTCCAGGAAACAGAGTCTATAGGTTTTTGGAGGCTAAGCTTTTGATAAGATTGCCTTTTTCTTATAATTTACTAAGACATGTGCAAACTGAAATTGACTCAGGTCCTGCAGGAATGTGGTCTCTATCAGTTAACCATTGCTTTTCCCCTTTCCTTTGTTCTTGGGCAACCAGGGGTGCCTGAAGCACCCGGTGGTGGTGGGGTGTTGTTAGCTTGTACTTTGCCCTCAGTTTGCCTTACGCTCCCTCTTCAAGAGCATTTACGTTCTCATATGCTAGTAAGCACATTCTTCCCTCTTGTTCACCTTCCATAATGCTACAGATGAAAATCTTCTGACATCTACCATTGTGCAAATATTGATGTCCTTAAACAATTATGAGGAGATAAAAAAATAACTAGACTCTTGCTTTAAAGCAATATTGGCCTATGAAAGTATTCAGTCTTGACTTAAGCTATTTATTAACAAAAATGCCTCCTGTGACACCCTGAAAACCATGGTGTGCTTTGGAACAATGTTCTACTTTTAATTGTTTTGGGCTCAAGGAAAGAGACAGAGGCATAATTAACATGTGAATGGGTCATTCACATGATCAAAGGACCAAACAATATTCTAGAAAGTAAAATAAAAGGCCTCAAAACTGTTTAAACAAAGAAAACCAGAGATGTGACACACTATATTTGTATAAGTCATATCAATGGCGAGCAATCGTTTGGCTTCCACAGAGCATCTTCTGCTACATAAAATCAATGTTGTTTATTTAAACACTCATTGTGTCCCTATTAGTACGGTTTTACCGCAAGCCGGCTGCCTTCATCCTCTAGCGGGGATGGCTCCACTCATTCGTCTCAAAGCATGGAACACTGAGAGTCACGCCTCAGCAAAACAAGGTACAACATCCCCCAGCCAATCAAGGTCATTCCCAGATAGGACCATGATTGATTTGCTGTTCAAATGTTCAAATTTGTTGTTCAGGTGTTCAAATGTTGTTCTCCTATGGAGTTACATAGGAGAAATTAACACATGCAAGAAAACTTAGTCTTTCCCGGCTTGTTTTATCCTGAGTTTTCTAAACACAAACAAACAAACAAAAAACAATAAGAAAAAGCCAGAGCATGGGCACGATACACAATTTACATGCTTGCTTTTGAGATAGGGTGCAATTTTAGCAAACCAAGAATGCGGGAAAAGGAAATTTCAGTAAAGGAAGGAGCAAAAGCTAACACGAGGTGAAGCGTTACCAAGACGTTCACAGATGTACGGGGAAACTGGCTGATCCATGAGTCATGCAGGTTATCTTCAGAAAGGATGTGTGGGACCATGGCTTTCTTGAGACATCCAGTTGTGTTCGAAAAGAGGAAGGGCAAGCAATTTATTTGCTAGTTCCTTTCTATCTACTGTCTGATTGGTCAGAGTTCATCTAGGGGGCATTAACAAGACACCTGATCCCACTAGACAGTCATCTAAGAAGGCAGAGCCAGTGTCGGTCCAGGTGATCAGACCTGGGCCTTGGAGCCATTGTGACTCCTTCTGGGATAAACATGATGGTCGCCATGCTGAAGCCAAGTTCTTGCCTCCGAGAGGAAGGGGAGATGATCCACGGGGGTCAAGGGACACCTGTGTCAAGGAGCCTGTGCTGAAACAGAATCAATACCTCCAATATCTGGCTACCATACAGTGTAGGGTTTAGATAGAGAAAGAAGCTACTTTTGTAACTGGAGGCAAAGAAGGAAAAAAGATGCGGAAGGAAGAGCTAAGTAGAGCTGAGTGCCGATTACCCATTTGTGGTAAGAAATATAAATGACCTTTGATTACGTTGATCAAGAAAGTCTCAGCATACCACATGAAAACCAAATTAAATCAGACGGCTGCATTTTGAACGTGAGACCACAGCATGAAGATTCATTTGTACTTGTTTAAATCTGAAAAACATCAGGCTCTGACTTCCATAATTAAACTTATTCTTGGGCCAGCACATCTCTATCCATGGAAATCACACTCCACTTTAGCATCTCTGACTCTTCTTTCTCTGAATTACTGGTCCCCACCCCTTGGTCTTGGGATGATCTTTGGCCAGTAGAATGTGGGTAAGATGATATGCCAGTTGTGAGGTTAGATCTCAGGAGGACTTGCATGCCTGGGCTTGACCTCTTAGAAATTGCCCAGAAGCCTGCTGCAACATGAGAGATCACATGGAAGAGAGGTGCTTGTCTAACTGCTTGTCCAACATGAGGTCATCCAAGAAAAGTCAGCCCACAGCAGCTGACCACAAATGCATAAATGACCCCAAGAGAACCAGAAGAACTTCTCAGATGAGCATAACCTATACTGCCAGACCCCAGAATCACTCACTCAGTAAATGGTTGCTGTTTTAAACCTTTTTAAAGTTTTTTTTAAAAAGTTTATTTATTTTTTAAAGAAAGAGAGAGAAACAGAGTGCGAGGGAGTGACAATGAGAGACAGAGACACAGAATCCAAAGCAGGCTCCAGGCTCTGAGCCGTCAGCTCAGAACTCATGGGGCTCGAACTCATGGACCTCGAGATCATGACCTGAGCCAAAGTCGGATGCTCAACCGGCTGACCCACCCAGGCACCCCCATGTTTGCTGTTTTACACTACCAAGCTTTTGGGCAGTTTGTTATAGCAACAATTAACTGGTATGTTTGGTATCTGAAATATAGACTATTTTCCCTTTTTCAGTTGTAATCACCTTTCAGATTTAGAATGTTAATTAATATGTTGATTTCCCCTCAAGATTAATACAAATTAAGTTGAAGTAGCTTTGAAGGGAAGATCAGGTACCAGGAGTTTCAACTGGCATTTTAATATATGTTCTGTGACTACAGATAAAAATTTCTTCACAAATTATCCTTTGTAGCAGAAAAGAGTTGCTTAATACACAAAAAATATTCTGAGAATACCAAGGGATTACACTTTCTACAAAACATATGATTCCTTTCTCCTCCTTCACCACCAATGCCAGTGTTCTGTAATGACAGAGAAAAGAATGCTAGCAGAGGAAATATTATTGAATGATTGAAATGCCAACCATTAATCCTAATCTTCTGACCACCCTCAGAGGCAGGAGACTTGGAAGTTCTACAGTCTTCAAGTAGTACCTGATCTGCGAAGTCCAGTTGAACGGAGAGCCCCAGAAATGAAATTGCTAACTCAAACCCGCTTTCCTTATAATTATAACTAACCCATTACCCTGTTGGCAATGGGATCTTTGTAAGTTCAGAACTGCCGATAGGGTTGAACTACCTCAGAAATAAATAAGAAGTTCTCTGCACAAACTCCGTTTAGGGGACATGTAATAGGAAGGGACGGTTCTTTCAAACTCCACCTCTGGAAATTCTGCATGGTGTCCCATGCAGGGGAAAGAATATCTGATTTGTAGGATTAGCCTATCTTGCTTCATAGTGGAGCCCTCAAAATTAATGTTTAAAGAGATTCATAGATTCAGAGCTGAAAAGTACATGCCAGGTATGATGATTATGATTAGCTTGAAAGAAAAATATTATCTATGCTCCTTAGAAATAGGATCAAAAAGAAATTATATTTCCAATCTCACGAAGAGCTAAGAATCTACATAGAATGAAAGGAGGCCTGGTGGTACTCGCTATAAATACACTTATTTATTGTCTTTTTGTTATTTGTCTTCTGGGTCAGCTTTAAGCCATGAGAAGGATGATAACATACACCAGGAGAGAAATGGGAAGAGTTAATGTCAGCACATATTTTCCTTTATTCAATTGGTACCTAGCTTTCCATTTAAAAGCACATGTTCTCACAACTGGAAAGAGTTCAATTGTGCACCTTGAGATCAGTCTATTATATGCCAACTACAGTGAAAATAAAGGAATGGCTATCCTCTAGACAGAAAAAAATCAATTAACTGAACAGCTTGCAATTCTTAGCCATTACTAATCTTTCCACATAGTCTCAGCAGGATTCTTTAAGAAATGCGAACTTTTGCAAACCATTATCTCAACCTCTCTGGCAAATGACATCCAGTAGTGCAGTGAAAAAAAATCAAGAAAGTAAAGATTTCTCTATACTCCAGTGGTTATTGATATTTTTTTCTGGAAGACAAAAGGGTAATCCTTTAGAAACAAACATCTTTTTCTAATAAGTGGCTATTTTTATGAGACAAATGATT
>NW_027530632.1:2831253-2834479 GCF_008692635.1 Crocuta crocuta
GAGACAAATGTTTTCTGAAATGTACACTGACTTTCAAAAACAGCTAATTTAGCAGAATATATATGTGTATGTGTAGATATAGATGGAGAAAGAGAGAGATCTTTTTTCCCCCTAAAGACAGCTAAGTAAGTATTCTGAAACATGACAGTGGCAAATAAAGGCATTTAAAGCTCAAATGTGATTTCCTCCAAATAATTTTGCATGCTTAAAAAGTATGTTTTCCCTCAAAATCATCAAAGTAGCCTCATAAGAAAAAGCAGGAATGTAAACCCAAAGGAGAGTTTAAAGAGTACTTTACATGGTTGTACATGAAATAACAATACATTAAAATTTTTGATTGGTGGTCTTGTGAGGCTAAAGATGTCTGATCCATGGGGGAGTGTAATTATTGAACAGTAGAAACCCTTGATATTTACTCAATGACTGATTGTGAATGACTGCTATGGACCAAATGCTTTCCTAGGCACTGGGCGTATTGTGCGGACATAATAAAGCTCCTCCCCTATAGCAATTGCATTCTAGAAGAGAGAAGCAGTCAATCAACAAGGAAGCAAGTCCGTAAGTTCCAGTGAGGATGAAGAAAATATAACAGGGCAATGTGACAGTGAGAAAACCAGGCTAGGAATGAGCATTAGCTACTTGCAGGTTAAGACAAAGCTGTGCAAGAGAGAGAGAGAGAGAGAGAGAGATGTGCTGAGAAAGTGACATTTGCTTTAAGGCCGGAATGATGACAAAGGGACCGCCATTTAAAAAATGTGGAGCTGAGAGTTCTAGGTAAGAGAAATAATAAATGTAAGAAAGAGGCCTGTGTTAGGAATAAACATACCATGATCAAAGATTAGAAAGGCCAGTGTGACTGGGATTTGGTGAGCTGGTACTAGTTCATGTTGGGCCTTGGAAATCATGACAAGGAACTGAGATTTTTAAAAATATATTTCTTTAAGTTTTTGTATTTATTTTGAGAGACAGAGAAAGCGTGTGAGAGGGAGAGGGTAAGAGACAATCCCAAGGAAGCTCTGTTCTGTCAGTGCAGACCCTCATGTGGGGCTTGATCTCAGGAATTGTGAGATCATGACCTGAGCCAAGATCAAGAGTCTGAGCCACCCAGGTGCCCCAAGATTGTTTTATGCATTGGCATAAAGTTCATTGGCAACTCATGAAAGGGTATAAAGCTAGAAAGAAACTTAATATGTTTTATGTTTTAAAAACACAATCTGGAGGGGCTCTTGGGTGGCTCAGTTTGTTAAGCATCTGACTTTGGCTCAGGTCATGATCTCATGATTTATGAGTTCGAGCCCCACATTGGGCTTTGTGCTGACAGCTCAGAACCTGGAGCCTGCTTCAGATGCTGCGTCTCCCTCTCTCTCTGTCCCTCCCAGCTCACCCTCTGTCTCTGTCTATGTCTCTCTAAAAAATAAACTAACATTAAAAGAAAAAATCCATCTAAAGCAGGCATGGAAGGAGTGAGTCCAGTTGGGAGGTTGTTATAATAGAACAGAGGAAAGATGATGGTGGCTTGTTCTAGGGTAGTGTCTGGAAGGGCATTTATACCGAAATGGAGAAAGTAGATGGATTTGGGGTATATTAAAGGGGCAGGATCAGCAGGGGTAGGTGAAGATTTGATATGGGTGTCAAGAATGACTCTTGGATTTCGGGTCTGTACTATTCACTGAGAGAGGAGAGACTATTCAGTAAGAGAAGGATCATGGGGTTTGGAGGTCATGAGTGCTTTGGTCAACTTGCTGAATTTGAGATAACATAGCACCAATGAAATGAAGGAGTTGAATAGACAGTTGGACATGGATGCCTGGGACACAAAGAGGAGATCGGGGTGAGAGGGTCTGATAAGATCACCCTTATCCTGTGGCCACAACACTGCTACCCACAGCAGGATTCAAGATATGCCTAAGGAATACCTGTTTCTCGCTGACTTCTCCTCTGGTCCTGGAACCATTCTTTGTAGTCTGTAAAATAGGTTCATAGGGCTCAGGGCATTCCAGGTAAGACAATATCTACGATGCAGCTTGACATTGATATCAACTATTGGTCTCAATAGAACTGAGACCCTAATGACCTCCTTTCTCCTCCCAGTCTATCAACTTCCCTCCCCTCTCTGTTTTTATCAGTTACCACCAGAAATCCGAAGCCCTCAGGTCATCCATCATCGTCTAGATTTTCTCCCCATCCAGTTCTGGGTACGTGTAAGTCTGAGCTCATTTCCCATGCCTCTCTGCTTCTCAGTCCCACATCTTCTGAAACTCATGGTTTGTCATCAGCAAAATCTCCTGTATCTTCTCCTTTATCTCTTAGCATTCCCTTTACCTTCTTGCTTATTTATTTATTTATTTTGTGAGACAGATAGAGAGTGAGTGGGGGAGGGCTGAGAGAGAGAGAGAGAGGGAGAGAGAGAGAGGGAGAGAGAGACTCCCAAGCAGGCTCCACACTGTCAGTGCAGGGCCCGATGCGGGACTCAAGCTCATGAACTATGAGATCATGACCTGAGCTGAAATCCAGAGTTGGACACTTAACTGACTCAGCCACCCAGGCACCCCATTACCTTCTTGTTCTAATCATAATTTGGCTGTTTCCTGAGCACAGTGCCTCCTTTGAAACTTTCAAGAATATTAGTCATAGGACCTTGAGGTGGGATATGTGTCTTTGTTGCTTCCCTATCATTTAATCTCTATTCTTTATCAAAAATCACAGGTCTTTGAATTGCATTATCCCAGACCTCACAATCCTTGGCCCATTCTTTTGTTTTTTGTTTTTGTTTTTCTTTACTTTTTTCTTTTCATTATTTTTTACAGTTTATTTCTTTATTTTGAGGGAGAGCATGAGCAGGGGAGGGGCAGAGAGGGAAGGGGGGAGAGAGAGACTCCCAAGCAGGCTCCATACCGTTGATGCAGAGCCCAGTGCATGGCCTGATCCCATGAACCTTATCATGACCTGAGCCAAGATCAAGAGTTGAATGCTTAACTGACTGAGCCACCCAGGCAGACTTTTTCTTATATATTTTTCACATGAATATAGTTTCCCTGTTTTAGTGCACATATTTAAATTTCATCATTAAATACTGAGCTGAAGTATATTCTTGCCTTCTGTCCAGATCTTGAACAGTAAAGAAAACATGGATGGCTTTATATTAAACAATTCAAGAATCTAGGGGGTGGGGAGTTTTGTCTACACATTTACACATTTAGTGGCACAAGTAAACTCTATCTGGTCA
>NW_027530632.1:2834542-2858644 GCF_008692635.1 Crocuta crocuta
ATCTGGACAGGAAGATATGTAAAGCTTTGTGTTTATGTTGGAGGAAACACTTGTTTAAGACTGAAAGGAGAGGACCCTGAGTTTTGACAAGAATCTCCCCTTACTTTCAGACTTGAGAAAAACTAAGGAATTTGTCAGTACATGAAAACCACTGAATTGCACCAAATCTCCATTAGTCAAGAGAAATAGCAGTGACAAGATAGATGAAGAAGTGGTTCGTGCCAGTTTGGGTCATGGGGGCTGGCCAGTCCATGGGGGCTGGCCAGCAGGCATGGCTGGGCTGGAATTTGGAAACGCAGTGAGACCACATCTGAAATCCAAGATCTTTAGATTAGAAGAGCAGGATGGAAACAGTCTAGAGGCAGAGTGATTAGTGCATTTCTCAAAAGTCTGTGTTTTCCAAATAAGTTCCTAGGATTCTTTCTCAAACTGGGTTGGCTCTTTCCTTCCCCCCCAACACACACACACACACACACACACACACACACACACACACACACACCAAATCTTTATTTAAATTCTAGCTAGTTATCAAACAGTGCAATATTGGTTTCAGCAGTAGAATTCAGTGATTCATCACTTACATACAATACCCAGTGCTCATCACAAGTGCCCTCCTTAATGCCCGTCACCTATTTGGCCCATCCCCCACCCACCTCCCTCCATCAATCCTTAGTCTGTTCTCTATCATTGAGAGTCTTTCATGGTGTGTTTGTTTCCCTTTCTTCCTCCCCCACCCCACATCCCATATGTTCATCTGATTTGTTTCTTAGATTCCACATCTGAGTGATTCTTTTAGAAGTCATCATATAGAGTACTCCTGATCCTCAACCTAATTCATGATTAACTCCACACATCACAAGCCCTCATCACAGCTTTCTGTGTTTCCAGCTCACTAATCTATTACCCCTGTTCCAACTATTCTTAAATCTTCTCAGGACTTCTGACCATTGACCAAGTGGGCCATCATTGAAACAAACATGTTTCATCTTGCTTGCAACTCTTTAAAATGCCTGTATCCTAGTTTTTTTTAATCTTCTCCAACCGTCCAATGTATCCACATTTTTCTTTGTTCCTATCAAATCTATAACCTATTCTATCAGAACTGATAGTCTTTCTCTGCCACCTGTAAAAATAAATGAATAATAGTAACCCTTACACTTCCTTACATACTGTATCTCCCTTCTCTGTACCACTTGAGATCTTTGCTCTGGAAATTATCCTCTCTCTACGGGATCATTCTCATCATCATATAAACTTACCATAAAATCTCCCACCTTAGATGTAATGTTTACAATATTTAAAAAATACCTGCCATTTTCTCCTGTTTTCTTCCAGCTGTGATTCCATTTTTCTCTTTCCTTTTATAGCAAAACTCTGCAAAGTGTTGTCTGTACTTAACTGCCTCAAAGTCTTCATCTCCTTTTCTGTCTTTTTCTCTGACCCAATTTTTTCTCTCTCCACTGCATGGAAACAGCCCTTGTCATGATGAACATGAACTCCTAGCACCAAATCAGTTGCTGAATTGCTTGTCTTCCTTTAATGCAGGCATCCAACAGCATTTAACAGAGATGACCATCCCCTTCTTTTGAAAATGCAGTTTTCATTTGACATTTGAGTACATCCTCCTGCGTCATTGGCTGCTTCTTCTTCATCTCCTTTGCTGGTTCCTCCTCCTCTTTGCATTTTCCTATACTGGAGTCCCCCAGGCTCATCCCTCAGACTTCTTTTCTCTATCTTCACTATATCCTTAAGTGAATCCATCCAGTCTTGGGGCTTNAGGGAGGGGCAGAGAGAGAGAGAGAATCCCAAGCAGGCTCCTTGCTGTCAGCACAGAGCCCAACGCAGGGCTCAAACTCACCAACCATGAGATCATGACCTGAGCTGAAATCCAAAGTCGGACACTTAGCCACCCAGGTGCCCCTGGCCTGTGGCTTCGAACATCATTTATGTGCTGATGATTTCCAGGTTTCTCTGCAGTCCAGAGGACCTTTTTGAGCACCCAACTTCCGTACCAGTATTCAGCTACCTATGCAACATCTTAACTTTGATGTCTAGAGACATGTCAGTCTTGGGGTGCCTGGGTGGCTCAGTTGGGTGAGCATCCAACTCTTGATTTCCCCTTGGGCCATAGTACTAGGATTGTGGGATCAAACCCTGCATTGGGCTCTGCACTGAGCATGGAGCTTCCTTAAGATTCTCTCTCTCTCTCTCCTCTGCCCCTCTCCCCTGCCCTCTCTCTTTCTAAAATGATAAATTAAATAAATAAATAAATAAATGCAACCATGTCCATCTTAATATATCAGAAACCGAATGTGTGTCATTTGTTCCCAAACTTGCTACTTATGCACTCTTGTTCATTTCATTTCATAGCAGCTAGATGTTTTCAGCTTCTCAAAGGAGTTTATCTTTGACTCTTTCCTGTCCTGACTCTTCACATCAATCCTTAGGTGCTTAGTATCAGCTCTGCCTTCAAAATATATCCTGATTTCAACCAGCCCCTTGGCTGCCACCTTGGGCCAAACCGCTAACATTCATTACTTAGCTTCCTCACTGGACTCCCTCTCTCTCCCTTCATTTTGTTCTCTGTAGAGCAGCCACAGTGATTTTTTTCTAAACTGTAAATCAGGTCACATCACCCCTTTGTGCAAAACTCTCTAATGGTTTCCCATCACGCTTCAAGAGCAATCAGGATTCCTACCTAGGATTGAAGAAGTCTCTGCCTACCTTCCTGTCTTCTGCTTTTCAATCACTGGAACACGAACAGTCCAAATTCCTTCCTGCTTCTGGGGCTTTCTATTTGCTGTACCATTTGCCTGCAGTGCTATTCCTCCACATATTCTCATTCTTTATCCTCTTCGATTAGGTCTCTGTTCAAATGTCACCTCTGCAGATAGGTCCTCTGTGACCATCCTATTTAAAATAGCCATCACTGCCCCTCCGCCATCCTGTCCTACCTCACATTATTTTCTATCTCCTTACCTTGCTTGAAAATCTTCATAAAACTTTTACTAGCCAGAACTGTTTTATTTATTTGTCTTCTGGTTTTCTCTAGCTCTTCCTTAGAGTGTGATCCTCATCAGGGAAGAGGTTTTGTCTTTTGGTCACGTCTGCATTCTGAGAGTCTCAACAGTATCTGACATAGTAGGTGCTCATTAAACATTTGATATGTGGGGCGCCTGGGTGGCTCAGTTCATTAAGCGTCAGACTCTTAAGTTTGGCTCAGGTCATGATCTGACGATTCGTGAGGTGGAGCCCCAGAACAGGCTCTGTGCTGATGGTGTGAAGCTTGCTTGGGATTCTTTCTCTCCCTCTCTCTCTGTCCCTCCTTGCTCGGGCTCTCTCTCAAAATAATTAAACTCAAAAAAATTTGGTTTGCAAATAAATTAATTAATAAGATAATAAGTGAAGGGACGAATGCAGTCATAAAAGTCCATGGAAGGGATACAGTTTTGGAGACAGACAGTTTTAATTTTGGAGCTAGTTGAGCTTGGGATGCTGGTGAAGTATCTACGTAGGGATGTCTAGAAGACCATTGAGAAGTTGGTTTTGGAATTTGGGAGAATTTTCAAAGAGTTAAAGAATTGAAAATATAATTGTATTAGTTTCCTACTGCTGCTGTAATAAATCACCACAAACTTAGCGACTCAAAACAACATAAATTTATTTTCTTTGTATCTGGGAGGTCATAAATCCTAAAATCAAGGTGGAAGCAGGTCTACAGTCCCTCTGGGGGCTCCAGGGGAGAATCCATGTCCGTGTCTTTTCCGGCTTACAGCGGCCACCCACCTTCCGTGCCTGTGCCCCCACCACCGTCCTCAAAACCAGCAACATACCATCTTCAAATCTTTCTCTCACTCTCTCTGACCACCACTTCCATCATCACATTGTCTGCTCTGACTCTGACCTTCCTGCCTCCTTTTTATAAGGACCCAGGAGATTACATTGGACCCACCTGGATGATTCACGAATCATCTCCCCACTTAAAGATTTTTAACAATCACATCTGAAAATTCCCCTTGGCCAAGTAAGGTAACATATGTGCAGATTGGGCAGATTAAGATGCAGACATCTTTGGACGGCCAATATTCTGTCTACCTCAGAAGTGAATGAAATAAATTAATGCGTTACCTACAAGTGACTGAAGACCTTGATACCAAGTAGCCTTCAGAGGGGTAAGCGAAATCCCAAAATTTCTGCAATGGAAATAAAAGTGGGGACTTTTCAGGAAGAAAAAGAAGTTTCAGCATTTGATAATTAGGGCATCCTGGGGGGCTCTCCAGAAAACAATTTCTGTTAGGTTTTGGTGGGGGAAGCCAGATTTTAAGTAATGATAATGAGTGAGAAGTAAAAAAGAAGAACTAGCTATTAAACTTTTTCCTGTTAGGAACAATGGTTCGGTGACAGCTGTTATGGGAAGTAGAATTTGAAGAGATAATCTGGGATAAGAAACAATGTCGTCATCCTACTAACAGAGTTTTTCTAAAGAGAACGAGGGTCAATACTTCAGTTCTTCTTTCTGCATGAAGTAACAGGCAGGAACATAACCGACTCAGTGTTGTGGAGAGAGGCAGAGCAGAGCAAGAACACTGGTTTACACCAGCTTAAAAGGTCACTGCCGTGTATAAGTGTCCTGGTGGCATATTAACTGTAAAGTCCACTCCTGATTCAATGTAGTGGATTTTAAAGCCGATGTCTCACGAAATTGATTTGTAAGATGAATTGCTACTGGAGCTGAGTTGAGCATTTGAGCTCTGGGTATAAATGGACAGAGAGCATCAGCACTTCCCTCCTCCCTGATTCCGCTGCATGCCCGCTACCCTTCCCACTTCTCTTCCATCCTACAGTCTCTGATGGCTCAGGAAGGGCCTAGGAGGGAAGGGTGGGAGAATAAATGGTCCAGAGGAGCCAAGAGGCAGAGGTCTTTTCGTGATGCAAATACCACTGGGTAAGTGCACCAAACGCAATCTATTCTCAGCATCGTTAAAACAATAAGCTTTCACTTAGTGTGAGAAGTAAGGGAGATGATTCGTTTTCAGAAATATCAAACAAAAGCTGTGCTGTCTAGTGAACAGTGGGTTTACTACCTGTTGGAAATATATGTGAACTCCCCTCCCACCCCCGCCCGCAACCTCGCCGCCATAATGGAGTCCCAAATCCTTGGACACTTCACTTCCTGGTTTTTCTTCCCCTCTCCATTTTGTGGGCTTATTTTTCACATGCTTTGCGAAGAGCATGCACCAAAGAACAAAGAAGGGACTGAAAGTCTCTGCATCACCTCAGGAAACGTACATTTGCTCCAGTCACACTACTTTTTGTCTTATGTGAGCATAGGCCACCTCCGGGTGAGGCTTTAAGATCTGTAATCCTCAGCCAATGAGGAATCAGGGGAGGGACAGGCACACTAGGAGGTAAATTGTCTGCTGTGACTGTCCTTAGTGTGCCTGTCTATCAGACACCTGCTCTTGCAAGAACGTTGATTAAAGCCTTGCTTCACTGTCCTCTGAGTCTCCACGTCCCTCCTTTGATTGGGTCGGTGGGCTTATTTCTCACACTTAGCATGGTGTTAATGAAATGTAGATTGTACCTGCTAACATGATCATTCAGACAGCCTCTTACACTGACCAGCTACATCATCTTGCAAAAGTTGCTTAACTTCTCTGAGCTTCATTTTCCTCACCTGTAAAGCTGAAATAAATATAATAGTTAATTCAGGGGCATATGGGTGGCTCAGCCAGTTGAGCATCCAACTCTTTTCTTCCTGCAATTATTTTGAAGTTTCTTTATTTATTTAGAGAGAAAGTGTGTTCATATGCATGGGAGAGGGAGAGAAAGAATCCCAAACAGGTTCTATGCTGTCAGCACACAGCCCAGCATGGGGCTCGAACCCACAAACCATGAAATCATGACCTGAGCCGAAATCAAGAGTTGGACTCTTAACCAACTAAGCCACCCAGGTGCCCTGAGTGTGCAACTCTTGATTTCAGCTCAGGTCATGATCTTGAGGTTTGTGGGTTTGAGCTCTGCGTCGGGCTCTGTGCTGGCAGCATGGAGCCTGCTTGGGATTCTCTCCCCCTTCTTCTGCTCCTCTCCTGCTCACACACACTCTCTCTCAAAAATGAATAAATAAACATTAAAATAATAATAATAACAACAGTTAATTTAATCTTCACAGATAAACTAACATGAAAAAAGCCAAGTGATAAAATAATAATAGTTATTCAAATAATAACATGTCACTGAGAACTGTAAATATCAGACATTGTAATATGCACCTTTTATGTATTAGCTTGTTTATTCTTACAACAATCTCCTAAAGTATGTGTTATTTTAATCCTCATTTTACAGATGAGGACTCTGAGGCACAGAGAGGTAAATACACAGCTAGTGAGTAGAAGAGCCAAATTCATGATACATGCACAATTAATGATGAATAATAACGATGCTGATTTTAAAAATCAAATGCCCAGGACTTGGGTAGTATGAGAACATCTATATGAGAAAAATGATTGCTTTGAATCTCTTTCATAAATAATTAGTTTCAAGAATACCTCTTTAATTTATGGCCACTCCACCTCTCACCAATAAAAGGGTTCACAACTCACATTTTCTGTATTCGTTTTGTAAACTGTACTCTTTTCGTTTAGCATTTGTGCCAAATTGGTGAACACACCATTCGTACTCATTTGCAAACAAAGCGCTCCGTAGCCTGAAAATGGCACTCGTCAGGGACAGAGCTTACCAATCTATAAAACTCAGTACTCCATCAATCTTTACCATAAGTTTTTCTTGTTTATGTAGTGAAATATAATTCTGTACTTCCTCTAAAAGAAATGGATGAATAGTTAGTTACTCAATGAAGCTACCTCATTTCTAAATAGGTCACCTGAAGGAATAGCATCAATAGGGCTTTGGAAGGCAGATAAAGAGTACTAAGTAAGAATCAGTTTTGTATTTCCATTTCTCACTGAGTGGGACTATTTTTTTTTTTTTTAATTTTACTTAGAGAGAGAGAGAGCACTAGCAGGAGAGAGAGGCAGAGGGAAAGAGAGCGAGAATCTTAAGCAGGCTCCATGCCCAGGGCAGAGCCTGACAAAGGGGCTTGATCCCACGATCCTCGGATCATGACCTGAGCAGAAATCAAGAGTAGGGCATTCAACCAGCTGAGCCACCCAGGCGCCCCACACTGAGTAGGACTATTAACATGATAATATGAACCAGTCTGTCCAGAGAGTGAGTACATTGGCTGGATGTCTTCATCAACCAGAAGTTGGCCCCATGAAGCCATTAGTACNTCCTGGATCAATGAGTCACAATTGTTGCTTTACTTGCCTTATCTTCTTATTGCTTACATTCTTAGGAATGCAAGCACTGAATTTACAAAGCTAAATGTTCCTGGTGTCTCCGGGTAGTTTGTTTATATTGTTCTTTTCAAAGTCAGTTTGTTATTTGTTCTCAGGTTCCAGAGCACTTAATGCCCAACTTTACGTATGCTTATCAATACACAATGTGTTCTGAAGAAAATCCTAGGAACTAAGTTGGGTTTCTGGTTTTACGGATAAAATACAATACTGGTTTCACAATGACGATCATCATAACCATTAGGATAATTGTAAAAAATAATTATCAACAGTACAGTAGTTGAGTGTGAAATAAATTACTTCAGGGTGAATATGTAAGGTTTGCATAGAAGAAGTGTGTGGGGGGGTGGCCGGGAGATAACCAATTAAACAAGGTTAGGAAAAGAATATAGGCTGGAGTCAAAGGGAGTGAGAATATAATGTGTGGGCAGGAAGAAGGCTTTATTTGTCGTTGACATGGCCGCCTGTCCAGTGGATACTTAGTGAGTTTTGACACAGAAAGTCAAGGACTATTGGCAGAATTGGTAAAGAGGGAAGTGGTCGTTGGGGAGAAATAATAAGAGACAAACTATGCTGTGCAGGGTTGGTAAATATTCCTTTTGGACACAGCCCTGGAGAAGATAAAAGACTTGCAAGCAGCCTGAGCCACAGACCACTAGGCCCTCCTCCCTTCTTCAGTATCAGATACTTCTTCTGGTGTACGGTGTGGAATGGGGCACCCGGTTGGCTCCATCCGTGGACCATGCAACTCTTGATCTCGCCAATTGTGAGTTCCAGATCCATGTTGGGGGTGGAGATTACTTCAAAATAAAATCTTAGGAACGCTTGGGTGGCTCAGCCACTTAAGCGTCCCACTCTTGGTTTTGGCTCAGGTCATGACGTCGTGGTTCTTAGCCCCGCATCGGGCTCTGCGCTGAAGGTGCGGGGTCTGCTTATGATTTGCTCTCCCCCTCTCTCTCTGCTCCTGCCCTGCTCTCTCTCAAAATAAAAAATAAACTTAAAAAGAGTCTTGAAAAAGAAAAAGGAAGTGGCCTTTGATTTCCTGGATTTTGTCTCAAGTGCGTTATCCTTTCTTTAGGGCCTCAACCGCTGAATGGGAAAGGAAAAAGGAACAGGGAAGGGAGAAGAAGGAGAAATAGCAAGCAAACTGTGAAGAGAAGGAAAATGCAAAAACCAAGACCGAGAGCAAGGCTTCAGTTCAGTGCACAAATTTGAAAGGCTGGCACTTCACTCTGCACAAGTGAGGGGAAAAAAGAAGTTCCAATTAATAAACTCAGTGTCTGATTCTAAACTTAACTCACACGATAGAAATGCTCCCATTTAGAAATGCTCCCGAGTAGGCCCATCATTTACTTAATTTGAGAGAGTGTCAAATTAGTGGGGTTTGAAGTAAATCTGATTGATGTGCTTGGGAATAACACAAAAGCTCTGGTTTTTTGTTCTTTTGATTTTCCACCGATTACGCTGATGAGCTCTTTTCCAGAAATGAGAGGAATCGCTCTTGCATCCCACTTTAGCTGAGCCCCTGCTGTGTGTAGAGGGTATGGAGGTGATGGGAACCCAGGGCCCGCACTTCCGGGACACTCTGTTTCCTGAGTGCACCAAGATCCTTGCTCAGTGCGCTGGGAGGTCTACCTGGGTACACTGTCAACAGGCTGTCTTCTCCTCTGGCGTCCCTTTGACTTCTGCTAGTTGCAAGGTTGAGGTGGCGGGAAGGGGTGGGGCTGGGGATTGCAAAGAAGGAGGAGAGCAAGTCTGGGGATTTATTTTCTCAGCTCTCTTCCTGATGGGCCAAGCCAGCCATTTGTCTACTCAGCAGCTCTTATCTCACTTATGGCTTCTTTATACCCCACCCACCCCTTTGTAAATAGTCATTCATTAAACTCCAGAAAATATTGTCACCTAAGCATGCCATCGGTTTCCTGGTGAGACCCTGAAGCAAGAAGAAAGATAGGAATGGAACAATTTTTGCCCTAGATTACCGTTCATTGAATTGAGCTGAAGAAAGAGTGAAACATTTAAAGTGCTGAATGAGGGGCGCCTGGGTGGTGCAGTCAGTTAAGCTTCTGACACTTGACTTCGGCTCAGGTCGAGATCTCATGGTCCGTGAGTTCAAGCCCCACGTTGGGCTTTGCGCTGACAGTGCAGAGCCTGCTTGGGATTCTCTCTCTCCCTGTCCCTCCCCTCACTTGCTCTCTCTTTTTCTCTCTCTCTCTCTCTCTCAAAATAAATAAATAAACTTTAAAAAGAATAAGAAATAAAATGCCAAATGACATTTAAAACTCTTTCTACCCTCAACAGATGTACACACCAGAAATCATTACTGCTTTAAGAAAAAGTAGCACATAGTTTAATTAATAGTTTAATTGAAAGCTATTTAATTAAAAGCTTAATTAAATAGGATTGATGGAGGTAAAACTCGCTTGACATAATGAAGTTTAAACTGTGGAATTATATATGTATTATTCTTTACATATATGGATTAATGGCTAACAACATATTCCAAAATAAGAGTCTATCTGCCTGGTTTTCAATTTTAGTGAACCTTGCTGCTGCATTCCAATGCTTTCAAACATACCTACGCCGAGTCACTTTAATAGGATAAACACTTTCCCTGTATTCGTATTCCTGTTATTTTTAAAACCAATATTCTATTTGTAATTAACATAACCTTCAACGGAGCCATACATAATCAGGGATTTGAAAGGTTTGTGCTCAGGGCTGTTTTTGTATTTTAAGGTTCCATTGGGAGGAACAATATCTTAAATGTGAGACTTTCCAAATGATTGGATGGTACCTATGAGAGAGCTCTGTGGAAGAGCTCCATGTTCTGATCTCCTGTAGGGAGGCAGAAGGGCAGAAGGGTCTGAGAGCACACGCCAACGTCAGTCATTTGTTCCTGTACTTGGATCTCCCATCTCTCCAACTTCTAGGTTGTCTGACCTTGGCCACGTGATTTAAGGTCCCAGCTCCCTGTGTCCTCATCTAGAAAATAGGGAGGATGTTAAGGGCTTACATCAAGGGGTAGTTAGAAGGATAAACTAGATAACGCATCTCAAACACTCATGTTATTGGCTGCCTGACAGTAAGTGCTCGATAATGTTGAACATTATTATGGAGAAATTTGATAAAGAGTGATCTCCTGCTTCTACTTTATAACATGAGTAATTTCAGGGATCCCTCTTCATTTCAATTCTTGTTATCTATATGCTGTGAAAACCAAGCGCCTCTGCAATAATGTCATCTCCCCGCCCTGAGCAGGCACTGACACAGAATGGTTTTCTGAGCCTCCTGAGCAGATTGCCTGCCAGACAGCAATTCACAATTCACGACTGTAATGGTGGCAACTCAACATGCAGAGCTTTTTCTCCATCTCGACGTTGTGAAATGAGGGACTCATTTAGGCACATTATGATCACACTACCTATCTTTACGTGATGTCACCTACACAGTCACCCTTAAGTTGTCTTCATTCATTATTAGAGTTAGGAAGGGAGAAAAGGATGGTGTTGAGAGGGCACACACTTCTTTGGGTCTAGAAGGAAAGAATGGCTGAGTCCTTCATTAAATTGGAAATAGTTGGGGCACCTGGGTGGCTCAGTTGGTTAAGCATCGGACTTCAGCTCAGGTCATGATCTCACGGTGCGTGGGTTCGACCCCCGCATCGGGCTCTGTGCTGTCAGTGCAGAGCCCACTTCAGATCCTCTGTNGGCAGTAAAGAATATATATACTAAATAAAATAGAGCAGATGTAGTAATATCATAAATTCTATTATAGAGATTATGAGTCATTGTTGGGGCTCTGCTCAGGTACCCTCAGATCCCTTTTACCATTTCTGTGAGCCCGTACCCAATTTCTTAATGGTTTTTCTTCTCAGAGAACATGCCTTCCATGTTCTTACTAGAGAACTCCCCTTGGTGGCTAAAGCTACTTGGCCTTGACATACTGAAAGCCTGAAGTGCGTAGGGGCTTCTATCTTCTAGGGATGAGGAGCTTAGCCAGTGACTGGCACGTGAGGGGGGAACTCTAGGCCCCTTGCCTTGGGTCCAGATAACCTCTTGTAACTTACACCCCAGAGCTCCCCTGCAGAATCAGCCTGAAGCTGGGGCCTTGGCTGAAAACGTTCCTTTGCTTGGATCCCACCCTTCCCTGTCCTGCTTCTCTACTCTTTTACCAGTTTCTCCTGGGAGTCTTTCCTTCATAAATCACTCGCACACACAACTTCATTTTCCCATCTACTTCTGGGAAACCCGACCCACATCATAAAGGTATTTTTAAAAATTGATGAGACTACTGAGGAGACAGGAAATTTGAGACAGGAATGTTTCATAGAAGAAATGACATTTGAGTTGTTCTTTGAGTAACAAGCAAGCTTTCAACAGAGATGGGAGAGAGAGAGAGAGAGACTCTAGTCAAAGAACCAGTATTTCACTAAGGTGCTGCGGACAGCAAGTTTAGGAAAAAGACAATAGCCTAGAGTAAGTAATCTCTACACTGAACATGGGGCTCGAACTTACAACCCGAGATCAAGAATCACATGCTCCACTAACTGAGCCAGCCAGGTGCCCCCCCCATCCTATATTCTAATCTGAGTCTTTTCCCTTGTTATATCAGGGGCAATTTACTTGATCTCTCTGTGCCTCATTTTCCCTATCTGTTAAATGGAGAAAACAATTGTACTTGNCATAAAATGAGCACCCCATAAAATGATTATTTTTGTTGTTATTGTTTTGGTTGATAAGAGCAATGGGTGAGAGGCACCTGAATGTCCTGATATAATGTTTGGAATTATTATATTTTGTGTTACCTTATTTTATTTTTGGTTACTAATATATCATTAAACATCCATGTTTGAGACATGCCATAGGTTTTTGACACTTCTTTCTAGTTACTGGAGGAAAGGGATATGTCAGACGTTCTGGTTGACTTTAACTCCTCCTCCCATCTGGGATTCCGTCAATTAAAGCAAGCACACAAAGTTCAAGATCACATGGAGCCCAAATAAGATTTATTACTAGCTTGACAGGTGATCCCAAAATATTCACCAAGTACAAGGCTCTTAAGTAAGATCAGATTTAAGAATCTGATTTGGTCCCGAGGCTGAAAGGGAACTTTCTGGTCCTCAACCTAAATCTTGATCTTGTGACCTACCTGCTTAGGTGATCCTACAGATACGTGAATGGCCCTGCAGTGTAGATTTTAGGTCCATTTAATTCAGCCAGCTACATGATCAAGGGCCCTAGGGCAGCCTCACACACACCCAGTAGCAGAAGCTAAAAAAGATTATGACTAATTTATTTATTTCAGAGGCAAGAAGTTCAAGGATACCTATCAGGCCCCTGCCCAGAACTGAAAGCACAAGTAAAAACCAAACAAAACACATTTTCTAATAATGCTCTCAATCTTCTGCATCAAATTTTCGATTCCAAGAACTCTTTCTTAGTTTTATGTTTTTTAATATAGGATTTTGTTCTGTTTCATAGGTGAATTATTTCCACTCTTCTATTTGAGGGTCTTTTCTTTCTATTTTCTCTTTTCTTCCTATTTAGGTCTTTTCTTTCTCTTTTAAATGTTCTTCTACTTCCCGTGTGGTCTCTGTTTCCTCTAAATTCCTATTTTTTGGTTTGTTTGTTTTCTGTCAGTTTTTCGAATTACAGAGTTTCTTCAAATGTCTAGTGATACTGGTGGAGAGAGAAGAACTGGAGGAATTCCATTAGTAATGGCAAACAGAGATGAAATGCAGCAGAATGGGAGAGAGATGGAGTTGGAGTGCAGAATGAGAGCATACATCGAACAGCAGGAGAAAGGAGAAAGAGAAGTCTGGCTTGCCAAGGCTCTTTTTATAATGGGAAAGGACTCAAGCTTTAACATGTTATGGTGAGCAAAAGAAGGCCACCAAGATAAAGTTGAGCTAAGATCATTTCAGTAGTCCAGGCATGGGCTGGAGAACCTGACGCAAAGCCTGCAGAGCCTGAAGTAGGAAGCTGGGCAGTTCATGGCCTCGAGCTCAGGAGGTCTCACCTGGCAGATGGTACCAGGTAGAGGAAACTTGTAGACAAGTGGAAGCCAATGACACAGACATCAGACAGAATCATTGTAGGGGCTCTGTCTACTCTCACTGATCTAATCAGAGACTGAGGAGGGGACCAAAGTCTTCAATGAAGGCCACCAGCACACGGGAGGTCTCTATATAAGAGATTTGAGGTCCCTACCCAAGTTGAAGTCTTGGTATGAGCAGCTCTCCAGAGAGACCACAGACAAGGAATCAGCACAGAAGAACATTCCTACACACTGGGTCATGGCTGGCTGGGAGGCTCTGGGGATTACTGAACAGCAATCCAAGTATGGCTTGGGTATAGGAAATAAAATGTCCAGCTCAGCATGAGCTCACTCCCATTATAAACTGGATCTCCTTGCTCGCTCGGGTTTGACCCAGGAAACGGCCCAAGTTCAGACCAAGAGATGAGGCTCAGTGGTAAATCTGGCTGTAAGAGCTGAGGAAGGCAAAGGTAGATGAAACGAGACAGCAAGCTAACATCAGAACCTTGACCTGCAGAGGGCAGGGCCACATGAACCAATGATTCTTAAATTGCACTGTGCATTAGAATTGTTTGAGGAGAGGGGCGCCTGATGGCTCAGTTAAGCGTCTGACTTTGGCTCAGGGCATGGTCTCTCGGTCTGTTGGTTCGGGCCCCGCATTGGGCTCTGTGCTGACAGCTCAGAGCCTGGAGCCTGCTTCGGATTCTGTGTCTCCCTCTCTCTCTGCCCCTTCCCCACTCATGCTCTGTCTCTCTCCATCTCTGAACAAACGTTAAAAACTGAATAAACGTTTAAAAAAGAATTGTTCAAGGAGAGAGGTACCTGGGTGGCTCAGTCAGTTAAGTGTCCAACTCTTGGTTTTGGCTCAGGTCATGATTTCGAGGTTCATAAGTTCAAGCCCCGTGTCAGTCTCTGTGCTGACTGTGTGGAACCTTCTTGGGATTCTCTCTCTCTGCTCCTCCCCTGCTCCTGCTCTCTCTCTCTCTTTCAAAATAAATAAATAAACTTAAAAAAAGAATCTCTTGAGGGGAGGAGCACATAGGTGGCTCAGTTGATTGAGCATCTGACTCTTGATTTCGGCTTGGGTTGTGATTCCAGGGTCGTGGCATCAAGCCCCACATCAGGCTCTGTGCTGAGCATGGAGCCTGCTTAAGATTCTTTTTTTTTTCTCTCTTTAAAAATAAAATTAAAAAAAAAAAAAAAATGACTCCTTTGAGGACCTTGTAAAACTCCACACCGGAAGATACAGATTTATCTGGGGTGAGAGTCAAGAATAATTATCTATTTAGTAACCTGTGTTATTTTAGAACAGTTTTAGATTTATTGAGTTATTGCAAAAAATAATACAGAGAGTACCTGTGTACCCCACGGCCACTTTCCCCTGCTAACACTTGACATTAGTATGGAATACTTGTGATAATTAATGAACTGATATGGAAACATTATTATTAACTAATGCCTTTACTTCATGCAGATATCCCCAGTTGTTCTCCAATGTTCTTTTTCCACATCAGGATTCCATCCAAGATCCCTCATTATATTTAGTTGTTATGTCTCCTGAGGCCCCTCTGAGTTGTGACAGTTTCTCACACTTTCCTTGTCTTGCGTGACCTTGACAATTTTGAGGATTACCAGTTAAGTATTTTGTAGAGTGTTTTTCAGTTGGGTTTCTGTTGATATTTTTCTCGTGATTCGGCTGGGGCTACAGATTTTGGAGAGAAAGACCACAAAGGTAAAGAGTCCTTTTCATCACATCATATCAACAGTCCATGCTGTCAACCTGACTTATCATCGTTGATGTTGCCCTTGATCACCTGGCTGAGGCTTGTCAGGTTTCTCCACTGTAAACTTACACTCTTTTCCCCCCTTCGATATTGTTTTCTTTGGAAGAAAGTTCCTATGCACAAACCACATTAAGGAGTAGAGAGTTACCCTCCACGTCCTTGAGTATAGAGGATTTACTGCATCTTTTTCATCGTGGTAAGATCTATACTACATAAAACTTCCCAATTTTTAAATGTCATATTCATTTTTTAAGTTTTTCAGTAATATTAATGCACGCCTACGTTTGGGAACCACCCCGACGCATGGAAGGCGGGGACAGCGGAGGGACACGGAAGTGTTTAGAACCCCACAGAAGGGGCGCCTGGGTGACTCAGTCGGTTGAGCGTCTGACTTCAGCTCAAGTCATGATCTCACCGCTGGTGGGTTCGAGCCCCGTGTCGGGCCTGTGCTGACAGGGCCTGGAGCCTGCTTCAGATTCTGATTCTCCCTCTCTCTCTGTCTCTCCCCTGCTCACGCTGTCTCTCTCTCTCTCTCTCTCTCTCAAAATAAATAAACATTTTTTTAAAAAATTTAAAACCCCACAGAACATCGGACCCAGATGTTGACAACTTCAGTGGATGGTTTGGGGAGCCACGTCTACCCTCCTTACTCTCTGCCCCTTCTTGTGCTTCTGTAGTCTTCTCTGCAGTTGGTTGCTGGGAGGGAAGACGTCCTGGTGTAAGTGGGGACATGCAATAAATGAGTAGAGGGAAAAAACCCTCATGTTCACATTTTTTGCATCTCCCACAGCCTCAAACACAGTGGTTGGCACAGAATATTAGAGACAGTTTATTAACCAAGGAAAACACTTCATTTATAATGCAAAGTCAAATTCACAACCTGCTGTAGGCGAATTTCTCCCCTGATGTCCAGGTGCGGTTGACCTGTCACAGAGCTATGATCTGTCTCAGATAACGCCCCCGTTCTTTGAATCCTCTGCTCCTCCTCTTCTTATTCGCTTCCTGAGAAGAGGGGTCTCATCATTAAGGGCATTTGGAAGAAAGTGGGAAAGGAGTTACTTCTCTCTGTAAAACAAAAAAGATGTGGTCTTCACCTTCTCCCGAAGCCTAAGATCATGGACAGAGAAGGAGTCCGCTCTGGAAGCAACTTCTCAATACACAGTTCCTCACCTATCAGTAAACATTTGTTGAAATAAGACCCCAGATGTGATGATCACTGAGGATGCTATTATAAGAGCTTAGACACAGGAGCAAGCATTTGGCTGTGCTAATGGATAAACATTATTGACATTATCGACAAACATTAAACAGATTTCAGCAGCAAAGAGTGCTTGCTTTCAACAGTAAAGAAACAAATCAGAAGAAAGGGTCAAATATTACTCTAAGCCATTCTTGATCGCCTACTGAATGTTTACAGTGGTCCCATCTCCCGTTGTGACGGCAAAGCTTAAGCATGGGGAGATGGTGTCGGGAGAAAGGAAGGCTTTAGTCACCGCTGCTGTGAAGAGCCAAGGAAACAAATGACTGGAATCCAGAGGGCGAGGCAGAACCCCTTAGCTGTGGGGTGAAGCAGTGGGCAGGACACCAGTGGAGACAGCTGCACAGGGGACCGGAGGAACCACATCGGCAGGCCGTGTTGGGTCGTGGAAGTGGATGACAGGCCGGGACAAATGAGTGCAGACATGAACACAGCCGGCCAGCCAGAGTCAGAACATCTGCTGAAGGGAAGCAGCTTTCCACGCTGCACAGCCGAGCCGGAGTTTGCAAAACAGGAAAGGAACTTTTGTAAACACAAGATTCCAACAATGAACTGCCGCTATTTGTGAGCTCCTTTGTTCATGCCCCGTTCCAGAGATAGCAACAGAGATGCGGTGGTCTGAGGATGGCAGCTCGACTGGGGCTGAGCGAGCAGGCAGCTGGGAAATGGTGAGATCTGGGGAGACTTGTATTCTATGGGGCTCTCGTTTGGTTGAAATTAACCTCATATTAGTCCTGCATTTTGATTGGCGGAGAGTCTGGTCTTCTGAAATAATTCAAAGTATTGTGCCCTGATGTAGCAAAAGCATGCCTCTCTTGGCAACGTTTTCTGAATGAGCTCAGAAGGCTGCAGACAGCAGCAACGGGCGGTGCAGCATCCCTTCGGCTTAGGGCATCTAGGGATTCCATTTGTTTTCATTCCCACTAATGAAAACAAATAGAGGCAGTCAGCTATGGGGAAAAGAGACACTCTCGCTCTTATAAAGGACCAGGGTCTACTCTTCCTGAGGGCTGCGATGGGCAAGCCCATTAGCATGGAACATTTAAATAATTGGGAGAAACACCAGGAGAATTTACAGAAAGCACACTGGCCCATGGCTGCTTAAATTCATCTACATAACCTCTCTATCCCTAAATAACACAGGTGCACGCATGCGCACATACATCCTGTATGTGTACTGAAAGACACAACAAAGAACAATTTCTGCTTTCTCCTTCACCATTTTCCACAGTTGCTGTCATTTGTATCTCCGTTTTAAAAAGGAAAAGAAGAGCAAATGTTCTCCAGATAGTGAAGACCCCTGAACATTGATAGAGAATAAAAGAGAGGAATTTGTAAGTCCGTGGTGCCCATTTCCTGGGAAGTATATTTTCAAGACATTCTGCGCTTTAAAAAATGTGGCGAAAAATCCCATGTTCTTTTTTTTTATTTATTTATGTTGAGAAAGAGAGAGAGACACAGAAAGCACAAACTGGGGAGGGGCAGGGAGAGAGAGAATCCCAAGTAGGCTCTGTGCTGTCAGGATAGAACCGCATGTGGGGCTTGATCCCACAAACCGTGAGATCATGACCTGAATGGAAATCAAGAGTCGGTTGCTTAACCTACTGAGCCACCCGGGCGCCCCCGAAGCCCTATGTTCTTAATAGCAGAAATCCACCCCTTCTAACCTTTTCATCACCCAGATAAGGTCTTTAGGAAGGGAATTGAGATGTCTACCAGGAGCATGGTGTATTCTTTTGAGGTAGTGCAATGACACGTGCCCTTTATCTGTCCATGAAATCCTCAGGGGAAATACCCACTTCCAATCATGTGTTGTTGAGTTGGTTCTGTTTTGGGGAATGCGCCTTAAGGGCCAGTTATGAATTCAAAGTGGGTGTAAGGTAAGAGCCAAGGAGTCCGATGAAATAGGGGCTACCCCAGCGCTTTAATTCCATCTGCGTTTCTGTATTTGCTTTTTCTTAAGGGCTGTATTTACTCTTTTTATCTCTTGACAGCTACAGACTTGACTGCTGATTACTTGCCTCCTTGTGGAACTAAGTGGGAGATATTTATAATATTGTATTAGGCAGGTGCAAACAACAGAATGTAATTTGGTTGCTTTGACAAAAGAAGGTCGCGGGTAAAGACAAAGGTGTTTGCCCAAATAATCATTTCCTAGAGAAATGGTCAAAATCGCATCCCAGTACTGGCCTGGGGAGAAGCCACCGCTGCTGCCCCAGCCAAGCACTGAATGCCCAGAATTTGACTCTCCTGAACCATGAATGTTGCCAGCCGCCCTGCTAGTCAAACTTGCAGCACTAGAACCAGAACTAGAAATGCCCTGGCTGTTACCTCTGCTGACACACACAGCAACTCCATACCAAGATTGCTTCCTTTTTGCTTCTTTTTATGTTGATGTCTCCTAGGGTTGTGTCGGGTTCATGGAGCCTAAGTCACATGACTGCATGCTCGCTGCAAAGGATGCTGGGAATTGCAGTTCAGACTTCCCCACTGTGGAGCCTGAACTCATGAGGTGGGGGGGTTCCTCAAATGCAGAAAAAGTTTTCAAAAGATGATGGGAACATATGATTATGCTAGATGTTTTCTAAAACGGTGGATGGAGGGGTGCCTGGGTGGCTTAGTCGGTTAAGCGTCCGACTTTCGCTTAGGTCATGATCTCGCGGTTCGTGGGTTCGAGCCCCGCATCGGGCTCTGTGCTGACTGCCAGCACAGAGCCTGGAGCCTGTTTCAGAGTCTGTGACTCCCTCTCTCTCTGACCCTCCCCTGCTCACGCTGTCTCTCTCTCTCTCCTAGAAATAAATAAAGCATTAAAAAAAAATTTAAAAAAAAATAAAAATAAAAAATAAAACGGTGGATGGATCTCTCTCTCTCTCTCTTTTTCTATTTTTTTTTCCTGGCATTTCGGTTTCTGTTGTAGTCGCCCATCACCTGTATTCCATACTATATTTACCAACATTTTTATGCTTGAATATTTGCATATGTCAGCTAACTGGCTTTTATTCTACAATCTGAGCTGTATTGACTAGGTTAAGAGTTCACCGCTGAATGTGCCAAACCTTCAATTTTTAGTTAACCAGCAATACAACCTTATTCAAACCGATAATGGGCTGTAGCATTTTATTACCTTTGCCTTCCTGTGCCAAACTGCTTTTTTTGTTTGTTGTTTTTAAAGCTTTCTTTAACACCATCAACCTCTTAACTCTTTCTTGAGTGAGAATTATTTCCCATGCCTCCATACGTCTGGCACCAGGCTCATAGATTCTGGACCTGGGAGTTTCAGCTATGGCTTTATACAGCTATGGCTGTATACAAAGTCTGTATTTAGTGGAAGACCTGTGTATGAAGGGATCATCTGTTTCAGAAGCCGACCAATGCTAAAACATCAAAGCCAACAGCAAACCNTGCTGACAGCTCAGAGCCTGGAGCCTCCTTCAGATTCTGTGTCTACCTCTCTTTCTGCCCCTCCCCCCTCAAGCTCCATCTCTTTGTCTCTCAATAACAAATAAATGTTAATTAAAAGAAAAAAAAGCATTTCGAGAAAACAGAAGAAAAAAAGACAGATTAAGTAATAGTCACTACTTTGGGTGGTAAGACTGTGTTTAGTGATGGAAGCAGACACGTGCAGCATGATGTAAGAGGAAGGAAGCAACCTGGGGACTGCCAAGGGCTGGCCGTGCAGCTGGTGAGGGGTTTCGTGTGACGGCAGGAACATCTTCTGTGTCTGCTTGTGTCTTTCATTTACAGTTATTTGCACAGGGGCGCCTGGGTGACTCAGTTAGGTTAAGCATCCGACTCAATTTTGGCTTGGGTCATGACCTCACGGTTTGTCGGGGTCCACGCATAAGGCTCTGTGCTGTCGGTGAGGAGCCTACTTGGGATTCTCTCTCTCTCTCTCTCTCTCTCTCTCTCTGCATCAACCTCATTTTTGCACTCTCTCTCTTTCAAAAAATAAATAAAAACTTCAAAAAAATAAAATTATTTGCATAGATAGGGAGCAAATGTGGAGAAATGTTAACATGTGGGCTTCTGGGTGAAGGGTACATGGGATTCTTTGTACTATTCTAACCATGTTTTGGCAAGTCTTATTTTATGTCAATATCAAATTTAAAAACAGAATCAAAAGCTTCTCTCCAATTATGACTTAATAAGTAGACTACACTTTCCTAATACAGTTTCTGTGTCTGGTTTGTAGGCAAGGAATCTATGTCTTTAGAAAGTTCCAGTCTGCTAAGTGTTTGATACATTCGTGGCTTTTCTTACCAACACTGTCATGTCTGCATATAGAGGAAAATATCAAGCTGAACTCTTACTCTGGGCTTAATTCCCACCAACAAGAACAATAGAGTTCTTAAAATGAGTATGACAGAGACTGCGAAATAAAGTGACCTTAGAGTTTCTAAAAATGAAATGTTGGCAACAGAGACAAAGGTACCCCAGATGTTAGAACATCATATTCTTAAAAAGTCAGATACAATATGATTCTAATCTCATGATCAGGGTTTCTAAAAAGTAGTCAAGAGAGATGAGAGCTTCTAGAAATTCTTATAATGGAATAAGAAATTAGGCTAAAGAGAAATAAAAAGGAGGAAGAATCCAAAGGAAGCAATGTGACTACACAGGGATCTTCTGATGCACCCAAAAGATAAAAGGAGGAGAAAAATACCCCGAAGGGAAATACAAGAGACCGGTGCCAATGTAAATTTCATTTCTACATTTTCTAATGCCTAGTACGCCACACTGCAGGACGGAAAAAAGGCACAGAAATTTCAAAAGGCACCTACTCAGTCATCACAGTAGGATGTGCTATGTTGTCAGTAGGACAGTGGTATGATTGACAGAAATACACCAACAGATACTGTTATTGACGATAGGAAATTTCTTCAGTGGGAGAAAACGTAAAAACTCGTGGCGATACCTACAGGAACAAGAGCTAAAACACAGTGCTCCCTGCTGGATGTAGAAGGCCTCTGGTCTCCCAGAGTTCCCCACAGAAACATGGAACCACTCTTTGCCCAAGTTCATACCCTCCTGGCCACCTAACACTGGCCTTCACGAAGTCTGGATGCTATTAGGTCCAAATAATGATATAAAAATACCAGGGCACACTTGAGTGTTCACAGTAAGACTGGATAAAGTGGTCAGTTTCTCAAGATAATCCCCCAAAAGACTCAGGCTTCACACCTGCCCGACTTATACCCTTAACCCATCCCATGACCCTGATCTAAGACTGAATAGTTTTGCAGCATCAAGTTACAGTTATGAGTGCGAATGTATAAATGGTTGACATTGCAGGCAGATTATAGTCACTTCTAGAACTAGCCAGCAGGAGGACAGTCTTGCACAATTAAATAATGAATTGAGGGGGGCGCCTGGGTGGCTCAGTCGGTTGAGCATCGACTTCAGCTTCATGATCTCACGGTTGTGAGTTCGAGCTCCGCATTGGGAAATGTGCTGTCAGTTCAGAGCCTGGTGCCTGCTTTGGATTCTGTGTCTCCCTCTCTCTCTGTCCCTCCCCTGCTCATGCTCTGTCTCTCTCTCTCTCAAAAAAATATACTTAAAAAAATTAAATAATGAATTGAGGGGTGCCTGGGTGGCTCAGTTGGTTGAGCGTTGGACTCTTGATTTCGGCTTGGGTCATTGATCCCAGAGTCGTGGGATTGAGCTCTGTCTCAGGCTGCTCAATGGGTGTGGGGCCTGCTTGGGATTCTTTCTCTCTCCCTCTGCCCCTCTCTCTCATTTGCACTCATTCTCTCTCTCTAAAAAATGTAAATTAAAAAATAATGACTTGATTGGAGCTTTTTCTTTAATTGAACAATTTGTCAATCTGTCTCATTTTTGTGAGAGACTTGAGTACCAATTAACTGACTCACATTGGCCGGATTTTTCCTGCGGCATATTATGTTACATCTTCCTTTTCAGCATTATCATAGACTTAGGACTATTTAGAGTTTCCGTTAACTGTACCAATTATTGTCATTTTAATTGGATGCACAAGTTGTTTTATCAAGCCAGTAGCAGCCATCCCTTTAAGCCATTGGTTCTCAACACTGGCGATGTCTGGTGACACTTTTGGGTTGTTGAAACTTGGGGGGTAGACGCTACTGGCATCTAGTGGGTAGAGGCCAGGGATATTGCTAAATATCGCCCGATGCACAGGACAGCACCAACAAAGAGCTATCTAGCCCAAGAAGTCTACTATCAGAGAAACCCTGCTTTTGAGGCTAATCTCTGTATCCTGTTAACACCACCTGCAGACACTGTTAAATGGCCTCTCCAAGCGACTCCTAGAAAGTGGCAATTTTAGACCTTTGCATTTTGCTTGTCTTCTTTGATCTTCCCACAGGGAGTGGAAATGCTCCTAGCTCAATTGTGATCCTGCCAAGACCTTCTGGCTGTCACATTTTTGAAGCAACATGGTCTCCGGGTAGGTGGTCCGTGACACTCTGGCCTCAAGCTCACTCACTCGTGGGACCAGACAGGGGCCCAACCCAGCCACAGTTTGATCTCTCAGCGTCTTCTTATCTAAGCTTGCCGCCCCTCACCAGACTCTCAGGCTTCCTTATGCAGATGAGTAGTGGGTAGGAAGAGGGGTGCCTGTTTTTAATAACTTGCCCAGCCTGAAGAGGTCTGCACTGACCTACACAGGGACTGGGGCGCCTCACCCCACCCCACCCCCACAGTCTCCCAGTAAGGCTGCTTCTCCACCTGCTGCTCCCTTGGGCCATGTTATAGACTGAATGCTTGTGTCCTCTGTCCCCAAGTTCATAGGTTGAAGCCCTAATCCCCTGTGTGGCTGTATTTGGAGATGGGGCCTTTAAGGAGGTAATTAAGGTTAAATGTGGTCATAGGAGTTGGTGCCTAATCAGATAGGATGAGTGTCTTTAATAAGAAGACCCCAGAGAGCTTATGCCCCTGCTCCATCCCACTACTCCCCTGCAGGGACACACTGAAGAAAGGCATTGTGGGGACATAGAAGGTGGTTGTCAGCAGCCCAGGAAGAGAGTTTCTTTCATCAGAAACTAAATCAGCCAGAACCTTGATCTTGAGCTCCCTGCCTCCAGAACAGTGAGGACCTAAATTTCTGTTGCTTAAGCCACCCAGTCTGTGATACTTTGTTATGGAAGCCTGCGCCGACTAAGACAGGCCGTCTGCACCAGAGTCCCTGACCGTCTACTAACTCACTTTGACATTTGTCTTTCTCACTGGTGTCTCCTTATTCTTTAAAATCCTNTTATTTTATATATAGAGAGAGTGAGCAGGGGAGGGGAGCAGAGGGAGAGAAATTTTAAACAGGCTCCAAATACAGCACGGAGCCCAACTCAGGGCTCGATCCCATGCCCCTGGGATCATGACCTGAGCTGAAACCAAGAATCGGATGCTCATCCGACTGAGCTACCCAGGCGCCCCCCCCCCAAAAAAACTTTTCTAGTATTTCTCTTTTACTAAACTTTCAAGGGGGAGNCGATTTGTGAAATCCTCCCTTATTTCCCAGCTCTAAGGTTGTTGAAAACATATACATGTGTCTCCTTCTGCCAGCCCCGAGATTTGTGACGTTGGAGAGGCCAAACTTTCCCTCCCACAAAATTATATCTCTAATTATAAAGTCAATATTATTTACCATTTTAGTAGCATTGCCACAGGGATTTTTCAGTTGGTATAC
>NW_027530632.1:2858715-2867663 GCF_008692635.1 Crocuta crocuta
GCATTGCCACAGGGCTGTTTCAGTTTTTATACACAGTAACTGTGGGGTATATTGAAAATGGTGACATGTAGTCTATGGCCATACCACCCTGAATGCGCCCGATCTCGTCTGAAAATGGGGATGTGTAGAGGTATCTATTTCTCAATCATATTTAAACAGGCATCTCCTGGCTAGTCTTTATGCAACCAAACATTCTTTTTCAAACAAAGATCCGAAAATAAATTGCTTTTTTGTACACTCTAATCAATGGATGTTTTATACCTCTTTGAGACACTTGTGATTTCTACTTGAAGAGTGCCTGATCCAATGAGAAAATTATTTTTGAGTGGCTGTCTCAGAACGCATTTTTAAAACCCCAATTAGTGTGCACAAATAACAGAGCTCCAAGGTCAGAGCTGACAGTAAAGGAAAAGATTTAGTACACAGAATTAAAAGTACAATTATTTATAATTAAACCTCTAATGCAGGCCCAGGTATTCCTTATCCACTTTTTCAAGTAAGGTCAGTAAAGATAGAACTTTACTTCATTTTATCATCATTATCTCCACTTCCTCCCACGTTTAAAACCTCTCATTTCATAAATTCTCTAAAAATCTGCTGCCTCTGAGAAGATCTAAAACAAAAGGCAAAAGGGGTGCCTGGGTGGTTCAGTCAGGTGAGCATCCGACTTCAGCTCAGGTCATGATCTTCTGGTCTGTGAGTTCAAGCCCTGTGTCGGGTTCTCTGCTGACGGCTCAGAGCCTGGAGCCTGCTTCGGAGTCTGTGTCTCCCTCTCTTTCTGACCCTCCCCTGTTCACCCTCTGTCTCTCTCCCTCAAAAAATAAACGTTAAAAAATTGTTTAAATTAAATAAAAGGCAAAGGGTCTTCTCTGATGAACTTTACTAATGCCCCCACATTCCCCCTTGTCCACATCTAAAATGCGAGAAGTATCCAATATCTGCTGAGAAACAGCTTTGGTCTCAATTTCCATTATTACCCAGACCGGGTTTTGTCATTTCATTTTCTGCTATAATACCTCAGGTATCTCTCACTCTTTGGCTTGAAACAACAGAAGCAACCAAGAAATTATAACTGTGACCACTTCCAATAATAAACTCAGGATGCCACACTGTGCAGAATCGAGGAAACAGTTGACATACTTCACCGAAATACTTCTTCCTTTATTCTTAGCCACACTTTTCTTTCTTTCTTTCTTTGCAAAAAGATGGTCCACTTGTTGCTCTCATAGCATTCTGATATTAACACCTTTGTGACAGGGCGTCTGGGTGGCTCAGTCCGTTGAGTGTGTGACTCTTGATTTCGGCTCAGGTCATGATGTCACGGTCCATGAGTTTGAGCCCCGCATCAGGCTCTGTGCTGACAGTGTGGAGCCTGCTTGAGATTCTCTCCATCCCTCTCTCTGCCCCTTCCCTGCTCGTGCTCTCACTCTCAAAAATAAACTTTAAGAAAATTAAACAAAGAAAGAAACAAACAAAAAAACACCTTTGTGGTGTCTGTAGTTCGTTTCCCTCATCGACTGAGCTGTCAGAACCTAAGGGCTCTGCAACAATTCCATTTTTTAAAAATGTTTGTTCTTTTTGAGAGAGAAAGCGTGAGTGGGGGAGGGGCGAGGAGAGAGGATCTGAAGTGGGCCCCAGGCTCTGAGCTGTCAGCACAGAGCCTGGTGTGTGGCTCAAACTCCCAAACTGTGAGATCATGACCTGAGCTGAAGTCCATCCCTCAACCAACTAAGCCACCCAGGTGCCCCTGCAGCATCCATTTAAACGTGAATCAGTGATACAATCCACAGAAAGACAACAAAAAGAAATGTAAATGTTTCTAGAAATGCAAAATTTCTGTAGAGATGGTTAAGTGAAGTAGAAGGTCCACAGTGTACTTCCAGGTGAAGGTACATTCACGTGTCGGTAAATATTATAATATCCAACGGGGACCAAATATTGCATGAGGGTCACAAGAATTTCCCCCTTGCTATTCTCACAGAGATTCAGAACCTTCTAAAAGTCTTCCACAACCCACATGGTTATTCTGGAAACCATCTACATTCCCATGAGCTTCTCCACAACCACAGACCATTCCTGAGCATCTGCTTCTGGTTTAGGTGAAGAGAGGGTGATTTTTAAAAAGCAGTACCTAGCAGTCCCAGGGGGTAAGCCCATCTGATGTTCACCCTTGTGTCACACAAATCAGACTTTCTGTCTCACCCTGGAGCTCCCTTTTCCTTCTGTGTATTACGTACTGATTGAGAGCGTCAGGATACAGTCAATCAAGCAAGGAGGCATCTCAGAGCTGCCTCTGACTTCAGCTTTCCTGCCGTTACAGTCCGATCAAGCCCCAAGTTCTGTGGATTCTTCCTGTAGCTGTCTCTTCAATCCATCTCCTTTTCTCCTTGCCTTGCTTCTACTCTTGGTCAGACCTCCTTTACTTCTCACTCAAAATGAATTGGAGGGGCGCCTGTGTGGCTCAGTTGATTAAGCATCCGACTTCGGCTCAGGTTCGTGGGTTTCAGCCCCACGTTGGGCTCCGTGCTGACAGCTCAGAGCCTGAGCCTGCTTCAGATTCTGTGTCTCCCTCTCTCTCTGCCCCTCCCCTGCTCATGCTCTCTCTCTTTCTCTCTCTCTCTCAAAGACTAAATAAACATTTAAAAAAATCTCTTTCTCTGTAACATATTCCAAGCAGAGCTCATCTGTTCTCTTGGATGAAAATATCATAATTTTGCAGATGAATCATAAGATCATCTCTAGCCAGAGGAATTCTCTGAATCCGACTTCTACATCCTACATATCCAACAATCTCCTTGAGGTTTCCCACTTGGATGTCTGTCTCACAGGCATCTCAAATTTAACACGTCAGAAACAGAACAATTAATTTCCTACTCAGAATATATCCCCTCCCACCATAGTCTTCCCCATCTCAGTAAGTGGTGTCGTTCTCCACCCAGAAGCTCACTTAAGACACAGTCATCCTTGATTCCTCCTTGTCCCTAACCTCCTACATCCAATCCATACAGCAACTAATGCTGCTGTCCTCAAGAGTCTACATTTCTCCATCCCCATAGTCACCTCCTTAGACTAGGCCACCATCTTTCACCTGAACTACTGCAACAATGCTATCTGGTCTATAACGTTCTACTCTTGCTCATTTTTAATACATTATCTTTTTTTTTCTTCTTTCTTTCTTTCTTTCTTTCTTTGTTTGTTCCTTTGTTCTTTCGTTCTTTCTTTCTTTCTTGAGAGAGAGATCACACAAGCAGGGGAAAGGGATGGAAACAGAGAGAATCTCAAGCAGACTCCATGCTCAGTGAGGAGCCGGCCACTAGACTTGGTCCCACGACCTTGGGATCATGACCCGAGCTGAAATCAAGAGTCGGACACTCCATCAACTGAGCCACCCAGGTGCCCTTCTAATCCGTTTTCGACATCAGATCAAGAACTCTATTTTAAAACACAACTTGAATCATATCACTTGCTTCAAGCCCCTCAGTGGCTTCCTGTTCATTTAAGACTTGTTGCTACAGCCTATAAGGCCTTGGCTATCTTCAACCATCTCAAACCATTGACTCCCAGTTGGGGTGATAAACCCGTCACAATGAGTTTCTTAAAGTTCCTATAAGTGGCTAGACTCTTTACTGCTTTAACCCTTTGCAAATGCTGGCCCTTCTGTATTTTCATCTGTATTTGCATGACCGACTTCTAATCTTATAGCTCTGAGCTCTGTTGTTACCTAAGAGGTCTTCCTACCTCTCTAATGTAGGCCACTCTGATTATTCTTGAGCAAAAACATCAGTTTCCTTCATACGACCTCATCATTTATAATAATTGTATTTGGTAGTTTGCCTTCCTGTTTTGGTTTTGTTCTTTACCTGTGTAGTTCCCCACAATACCTGGCATATACTTAAATCTTAATGGTCTACTATTGAGTTAAGTCATTTTATAGCTCTCCTTTGCTTAATCACCTTTACTATTGGGGCGCCTGGGTGGCTCAGTTGGCTGAGCGTCCAACTCTTGGTTTCAGTTCAGGTCATGATCTCATGGTACTAACATCAAGCCATGCATTGGGCTCTATGCTGGGCATGGAGCCTGTTTAAGATTCTCTTTCTCTCCTTCTACCTCTGCCCCTGCTCCACACATTCTCTCTCTCTCTCTCTCTCTCAAAATAAATAAATAGATAGATATATAACTAACCTTTACTGTTTCTCACTTGTCTATGGGAGTCTGAACTCCAGAGTCTAACCATTTGGCACTAACCTAATCTGCCTATGCAACACCATTTCTATCACTTCTGAATCCATTGAACATCACTTAGTCTTGTTGATTTGTGAATAATGGAAAACACAATATATACAGTGGCTTAAATATGGGACTGTCTTTTTTTTCTCATATAACAAGAGTCTAGAAATAGGTCATTAGGGCTGGTGTGTTGGCTCAGTACTGCCACAGAGAACACAGGCAGGCTCTTTTTGTCTTTTGGCCTCATCACTGTCAAGTGTGGCTTTTGGCTCTATGACTGCAAAAGGGTTGCTGAGTGTTATATCCAGTTTCCAGATCTGCAAAAAAGAGCTTTCTCCTTATACAGTGGTTTTCTATTTATTCATAAGAGGAAGCCCTTTCTAGATATTTCTACTTATATCTTATTGGCTAGAACTACATCACATGATCACCTCTAGCTAACCTCTAACTAACCAGGAAGACTGGGAGGTTGAGTATTTTCTTTTCTTAATATCTGAGAGAAAGTGAGAGAATGCACCATCAGGGAAGGGGTAGAGAAAGGGGGGGACAGAGGTTCTGAAGCAGGCTCTGCACTGATAGCAGACAACCTCACGCGGGGCTCAAACTCACCAACTGTGAGATCATGACCTGAGCTGAAGTCAGAAGCTCAACCAACTGAGCCAACCAGGCACCCTGGGGATCGAGTATTTTTAGGTGGGTACATTTTCTGCCCTGGACAAAATCATGGACCTATGAGTAAGCGAGAAAGAGGACTGGATATCAAGTAGGTTCTATGAGCATGTACCTCACCGTGCATTATCATGTTCTCTATACTGGAATATTCTTCACAGTTTCCTGAAATACTATGCAATCTACAAAGTTTTTATCTTTTTACTCCTATTGTCTCTACTTGGAATGTCCTACGCTTGCTTCTCAACCTAAAGTATTCTGCTTAACCCTTCAAGATTCACCTTGAATACGTCCCATCCCAAACATTCCTTTATCTTCTGAGGCAGGATCAATGTTCCCTGGATTCCCGGGAGGTGGTTCAGAAAAGAAGGGGTTTGTCTTATGGTTGTATCATCAGCGTTTCAGCAAGTGCGTGGAATATTGGAAACAACCAAACAGTGTTAACCAAACTGCAAGAGAGGAGAAGCAGAGAAGTGCATGTTTTTCTCTTTTAATCCTCACGATAACCCCAGGAGGAAGCTATCACCCTTGTTTTATAGATAAGGAAACTAAGCCCCAGTGAAATAAAAGTTACTTGCCCGAGGCCACACTGCTAGTAACGTGGTCCTAGGAATTAATTAATGGCTATGCCTTCCTGTTGCCCGCTATTTTCCGCTGTATTTTATTTTTTACTTTTTCAAAATATTTTTTTAAATGTTTATTTATTTATTTTCAGAGTGAGATAGAGAGCAAGCAGGGCAGGGGCAGAGAGAGAGGGGGACAGAATCCCAAACAGGCTCTGTACCTTCAGCACAAAGCCTGATACGGCGCTTGAACCCACGAACCGCGAGATCATGACCTGAGCTGAAATCAAGAGTCGGACGCTTAACCCAGGAACCCCTATTTTTTTTTTTTAATGTTTTATTAATTTCTAGGAGAGAGAGAGAGACAGCGTGAGCAGGGGAGGGTCAGAGAGAGAGGGAGTCACAGACTGAAACAGGCTCCAGGCTCTGAGCTGGCAGTCAGCACAGAGCCCGAACGCGGGGCTCGAACCCACGAACCGCGAGATCATGACCTAAGCGAAAGTCGGACGCTTAACCGGCTAAGCCACCCAGGCGCCCCAGGAACCCCTATTTTTTATTTTACTTTTTATTAAGTTTATTCATTTATTTTGAAAGAGACAGAGACAGCGTGAGTTGGGGAGGGACAGAGAGAGGGAGAGAAAGAATCTCAAGCAGGCTCTGAGCTGTTAGTGCAGAGCCCAATGCAGGGCTCAAACTCACAACACCGTGAGATCATGACCTGAGCTGAAATCAAGAGTCAGATGCTTAACCAGCAGAGCCACCCAGGAGCCCCTGTTTTTCATTTTCATTTTCATTTTCATTTTAGTTTTTAATCCAGGGGTCAACAAACCAAGGCTCATGGGCAGGCCTCTTGTTTCTGTAAATTAAGTTTTATTGGAACACAGCCATCTTCATTCTTTTTTGTATTATCTGTGCTGCTTTTCCATACTACAACAGAAGTGTTGAGTCATTGAGACAGACTGTATAGCCTACAAAACCTGACGTATTTACTATCTGGCTCTTTATAGATAGCTTGCTGACGTCTGTCTGCAGTAGGCCATACTGACTCCTAAATTAGATCCAAAGATAAGTGTCGTCCAAAGGGGCTTAAAATGATCATTTTCGGACCAACATTATGAAGAGGAAGGGACTAGGATCCCTTCCTGAGGAAGATGCAGCATTAAAAAATGACAGAAGGGAAAAGGGAATTCAGTCCTTCTGACTTCTGTGTTCAACAAGAAAGAGAGCTAGCATTCAAAAGAACGGGGGTGAGAAAGAGAATTGATTAACCATTGTAAGAATAATTCTTCCTTCACAGGGCTGTGGTAAAATTAGAATGAGCTAAAGCATGAGATAAGGCACAATGCCCAGTATATAGTCGAGGCCCGATGCAGTGCCTATGCTCTAATGTGATGCGATCTTCATCGGGTATTGTTGCTTGTGAACGTGACCCTTTCTTATTGTCAGGACCGCATTTTGGGATCAAGGGAAGAAAGATGGACCATTTGTATTGTTTCAGGTCCAGAATTCCATAAGGTCGGAAAATCGCCCTGATCTATCTCGGTTCCATTTTCTCCAGAGAGCCATTCCCATGTCTTAGAGGAAACTGTGGTCTCAGGTAGGAAAGCAGTGAAGTCTGCCTTTTCACTGTTCATCTGTCTGTCCAGCCCAAAGAGCTCTGTCTGTTTCCACCACTACTGTCTCGCATAGGGAGAACCAGGTGCTGGGAAGACAGCATGACCAGAAGGGAGTCCCTGAGTGACTTCTCTGAACTCCAGAAAAGCACTCATCATAACCCTCCCAAAATTCCTCGGAGGAAAGCTTTCCAGATGCACGAGGGGAGGGGAAAACCTGCCTCGTTAAAGCCTTACATAATCTCAGTGCAGAAACCAGCTGGGTCCCAGCAACTGCAATCCAGTCATCTCATTTAAGGCCACATGCATTTACCAGAGGCTCCATTATTAATAAGCTGAGATAGATGGCAAATTATCATGGGAAGGAGGTGAGGGGGAATAAGCAACAGCCATCTGGGTCAAAGGTAGCAAAGCACTGAACACAAATGGTCTATGACTTTCCCACCAGAAAAAATAACTTCTTTGCAATNTCCGATGAGGCTTGTTTTATAGCACAAGTTGAACTCTGGAGAGACGATGTTACGGAGCCAAGTCTCCTTACATATTCTTAATGATTGTAAAGTGTCTGGATTTATGGCACGAAAAATGCAGGCTATGAAGGCAGAGTGGTGCATGGTGTCAAAAACTGCCATTTGTTCCTCTTTAAGAAAATATGGTCAAATCAGGGCAACGTTCCGTCAAAAGTTGCAGGCGGAGAGTGACGGTAAATGAAATATCCCTTAATAATGCAGTGAAGCAGGAGATACCCAATTATTAAGGCTTTGCCCAAGTCCACTGCCAGCCCAGTACTCAGAACAATCCAAGCACAGCAGCCCCCATGTAAATGATGATTCTCAGAGACCCAGGAACTCCTCACCAGTGACATGAATAATTCTGACAAGCTTGCAAATACTAATGGTTAAGACATCAAAATAAATCATGGCATTAAGGAGACATGAGGGCCCTGCCCTAACAGACCTACACTTGTGCTTATGCTGAGTGGTGCAGGAATCCATGAAGTAGCCATCTTTTCTTCTTCCTCCCCCTTAAGTGAGCATCCTTGATTGCATACATTCTTCAGACTTGGGAAAATATTGGGAAATATTGCCATTAGCAGCTACCAAGCTATCTGAAACAGACTTCGGGGGTATATATTGATAAGCTCTTGCCAATTCACTGCAGCCAATAACTATCATTTCCCCTCACAGTTCCATTTTCTAAAGTGTGCATTCTGTTTCTATAGCAACTTTCATTTTGTTAACCTGTTACTCACATTAAAAGTGTTATTTTTAGCATAACATTTCCAGAAGTCTTTGACAAAGAAAAATGGGAAGAGATTGTGGCTTGAAGATGAATGTGATGTCCAAGATGAATTCTAACGTGTAGCATATTTATTTGGCCAGTACATCATCTAGCATGAAATTAGAGAAAATATAGATTTTTCAAATGTGTGTTTATGGACTTTGTAGGAAAAACCCCACCATATCCTGCATCTTCTTTTGGGGGGCGGGGGGAAACAAGATAGAGTGCTTAAGGAAATAACAGTATGCAAATGGATTTATTTCTTACAGGTTTTCATTTACATAAAACCTAAAGAGAGGAACATATAGCTGAGGACTTTTGGCGCGTGGTAGCGTCATGGCCTTTGCTACGGGGGTTGCTCTTTTAAAATCCGATGTAATATCAGGACATGTAGGGCTAACAGAATGAATTGCAGCTATGGAGAAGTTATCTAAGAAGAAACCTAATTGGGGAGGAACATGGTTCAGTAGGTAGCAGACACTCATAATGAAGTGTGAATTGACCTGCCTTTTGACCACCCCACAAATGGCTTCCTTTTTTTTTTTTCTCCAAAATATTGTCTTACATTTCACTTCCTTGTAAAAAATGGAGTCAT
>NW_027530632.1:2867670-2868284 GCF_008692635.1 Crocuta crocuta
TAAAATGATATAACATGACTGGAAATGAAAGACTTGAACACAGCCTGGTTTCTCCTCTTTGGATGCGGGTGACGAGAATATTGCCCCTCGTTTATTACAAGTGAACCCTGAAATTAGACTTGACTTGAATTGCAGATGGGAACAATTATTTTCCAATGTTGTAACTATTATTCTCAAATTATTAGAAAGGCAATGAAGTGGAGTAGATAAGGGCCTGGCTTCTGGAACCAGACAGCCTGGGTTTGAATCTCAGCCTTGCCAATCACTCAGTGACCTTTGGCCATGTACCTATCTATGCCATGCCTCAGTTTCCTCATTGGTAGAACAGGGATGATTGGGTTGGTGTGAGATTTAAATGCTTAAATGAGGTCCTAGCGTATAGTCAGCTTGATTAGAGGTATAGTTTTCTGATGTTGTAGCTTTTTGTTTTGTTTCTACCTCAAGCAGTGTGATTTTCTTTCACTGCCTTAATTAGGAAAATATCCCCAATTACTTATCCTTTTACTGGCCGACTGATGCAGCTGGGTACAAACTAATGTGTCGTTTTCTAATAGGTAAGTTGCCAAAGGTCATGCAGTTAGTGACTGATGAGGCTAGGATTCCTACCCAGGCAG
>NW_027530632.1:2868409-2868716 GCF_008692635.1 Crocuta crocuta
CCCTTATTCAGTCCATTTTATGGCTTTTCTGATAATTTGAGAATTTCAGTTGGAACATTAGGAAATAGTTGTTCCCACCCAGAATTCAAGTCATGGCTACAATTTATCCTACTACCCCCTGCCTTTAGTAGAAATACGTATTACCCCAAAGATCGCATCCCTGTATGAGTTCACATCTCTTAACATTTCCCCAACACGCACCTAATTTACATGGAATAAAATCCACCCTGTCAGGATACAGTCCTATACGTTTTGACAAGCGCATATGGTAACCACCATTATAGTAAAACACAGAACATTTCCTTCG
>NW_027530632.1:2868851-2870489 GCF_008692635.1 Crocuta crocuta
CTTCTCCCTCTGACAACTGCTGATCTATTTTCTGCCCATGTAGTTGTTGGGTTTTTTTGTTCCTGCTCCAAGAATACACAATTCAAAACCAGATAAGGATCATAGAAGGTTTCTCAAAAATAACAAATACCTGATATTACCTGGGTGAAAGGTGAAAAGAAATGGGATCACTTATGTCAGAGGGTATTCAGATGCAGCCAGGAGGCCATTAAGGAGGTGGGCCTTATGCATATCCTCACTGGTGGAACCATGAACTTTTGGAAGTGGGCCAAATCTTGAATATTCCAAGGACTCCGCCTAAACACCTGCAACTTGCTACACTAACAGACTTTGCTTAGTGATAGCCTTAGCAACCAATTATATATTCAGTCAAGATGAGTTTCCTGCTGCCAACACCTATCAGTCTTTATAAACAATGTATACAAGTATTCCCTTTTTGCTTCAAAACCCCTGACTTTTGCTCCCCAGTGGGATACTACATGGGTGGCTACCCAAATATGTGTAGCACGAATTGCAATTCTTTGATCCCCAATAAGCCTTTTTATTTCATTATTGCCTCCTGACAATTAAAAAAAAATTAATGCTTATTTATTTTTGAGAGAGAGACAGAGCACGAGTAAGGGTGGGAGGAGAGGGAGACACAGAATCCAAAGCAGGCTCCAGGCTCTGAGGTGTCAGCATAGAGCATAACACGGGGCTTGAAACCATGAACCACGAGATCTTGACCTGAACTGAAGTCAGACACCCAACCGACTGAGCCACCCGGGCGCCCCGCTTCCTGACAATGTGAGGTTGACACTTGATACAGTGGAGAATAATAGGAGCTCGAATCATTGAAACCTATGAAACAGTTGCTTGGTATCGCTGGTGGAATCTCCTATCTAATGGTTCCAGTGGGGAGACGGAAAAAAGTAAAGGACTGGAAAAGTAATCTTAGACACACATCCTATCTCTGGAGACTGTTAATTAGTAGGAAGGGACAAATGCAGTAAAGCACAAAAGGCAGACAAATCCATCTTAAACAGAGTTCTGATCATAAAAGCTGCAGCCTTCTGCTTCCCTTCGGTGCCCTTTACCAAACAGGCAGTGAAGGAGAAACAGGAGGTAGAGCGGATATGTCAGGTGAATAACTGTGATGCCCTTGGACTTGAGTGTGTCTTGAGGCAAAGCTCACGCTCATTCGCTTTGCCCCTTCTCCTTTTGGTTCAGGATACAGGATCATTGGTAGGTGCTCATAAAACATCTGTGTAATGAATGAAAAATTTACTCTTTGGCAAAATGTTAACAAATAAAGAATTGTACATTTGACCTAGGCTCTCTTAGAACTCAGATCTTTTCATGGCTGATACAAAACTTTCTGGTAGTGCTCCTACCATACCACCGTCCCAAGACCTCCCAGTTGGGCGACGATTCCTCTCAGTAGAGTGACTGTAGACTAAGGACTTGATTTTCTCTGTTGCCAAGGAGAGGGGATGGGGGAAGGATTTTCAATCGCTTCCTTCCAGTGATTCAAACCAACTATTTGAGTATGTATTGTGAGTCTGTATTCTAAGGAATCTTTTTCTCAACTGATTTTTAGTCATTACCTATTTTTGAAAGCAAGACTGAATATTATCAGTTGCTTGACCCGAAGGTCAT
>NW_027530632.1:2870525-2885873 GCF_008692635.1 Crocuta crocuta
AGTCTCATAAAAAAAAAAAAAGTTAACCTTTTTCCCATTGGGACATTTTCCAATACGGTAAAATATTCATGCCATAAATGATAAGAGTAAGTATAGGAAGAAAAATTGCTTGCTAATCTCTGTCTGGGTAAAGGCTAATTACTCTCATGAGCAAGTCTAGAATTTTAAGTATAAAATTTTGATATTTGTTAAATTTTTCAAGGCTCAACTTCCATGACAAGTATCTGCACATTCAGATTTACTAGTGTGGATTATGCCGTGTGCAGACAGAAATGTTTGTGGCCCCAGGCACTTGTATAAGGGCTGCTTATCTTGTCTAGATACTCTGTTCATTCGAACTCTAATTTATCATCTGGACCCACCAGGTTCAAGTACTTACATACAAGCAGACACTGAGGGGGTTTTTAACTAAAACTGTAAAAATAATAAAGATTAATTGAGAAAAACTGGATATAAACCAGGGGAGAGAACTGTATGCAATTAACTTTAACATAATCACATACAACAAAGTACAAATAATTAGGAGAATAATCTTGGCATTTTTTAAGTGCAGATTCTTTCTTCCTTTCTTTCTGCTTTATTCCAAAATGGATTGACCATATTAGTCTTAGAAGATGAAAAGTCACATGACCACAATTCTGAATCTCCAAATCCTCAACCTACTATTGGTATCATGAGACGCAGATCAGTGTGAGGACCCTGATCCTTTCTGAGCTAAATTGAAACACAAGGCTGGCCTTTGTGCTTCTGTGTGAAAGCCACATTTTAGAGGAGACTGAGGGGCCTTCAGGACCCCTTGCTAGCAGGTACACTTGCTAATCTTGAGCCACAGCATCTTTCTAGTTGATGGTACGAAGAGTTAAGGAAGGATTAATCCAAGGGCAAAGGATAGAAACGGAAGTACCTATTCCCTCCAGAGACAAGAGCAGAGATACCCCATGCTGACCATCCATGCACTTGAGGAAGAAAAATCGTCAGAGAAAGCGTGACTAGGACCTTTTTCTAACTAAGATGCAGTAACAGGGACTAGATTTACCACACATCTGATTATAAATAAAATACTAGACAAAACCTATGAAAGAATAGATTTTAAGTCATGGGATGTCAGGCTAGAAAGGATATGATCCTTGAGAGACAGACACCTACCATCTCGCCAGCTTAAAGCTTCAGGAGAGTTTCCAGGCCATGGCGTATTAAAGGCAAACCCAGATGGAATGCATCAAATTCCTTGAGTTGAACATATATTGTTAGGAGGCTTTGGAGAAGTAAATACTAGACTTAATAAGACATTGTGATGGAGAGAAGAGAGCTACACAGGGAGAAAATTCTCCAAATTTAAAGAGGGTCTCTCTCAGAGAGTATTTAGCAGAGTGCCCAACTGCATGTGCATGTAAGGAAACTATCCAAAGCCAAGGGAAAACCATGAGGAAAAAAAAAAAAAAAAAAACCAGAGGGAACAGCACTTGGTGATTGCACAGAACCATTTATAGTGTTTGTTCTCACCAGCTGGACTGGTAATCTTCATAATTCATGGAGTATTAGGTAGAGTCATTTGAGGAATTTTTCCTCATCAGTGGAGAATAATCAGTGGAAAATACTGCTCCATTCTTGACATATAGGTCTTAAAAGCAAGACCCGAAAGGATTAAACCATTTCCAAGTAACTTCATCCCACAGCAAGATCAAGAATATTTATAGGAATACAAAAATACCCAACATCCAACAAGGTGAAATTCACAATCTCTGACATCCTACTAAAGACTACCAGGCAAGTAAGGAAGCAGGAAAAAAGAACTCATGATGAAAAGAATGATAAATCAACTAAAACGCAGCACGGGCACAGATATGGCAGACAGTGACATTAAGACAATTGATATAACTCTCTATTTCATATGTTTTTTAAAACCACAGGAAAGATTGAACATGTTCAATGGAGTCACTGAAGACGCTTTTAAAAAAATTAAGACCGGGGCACCTGAGTGGCTCAGTCAGTTAAGCGTCCAACTTCCACTCACTCACGTCACGATCTCACGATTCATGAGTTCGAGCCCTGTGTCGGGCTCTGTGCTGACAGCTCATAGACTGGCGCCTGCTTCAGTTTCAGTGTCTTCCTCTCTCTCTGCCCCTCCCCCCTCTCAAAAATAAATAAACATTAAAAAAATAAAATAAAAAAGTAAGACCTAAATCAAAATTATAGAGATAAAGTCCTCAATATGTGATACATAAAATATGGGATCCTATGAATGGCAGATTTGGTGTTGCAGAATAAATGATTAGTGAACCTAAAGACATGGTGTAAGGAATTATCTGTAATACAGCATTCAAACACAGAAAAGGAAAAAATATGACATGAACAGATCACCCGGGAGCTATAGGACAACTTCATACACCTAATGTGCATAGAATTCATATACTTATAGGAGAGAAAAGATAGACAGGGCTAGAGAGAAATATTTGAAGAAATAATGTCCCCCAAATTTCCAAATTTTCCAAATTTGGTAAAAACCAGAAGTCTAGACTTCCAGGAAGATCAGTGAGCCTTGAGCACAAAAAAAACATGAAGAAAACCACACAAAGGCACACCATCATCCGATTCTCAAAACCAGTCACAAAGAGAAAATCTTAAAAGCAGTCAGAGAAAAAAAAAGATACATTACCTACAAAGGACCAAAGACAGAGATGACAGCAGATTTCTTGTCAGAAATAATGCTAAAGGACAGTGGATCGACATCTTTAAAGTATTGAAAGAAGTAAACTGTCAACCTAGAATTCTCTACTCAGCAAAAACAGCATTCAGAAATGAAGGTAAGATAAAGGCCTTTTCAGACCTAAAACTGCTGAAAGCCTTCATCACCAGAAGACTCCAATTACAAGAAATGTTAAAGGAAGTTGAGCAGCCAAAAAGAAAATCCTACATATGAAAATCTAGATCTACACAAAGGAATGAGGCACGCCAGAATGGTAGCCACTTGGGTTAATCGAGGAGATATTTTTGTGATTTAAATCTTTTTAAAAGACAACTGACTGCTTAAACAAAGGTAACGATAATGGAGAATAATGTAGCGGGGTTTCTAACACAGGTAGAAGTAAAGTGTATGGGGAGAGAAGCACAAAACCCAGAAAGGGAGAAATGGAAATTTACTGTTTAAGGTTCTCGTCCTTTAGGCGAAGTAGCATAATATCAAATGAAGGTAGACTGACAAATTTATTATGTACACTATACATTAAACCACTAAAAGAGCAAAACAAATAGTTGCAGCCAATAAACCAGCAAAGGAATTGAAATGAAATTATAAAAGAAATAATCAATCTGGGACCTAAAGTGTATTATGCTAAGTGTAATAAGTCAGATAAAGACAAATACCATATGATTTCACCTATATGTGGAATCTGAGAGAGCAGAACAAATGAACAAAGAAAGAAAGAAACGCAGAAACAGAGCCATAGGTGCAGAGAACAAGCTGGTATTTGCCAGAGGAGAGACGGTGGGGGAACGGGCAAAATGGGTGAAGGCGAGTGGGAGGTACAGGCTTCCAGTTAAGGAATAAATAAGTCACAGGGGTGAAAGGTGCACCGTGGGGAATATAGTCAGAGATATCATAATAACGCTGTTTGATGGCAGATGGTAGCTTCACTTGCGGTGAGCCCAGCATAACATATAGACTTGTTGAATCACCATGCTGTGTACCCGCAACTGACAAAATGTTGTGTGTCAACTACACTCAGATTTTTAAAAAATGTTTTAATCGCTCTAAAAGAAAGCAGAAAAAGAGGAACAAAGAACAGTTGAGACAAACAGCAAACAAATAGTAAGACAGGAAATGTAAATCAGAATACATTAATAATCACATTGAGTGTAAATAGTCTAAACACCCCCATTAAAAGGCAGAGGTTGTCAGATTGGATAAGAAGTGAGATCCCACTGCATTCTTTTTTAAAATTGTATTTTATTTTAAGAGAGAGAGAGAGGGAGAACGAGAGAGAGAGAACATGTGCACACACAGAGGGGACGGACGGGGGTGGGGGGGAGGAACAGAGGATCCAAAGCCGGCTTCCCCTTGTCAGCACAGAAGCCCGAGGCAGGCCTCAAACTCATAAACTGTGAGATCATGACCTGAGCCAAAGTCAGATGCTTAACCAACTGAGCCATCTAGATGCCCACTGCATTCTACCTACAAAAAGAAACACACTTAAACATAAAGACATACGAAGGCTAAAAGTAAAATGGTGGGAAAATATATACCATGCCAGCACTACCCAAAAGAAACCTAGAGTGGCTATGTTTATAATTACTGAAGAGCAGCGAGAGCATATATTCATTCATACTGGGACTTGTATGTAAATGTTCATGGAAACTTTATTTGTAATAAATAGCCAAAACCCAAAAACAACCCAAATGTCCACTTACTAGATGGTTTTTAAAGACCNTCGGACACTTAACCTAAGATTGAGCCCCCCAGGCGCCCCACCACTTTCTATCATTTACAACTTGCTATCTTTCAGATTTCCCTGGGAATCTGACCTCCTCCAGGGCTCTTTATATTTTTCCCAGTACTTCATCCCAACACGCTTCTGCACAGATATGAGTAAAAATAGTACGAATACCAGGTGGGCTAGGTTGAAGCAGTAGGTCTGCAGCGTGTTGGCTGCGCAGGCTTGGCTCATCCACTTAGTCTGCCTTAGCCTCTCTTTGCTCATCAATAAAATGGGGATGGTGCTACTTAAACTCATTGAATTCACACCGAACTCAGGAAGTTTACAGGAAAGGGGACGCCTGGGTGGCTCAGTCGGTTAAGTGTCTGACTCTTGATTTCAGTTCAGGTCACGATCTCACGGTTCCTGGGTTCGAGCCCCACATCGGGCTCCGTGCTGACAGTGTGAGGCCTGCTTGAGATTCTGTCTCCTTCTCTCTCTGTCCCTCCCCTGCTCTCTCTCTCTCTCTCTCTCTCTCTCAAAATAAATAAATGAACATTTTGAAAAATTTTAAAAAGAGATGTTTACAAGAAAGAGCTTTGCAAAAGTTCTGTCCCCTTTTTCTTGCATGACTCGTACTGGTGTTGCCACATGTTGGTCCCCTATAAATGCAGGTTTCTCTTTATCGGATCTTCACCGCTAATTACAGCAAATTCTCAGACCCTGTAATCAGAGTGGTCACCAGACGACCAGCCTCAACATTAAATGGGAAGTTGTCGGAAAGGCAAATTGTCAGCCTCCACCCCAGGACTATTAAATAAAAAACAGTGGGGTGGACGCAGTCATTGGGTGTTTTAACAAGCCTTCCAAGTGCTTCTCACGCATGCTAACATTTGACGGGGTNTTTTTCACAAAATGTTAAAAAATGCCAGGCAAGACAGTGCCAACTGGAAAGCTCAGTAGGCAATTCTGTCAAGCCTTCATCTCTGTATAGTTTTCCCAGGACTTGAATGTCAGAAGCTACAATGACGAGGGAGTTGAGGAAAGGAAGGGGCAGAAGGCTTCCAGTAAGTACAGCGCCCTAGGGAACCGCGGCCGATGAGCCAGGCTTAACAAAGCGACTGTGAAAACATTAACAAAGCCAATTCCTGTACGTATATTCTGGTTTTAATTTACATTTGTTGTACAAAGCCGGACGGACTCAGCTAAAAAGCTGTTAGAGCCACTCTGTGGAAATTCTGTAGAGAATAACCGCCGCTTTTGGAGTCAAGATCATTTTAACTTCTAAGTGGAGTCTCATATTTTCCACCTGATATCACTCTGTGCAAAGGTTTCTAATAGTCAGTGAAGTCGCTAAAAAAACACACATTAATAGAATGAAGGATGATGACAACTTGGTCTCTTTCAAATACATTTTAATAAAGCGCAGTGCTCATCGATGTTGGAGTTTTTTCTCCTATGTGTGGTTGCGTAAGATAATACCAGATGCCATCATTTTTGCTCTTCTTTAAAATAAAAAGCCTACTGAATATTTGAATATGGCTTTAGCCGGCTTCCATAGGCCAGAATGTGTTCTGTACACTTTGTACACAAGACTCCGGAATTCTATCAAATAATAAGAAACCTGAGTTCTCAGATCTTTCTGTCCTAACACACTCTAGGGATTTCAGGTCATTTCATCTTCTGCAAGTTTAGCATTTAGAAAAATACAGTTCCATGAAGGATTTACAGTATTAATTTTTATTGGCATCTCTGTGTTTCTGGTTTAATTTCTAAAAAAGTAGGACAAAGAAAACCTAAGAAGCAATATCTTTTTGACTTGTGTGATTACAAAAAGCTCTTGCACTGGACTCGTGAGGCAAGTCAATGCAATCTTTTCTATTATTCTGTCAATGTTGACTTTTAGGAAATTGCTCATTTCAATTTAGACTTCGGTCCTGTGAAGCAGTCTTAGTAACAAAACAGGACGCTTGTTGACTACACACTGTCATTTTACTTTGGATTTAATATTCATTTCCTTTTCTTAATCCCATGTTGTTCTTTCTCTCTTATTCCACATGCACTTGTCTTTTAAAGGGAATTTTCTTGTTTTTCAGCTTTTCCATTATTGGAAGTTGATTATTTAGTAGTGAAAAACATCAGGGAGCTATGTTTTCTCTGACTATAAAACGTTTTTGGTCTTTTTTTTACTCTGACCCCTTTGAAAGATTTTCCTGGTTCTTTATCCTCCAAGTATGCCTGACACATGCCACATCTCAAAAACTGCCTAATGGGGGCACCCAGGTGGCTCAGTCGGTTAGGCACCTGACTCTTGGTTTTGGCTCAGGTCATGATCTCCTGGTTCGTGAGTTCGAGCCCCGCATCAGGCTCTGTTCTGACAGTGCAGAGCCTGCTTCGGATCCTCTGCCTCCCTCTCTCTCTGCCCTTCCCCTGCTTGCTCTCTATCTCTCTCTCAAAATAAATACAAATAAACCTAATAAAAAGAAAAGGAAGTTGCATGCAAAGATACATAGGATTAATCCTTTTTTGGGGGTAAAAGAATAACGAAAGTTTGGATATTTTAATATGAGCATCTAGAAAAGTACAGAAATTATACAAGGAACATTTCACAATGGTTACCTTGAACTGGGGTGGTGGTGAAAGGGATGGAGGAGCAGATTATGAACTAGGTCCTCTTATTTGACTTGTTATGCAATGTTTTTTGACTCCTGTAACTTACAAAGGTTTTGATAAAATGATGAAGCAAGATAAAGCCTCAGTAAAGCAAAGCAAGGAAAGTAATCATTCCCTTTTTTTTTTTTTTTTTTTCCAAATTTCTCTTCTGGCCCCACCATCATCTCCCTCTTATCAAAGATGTTTGTGTATTTGTCCTGATTGCTGCTCTTAAAACGTGTGCCATCAAGTAGTGGGACCCCATCATCCTCATCTTTGCAATCCTGGTGAAGGCTTTTTCAGCACAAGGGGAGGTTGTAAGCAGATGAAAGACGATGAGCAAAGCTGGGGTTTCTTCTCAGTTTGGCTTCTTAGGTGACATTTGTGAATTAATTCTTTTGTGGTAAATAATTATTTCCTTTGCATGAATGCTGGATCATTATGTGGCTCCCTTTCATTTTAGAAGCTCATTATTAATAGGAATACAAGCCTTTTAAACTAGATACATAATCAGAGGAGTTCAAAAGGCTAGCTTTGAAAACTAGCTCAGCCATTAACATGGACTGCACTTCTTATATTCTGAAAGCCATGCTGAGGATTCATCTGTTTCCCTCTTTTAACTTTTGCATCTAATTAATCTTTGTCTGAAGGGCACGTTCCTGGTATTCACAAGCATGCCTCAGTGGTGCTGCTGTGCAGCAGAGTGACCTTGAGTGAGGAAGCAGTTTTCACCCAATCGCTTTCCAGCCAATTATCTCCAAAGGTACAGAGAAGGAGTATTTATTATGCTCTCCTCTCTCACAAGGGAAAAACATCAAAAAATTAATTGTGTTTCCCTAGGAGAGATTATAAACCTTCACATAATATATTATGAAAGGGCATGGTATTGTTGACGCGATTTTAATATACCTTGGAATTTTCAGGCACCCCCGAGGGGACCTCCAAATACTATTTAGTTGCCTATAATGTATGCTCGGTAAACAGGAAACTCCTAGAACAAGGACCTAAGTACAGAAATGAGAGCCTTTTTTAATACAGCTGGAATTTTTACATGTGAGTAGAGAAGTCATACTAATGAGCCCTTATCCAAGTGGCATCTGGGCCCCAAAGAAGGAACGCAAGGTTGGCAAGAGATCGCTCCAATAAATTAAAAGGTTTCAGATCAATAAACACTAACACCTCTAATTCTATGCTTTTGTCTTACAATTGATGCCAGCCCCAGGGACATGAGAAAGTAGGAAAAACTTGAAAATTCACAGCCTGGTAAAAATTGTTTGGATTAAGAGAAAATTTTAAAACCTAAAAGTCTCTTTGAGGACCACAGTCAAGTCTCTAAAAGCAGAGTTAGATCATGAAAGGTCCTGAATGTCTTGCTTTGCTGTCCGTATTGTGTCTCTATGATGGTATCATGTGGTCAGATATGTGGGGTTTGTTTTCAATGTTTATTTATTTTTGAGAGAAAGAGAGCGTGAGCGGGGCAGGGGCAGAGAGAGAGAGAGAGAGAGAGGGAGACAGAGAATCCGAAGCAGGCTCCTAGGTGTCGGCGCAGAGCCGGGACATGAGGCTCAAACTCACCAACCATGGGATCATGAGCTTTAGTTGGACGCTCAAGTGACTGAGCCACCCAGGCACCCCAGTGAGATACATGTTGTAAAACATGGTTCAATCGAAGGAAAAATATCACATAAACATCACTACAAATGCCCGAAAAGAACATGGCAAAATTCCACATCTTCTGGTAAAACTCTCAGTGGAAAAAAAATTATAGGAATACTTATATGGCATTTACACTGTGCCAGGCACCATTCTATACATTTCACATATTTTTATTTTTATTTCTTTATTTTTTCTTAAATAGTTTCTTGTCAAGTTGGCTTCCATATAACACCCAGTGCTCATCCCAACAGGTCCCTCCTCCATGCCCATCACCCCCCTTCCCCTCTCCCCCACCTCCATCAGCCCTCAGTTTGTTCTCAGCATTCAAGAGTCTCTCATGGTTTGCCTCCCTCCCTCTCCCCAGCTATTTTTCCCCTTCTCCTCCCCCATGGTCCTCCATTAAGTTCCTCCTAATCCACCTATACGTGCAAACATATCGTATCTGTCCTTCTCTGCCTGACTTATTTCTCTCAGTGTAATGCCCTCAAGTTCCATCCATGTTGCTACACGTGGCCAGATCTCATTCTTTCTCATTGCCGTGTAGTATTCCATCGTATAGATAAACCACATCTTCTTGATCCATTCGTCAGTCAATGGACACTTAGGCTCTTTCCATGTTTTGGCTATTGTGGAGAGTGCTGCTATGAACACTGGGGTCCATGTGCTCCTATGCATCAGCACTCCTGTATCCCTTGGGTGAATTCCTAGCAGTGCTATTGCTGAGTCATAGGGGAGTTCTACTGTTAATATCATGGAAGCTCTTGAAAGACTTGCTAAGAATTATACATCATCTTATGCAGGTAGGATGAGTCCAGACAAGGTTGTAACGTGATCAGATGGGTGTTTAAGAAAAATGAATCCATCAAGGGAGAAATGCCACAGGTATCACTAGAGTTACCACCAATGCATTTGATAAAATCCAACCTCTCATACTGATAAAATGCTTAACTAAATTCAAATAGATAATACATAGCACTTTTACAACATATGAAATGTCATTGTTTTATTACGTTACAGATTGTTTATCACAGTGTATTATATTGTGCTATATTATATTGAAATCATATAATTAAGCATGTATACAGAAGTTAGTATGAACCAAGCACTATTCTAAGCCTTTTTTCATACTTTTAACAGTTTTTAATGAATTTCATGCTGACAAAGCCCTATGAGGTAGTGCTATTATTGCCATAATATTCAGATGAAGAAATTAGTACTAAAAATTTAAGTAGCTTGCACAAGGTCACAGCATGTAAGTAGCAGAGCCAGAATCTGAACCAGGATAATTCCTTATATAATGCGTATCTCAAACCAAAGACTAGCATCATGCTTAATAGTGAGAAACTCAGTAAAGTCCCAATAAAGCAAAACCAAGGCAAAGATGCCCATTATCATCAGAAACATTTGTTCTGTCCGGCAAGTACTAGTCGATACAAGCAGATGAGAAAAAGGAATCAGAGGAATAAATGTTGGAAAAGAGAAGGTAGAATTTTTTTTGCCACAGTTTCATGAATGTAAGTTTTGAAACCTTAAGCAAGAAAGAAAATTAGCAAGGAGACTATTCACAAAGTCAGTGTAATCAGTACACACACACAAGTTGTTAGTCGTCTTTACACAAATAAAAATAGCTTAGAATTAAATAAAAATAAAAACTAGAATACAGTGAAACAGTCAGAAAACCCTGTTTAGAAAATGTCACCAACAGGGGTGCCTCGGTGGCTCAGTCGATTAAGCGTCTGACTTCAGCTCAGGTCATGATCTCACGGTTTGTGAGTTTAAGCCCCGCATCAGGCTCTGTGCTGACAGCTCAGAGCCTGGAGCCTGATTCGCATTTTGTGTCTGCCTTTCCCCCACTGTCTCTCTCTCTCAAAAATAAATAAACATAAAATTTTTTTTTAAAATGTCACCGACATTGGAAAATATCAGTGCCCTTTAGGCAAAGACCATATGAACATACCTAGAGTTGGACAAGTTGGGTTTATCGCTCATTGTTGTGGAGAACAATGCAGGATGCAGGCCACAAGGGATGATCTCAGTAAGAAGGTGCTAGAATGAACTTATTACAGGATTCAGGCTTGCGTGTGGGGCTTCAGGAGAGAGTCCACATGAGGCATTGCTCAGAACTGCATGCTGTCTGGAAACAAGGGTAATTCTGTGATTGAGGATCTTAATAAATCTCTAGAAAGAGAGGAGATTCAAGTGAGGTCAAAGCTCTAATTGATAAGGAAACAGCAGTCGCTCATGCTAGCTGAGAGAGGGGTCATCTCTGTGGTTTGCAAGAGTTCATGTTTCCATTTGTGTCCAGACATGATCACAGAGGGGTCTGGCTTTTTGTCTTAATCGGGTTTGCAGAATGGTCTTGTCTGGCATTGGTGTTCTATGAAATTGTTGTTGTTCATACTCACCACAAAAGGACCAAGCCAGTGCCCCGATGTCAGGCACTGCTTTCCTCTTTCTCAAAAGGAAGAAAAGATCTCAAACTGTGCAAGTTAAAACGCTTGGGGAAAAACTTAACAAAGAGGGAGATGTGATTGGGAAGAAGCGCACAGAGGGCTTCTAGGCTGCTGACAATGTGTTTCTTGACCTGAGTGGTGGTTGCACGTCTTCATGTTCTAATAATTTGCTAAGCGAAGTACTTATGGTTTTTGCACTTTTCTCTATGTGTGTTATGTTTCACAGTATTTACTTTAACAATATATTTATTCAGTGTAACTTGAATGTCTCAAAGTTAAATTAATGTATTTAAAAACCTACTTCCTCAAAAGAACTATGATTCAGAAATAGTAAATAAATAAATAGAACACAGTCTGTATTAGGGATCTCCAGGGAAACAGAGCCAATACAATATATGGAGAGATATATACAAGGGGAGATTTACTATAGAAATTGGCTCACGTGGTTATAGAGGCTGAAAAGTCCCACAGTCTGCTGTCTGCAAGTCAGGAGACCCAGGGAAAGCCAGTGGTATAATTCAGTCTGAGTCTGAAAGCTTGTGAATCAGGAACTCTGATGTCTGAGGGGGGCAGGAAAAGATAGACATCCCAGCTCAAGAAGAAAGAGAGAAAGAGAATTTGCCCTTCCTTTACTTTTTTATTCTACGTGGATCCAGTCTATGGATTGGACCTCGTCCACCCACACTGCTTTGGGTGGATCTATTTACTCAATCTACTGAATCAAACGCTACTAATCTCTTCCAGAAACACCCTCATAAGCACACTCAGAAGTAATGTTTTTAACAGGCCATCCATTAGCCCAGTTAAGTGGACACAATATTAACTCTCATGCAGCCTTTCTATATAAAGGCATTTATGATTACATTTAGCACTCATCAAATGATCCAATGTCCTTATAGAGAGAGGGAGAAAGAGATTGGACTGTAGAAGAGGCAAGGATGACAGATTAAGAAAGATATTGCATGATTGACTTTGAAGATGGAGAAAGGGGCCATGAACCAAGGAATGCAGGCAGCGTTCAGAAGCTAAAAAAGAGAGAGAGAGAGAGAGAGAGAGAGAGAGAGAAACATGGGGTCCTGGGTGGCTCAGTTGGCTAAGCGTCCAACTCTTGATTTTGGCTCAGGGCATGATTTCACTGTTCGTGGGTTTGAGCCCCTGCATCAGGCTCTGTGCTGATGGTGTGGAGTCTACCTGGGACTCTCTCTTTCTCTCTCTCTCTTTGTCTCCCTCTCTCTCTCCCTCACTCTTTGCCTCTCTCACGTCTCTTCCTCTCAAAATAAATAAACCAGAGAGAGAGAAAGAGAGAGAGAAAGCAAAGAAATGGATTCTCCCCTAGAGCCCATACCTTGATTTCAGCCCATTGAAACTGATTTTGGATTTCTAACGGCTAGAAGTGGAAAAGAATGGATGTGTGTTGTTTCAAGCCACCAGGTGGGTGTGCATTTGTTACCGCACCAAAAGGAAATGAATACACAGCCCCAGGAGAGTTTCTTAAAGGAACCTATAGCCAATAGAGCTGAGATGGCAAGTCCCAATTCTGTTGCATTTAAGAACATCAATATTACCTTTGTCCTTGGTGAAAGCCTTTTCCATAGAACGATAGGAACAAAAGCAGATGGGAGTGTCTGGAGAAAGGAGTGGGAGATGAGGAAAGCTCCCCTATATTCTGGAATCACCACTGGAAAGAAATGAACATCTGAGGTGGCAGGAAGAATTATTTTCCATTCTTGCTATTCTGTAGTGTTAGAAAGAATAACACATGTCTTTGGGTTAAAAAATAATTAAAAATAGTTAGCTTTAAATAGTATAAATGAAAAAAGAAATATTAGAACAACTAAATGAAGAAAGGATAGGAAAATTTTGAAGGCAGGGTGGTCAACTAGGCGGCTATAACAATAGTTCAAGTGAACGGTTGTGACTTCAGTTGAGGTAGTAGCTTTGATGGTAGAAAAGAAGGATAAATATGAGAGACATTAAAGATAAGGAATTGCTGGGGCACCGGGGTGGCTCAGTCGGTTGAGCATCTGGCTCTTGACTTCAGCTCAGGTCGTGATCTCACGGTTCGTGGAATCGAGCCCCATGTCAGACTCAGCGAGTGCTGACGGTGGGGAGCTTGCCTGGGATTCTCCCTCTCCCTCTCTCTGCCCCTGCCCTCCTCTCTCGCTCTCTCTCAAAATAAATAAACTTTAAAAAGAAAAAGATGAGGAATTGCTGTGGGTAGGAATGCAAACTGGTGTATCCACCCTGCAAAACAATATGGAGGCTCCCAAAAACGTTCCAAATAGAACTATCCTGTGATCCAGATCATTATTTTTATATCCTTTGGGTAAATATGCCCCTTGATCCAAAGGATACAAAAATACTGACTTGAAGATATATGCATCCTGATGTTTATAGCAACATTATGTACTATCGCCAAATTATGGAAAGAGCCCAAATGTCCACTGATTGTCTGATGAATGGATAAAGAAGATGTGGTATATATACAGTGGAATTCTACTCAATGGTCAAAACGAATGAAATCTTGCCATTTGTAATAACCTGGATGGAACTGGAGTGTATTATGCTTCGCAAAATAAGTCAGTCAGAGAAAGACAAACAGCACATGATTTCATTCATATGTGGAATTTAAGAAACGAAACAAACGAACATACAGGAAGGTGAGGGAAAAGAGAAGAGAAGAAAACAAGCCACAAGAGACTCGTAATGAGAGAGAATGAACTGAGAGGTTGATGGAGGCAGGTAGGGATGGGGATGGGTTAAGTGAGTGATGAGCATTAAGGAGGGCGTTTGTCATGATGAGCACTGGATACTCTATGTACGTGTTGAATCACTAAATCGTACACCTGAAACTAATATTACATTGTATGTTAACTAAGTGGCATTTAAATAAAAACTTGAAAAAGGAGAAAAAAAAGATGAGGAATTGGTGGTGCTTGAGTGACTGAGTAGGAAAGGGTAACATTTATCTCCATAGAGAACACAGGCCCAGACAGTCTGCATTATTCATTCTTGTTTCCTATGTGTTGATCTCCTTTTCTCCATCAAGGTATAAATTCACAATATTTAGTGTTCAATTTACATTTTCTCTGCCATTGTTTGCCCCAAGTCCCTGAGCCAGGATCTGCAGACAAGTCCCCTGTTTGGGGGCCAAGCATATGCCCAGTAGAAATTTCTGGGTGCTCCATCCTGTGCTGGATATTGTGCAGGGTGTAGGGTTAATAGAATGTTCATATCTGTGGAACCGAGGTCCAATGAGTGCTGCTGTGAGACATCTTGCTACTTCAGAAGCATGAGTTAGTAGAAAAGGAGACAAACCAAGGACGAGTCAGTCTAGGAAGGTTACCGAGGCTTGCCCTGGGAAGGAGGGCCAGAGAAATCCATTGTCCTAAGGGCATTTACAGCATGTCAGACATTCTGACCCTGGAGGGCCAGTCCTCAAATTGGTAAGGTCTTTGGGAAAGTCCAGTGTGGATGTCAGGTGGCAGGGGTTAGTTGGACGAAAGTCAATGACATCGTGTTTCTGAACACTGTCCACTCAAAGGTAGGCTCAGGCAGTGGTGGAGGATATTGGGAGTGAGATCTGGTAACTTGAGGGAAGAGTTTGAGAACAATTTAGTGGGACCTCAACCCAGTTAAGTGGTAGGTGAATTCATGGCGAGACCGGGGGGCTAACCTGGGCTACTGCATAGGGATTAGAGGAGAATACGCATTCCTAGCCCATCTGACTCTTAGTGTATTGCATTCAAACTTAATTCTAAATTCTTCTTGACGTGAGCTGGTGCTTCATTGACTCAGGGATTGAGACCAACCTTTGTCTCAAGGGAAAACCTAGCAACGGCTATAGGAAGTTGGACAGGTAAAGGAAACATCAGGAGAGAGGAACTGGGGGCAAAAAGTGACTCCCAGTCATCTTAAGCATTTCCATTCAGATGGAGGAAAGAACTCCGACATCCCTGTGAAAAAAATACCCAGTGATACATGACTGCACAGGTAGTCACCCATTTCTAGCACAATGCATTCTTGCGTTTCGAAGAGGAAAGCATAGATTCCGGAAACAGGGCATCTTTTCTCCTGGAGGAACAATGTAATAATTGAGATTGTTTGTCTAACTAAGAATATGATATAAAATAAATTATACACATGGACAACAGTTTGTTTTAAAAGCAAAGGTA
>NW_027530632.1:2885941-2887542 GCF_008692635.1 Crocuta crocuta
AACCTTCATAACAATTTAAAAGAGTAAAATTATGTGTCAAGTCCCATATAATGGGCAGAAATATATTATGCACATTGATGACACAGAGGGGACTCTGATGTCCTGTAAAGAGCATGTACAGCACATAAAAATGCAGCTCTCGTGAATCAAATTTGACCTAAACTGTTACTCTAAGTATAACAAATACTAACTAAACATTTACTTATCAATAATTTCATGTGCCTTCTTAATTAATACAATACTCATTCGTTGCTTCTCTATTAAAGATTGGCCCCTGTGTTAAGTACTAGAAACATAGTGATAAAACATACCTAGGTTCGCGGTCCCTTAGAATCAACCTCTTCTTTGAGTTACCTCTCTCCGCAGAGCATATATTTTATACTATTCTCATTTACATCTCTCTCTACTCAACTAGCCTGAGAGTTACTTGGGAACAAGGCCCTCCTTTATTTACCTGCATATCGTCGGGCCCTAGCAATATGCCCAGCACAGAGTAAAAGTCCATGATTTTTGAGTTGAACCGTAGGCCACGTCTTGGCTGTGATGATTTTCTTGCCTTTTGAAATTTAGGAGGGATCCAACGTGATCCATTGTACCCGCTCTGGACTCCTCTTAGGCTGTTCAGCGCTGAAAAGCCCAATGTTCAGGCTTTCACCAGACATCACACCAAAGTAGTTATGATGGGAAAGAGGGGGGAAAAAAAAACCCCAAAAACAAACCAGGAACAGTTGTTAAAAGGCCTCTTTCTTAGTGTTCCTGCTACAGGGAAGAGAAAGCTATTGACAGCTATTAGAAGGACTTCACACTTCATTGGAAAACCATAAAAAACAATTACCAGGTCTTTGGCACAGAGTTTTCAAGAAGAGCTTCAAAATGTCTCTCATAGAATTGCTAAGACAAGCATAAAACTGGAAACCCACTGTCTGCTTTCTTTTTGCCTTTATACTTGGATTTTGGCGGTAGGACTCCTATGCCTATGAGGCATAGGTGTTAATTTAGGCACCTATTTGCCTGGGATTTATCAAAAGAATTCATTCGCGTTAGTGCCCCCAAAATGATGGGCAAGTCGATAGAGCTGCTGTGTTACATAAGGCTTGACGAAGGGGAAAATACTAAGCCTGAACATGGAGGAGAATTAGCAGAGGTAAAGGGCTCAGTATACACAGGGATTTATAGAAGACCCCCATGATCCCTGGGCAGGTTGGGTGTGTTGTTTGCCAGTAGGTTAGGCCCACGGGAGGCGGCAAAATCAATAGAAATTTCGACCGGGTTCCTGAGATGACTCAAGATTTTCCTCGACTACCAATTATATTCCAAGTGCGGGCTTCTAGTTAATAAAAGCATACATGTTTCGGCAACCGATTTCTGAAATGAAAATTCCATTTCAAATATCTTCTATTTCTCCTGCATGTATCAACTGGAATTTAGTTTTTCATCCCGCCGCCGAGCGCCCTTATAAGTGTATACATGCTGAAATATGCGTGTGAATCTTCCCCATCTGTGGGTTAATGAGAAGGTTAATTTCCAGTTAATTAGATGGGGTGTGGGAGATGAAGAAGCATTTTTTGTAGCAGACTCAGCAAAATCCAAGGAATCTGGAA
>NW_027530632.1:2887571-2893219 GCF_008692635.1 Crocuta crocuta
CCTGATCTTCCAATTTGTGTAAGTTCAAGCATTGCATGCCTGGGGCCCCAGGCCAGCTTTAAAATGAAGATGAGAGTTCTTTCACAGGCCTCTGAAATAAAATGTGCCATCTATACCTGGGGACAAGGCAATTAATCTCATTCTAGAACAATCTGAAGCGTTCATCAGATGAAATTCCCAGCAACTCCCAGCCTTTCATGGCCTCTGAAACTGGGGGTAGTTGGATGGTTAAATACTCGTTTGGAACAGAAGGAAGCTAGCCTTTCTTCACCGGGGCTAAAAACTGTTGTACAGACAGTATTCCTCACGTTTTGGTCTCTGGAATGATGCAAGTTAGCTGTAAGAAAAGCCAGTGGGAGAAAGCAGGGAAGCGAAGTTCACCATGAAGTAAACTTACAATCAGACAACACTATATTAGGGAGCAGTCTCTTTCGTCTCCAAGGCTCCAGATACTTGTTTTGTGACTTTGAATCTTTTCAACAAAGCTGCTTCTTTATTTATGTGCCTTTCATTTTGAAAACATGTACAGTATTTAGAATGAGAATCTACCAATGACATGCAGGCCATTGACCTTGACACCAAGCAACTCACCGAAAAAGCAATTCAGTAGAGAGTAAGAGACGTAAAACCATTTCTCCGTAGGAGCCAACAGTGAGCATCCTGGGTATCAATAACACTTGGTGTTTTCTTCTATTCTATGAAGTACAGCTCAGAAGATGGGCTGGGCTCCATTTTGCCTTTACTTGGTAGGTGTCTTCTAACACCTGACTTCCACAGATTGTGAATGTCAGTTGGATGCTAAGTAAATTGGCGTTTGTGACTTTGCAATAGATTTTAACATGCATACAAAGTAAAATCAAAAGTCATCGTCATCTCTAGCCTCTGTCCAAAGAATAGAAAGAGCCAGAAAATTGTACAAGCTTGCTCTCTACTCTCCCATTTTCAGGTTTATTTTATTTTGGCTCCTTCTTGTCTTAAACACACTAAAGTTAGTTTTCTCTCTCTTAACATGCGATAATTGTTTTGAATTACTATCATGCTTTCCAACTTCTCGGCTCACCATTGTGTTTTATAGTCTACACATTCCTTATGGACATTACTGAAGCACTTCCTTTTATTCTTTCACCAAGCTTCTGTGAAAAGCCATCTCTCCTGGTTCTCATATAACTCCAGTGCCTTTATCTGACATAGAATTCTAGGGTAACAAATATTTTCCCTCAACACTTTGGAAATAGAATTCTTCTGTCACAACTGGCCAAAAACCCACTGTCTGTCTTTCTAAGTAAGTTCTTTTCTCTTTGACTGCTGAAAACAAAACAAAAACAAAAAACCGTGTTTTTCTTGCTCTATACATGTATTAGAGTATATCTAGTAACTCAGAATGCAACTTTCATTTATATGTCCCTCCTTGACTCAACTAACAACTTTTTTCTAAATTTCCAATAGATAGTATTTTCTGATTGTGTGTTTAGTTTCTAGTATTACTGCACTGGAACAAGAGAATATTTATTGTCTTTTTTTTTTCCTTTTAGAATTAACTGAACTTTCTGTTTTGATTTTGTTTTGTTTTCCTCGTAGACCAATACAGGGTCCCTTTTTTTTTTCATGATTGTTTAATGGAGACTAGAAAAAGTTTATTCTGTATTTTATTTTTTTAATTATCTTTTTAAACAAATGTAATGTTTATTTTTGAGAGAGAGAGAGAGTCCAAGCAGGGGAGGGGCAGAGAGAGAGGGAGACACAGAATCCAAAGCAGGCTCCAGGCTCTGAGCTGTCAGCATGCAGCCCAATGCGGGGCTTGGGCTCATGAAGTGTAAGATCATGACCTGAGCCAAAACCAAGAGCCAGATGCCTAACCGACTGAGCCACCCAAGTGCTCCTCACTGTGGTTTTGATTTATATTTCCCTGCTGATGAGTGATGTTGAGCAGAAGAGAAATGATTACTAAAAGGATAATTTACACTGGTAGAGGCAGAGCAGAGGGAAAAGCATAAGGAACACAACAGTAACTCAGGTATCTTAGGGAGTGCCGTTACCACACACAGGCCTGAAGGTGAAGGAGGAGAGTCAACGTAACTTGACATGGAGAGCTTACGTGAAAAGAGCCACCTGACAGGAGTTTCGGTACAAGGATCTTGCTAACCTGCAGCAAGTCCACAGGGAGGGACACATCGTAATTAATTCTCTGCTCTCATTCTCCTTCCATCCTCTGTTCTACCACTAGTACTCCACCGATGACCGAACCTAACCGGGAGCTAGAGATGAGGGGCCCAGTGATGCATTTGGCATAGAACACAGAAGAGTTTGGTTTCCCACGGCACCAGATCAAGATAGAAGAGAATAGACTGCGCGTCTGGAGATAGAAATGGAAGATCCAGTGATACAGGTATCATTCTATAGCCTTCCTCTTTTTTTTAACAACTTTTTTTTAACAAATTGTTTTTAACAATTGATTGATCTTGGACAATGAGCATATATTTTGTTTCCTGCTATTAGTGAGTTTCTTCTTATTGTATTATATTTGAAATTAAGATCATGAGCTCTCTTCCTTTTGGTTTGGGTGTGCCTAATATACATTTACCAATTCTGTATTTTTAACTTTTTGGAATCACGTTTTTTTATGTGTTGAAACTCATTTTATGAACCAAGCTAGAAGTCTTTTTAATAAGGGGATTTAACCCATTTAAATTTATTGATATGAAAAATATATTCAGTTTAATTTTTGTCTTAGTCGTTAATCTTATGTTTCTGTACTTATAATTTTACACATCTGTCACAAGGTGGACTCTTCATATATTTTAAGAAGATTTACATTTCTATATCAATAATTTCCTTATAACTGTCATCCATTTCAATTTTACATATATTACAAGGTCGTAAACATAGCAGAAGTGAAACTCTGTATTGTGTTTCTTTCATTTAACACGTCAAAATATGTGCCATGTTCTACCATAGTCTTTCTTAACACCTACATAAAGAAGGCTTGCATACCATTCCATTGAGTTGATGTGACATAATAAGGAACTTACTGGAAGTTGAGGTTGAGCCTGTTTTCTATTAGGAACTGAGACCTGGGGGCAAATTTTTGGGGTTTATTTCACAGATGGGAAAAGTGAGTTCCAGAGACGTCAACAGTCTCTACCTCACAGGGGTATTAAGGACCTATGACCAGAGGCATGGAAAGGCCCCAGCCTTGGGCTGATAATTTGTAGTGACCTGGCTATCGCTTGTTTTAGTACATACCGCAAGGGAAAGGATATGTTCCATGTTTGACCTCTGCCTTGGTCTAGGGGTAGAGATTACTGGTCTCATTAGCATGGGACCTAGTGCATAGAAGGTTCTCCACAAAAATGCATGCATAGCATGGTGGTGGAGAGAACAGCCGGAGGGCTGAATCATTATGGGTTCTCTGTCTTTCTTCACGTGGATTCAAGTTACTGTCTACTATCCTTTCATTTAAGCCTGAAGGACTCCCATTAGTATTTTTGGTTTTTAACAGCTTTAATAAAATGTGAGTCGCATACCACACAGTTCACTGCAATGTACAATTCAGTGGTTTTTAGTATATTCACAGATCTGTGCAGTCACCACCCCAATCAATCTGAGAGCATTTTTGCCACCTCAGAAAAGAAACCTTGTACCCATTAGCAAACATTCACCTATTTCTCTATCCACTCCGCAGTCCTAAGTATTAACAAATCTGTCTGTCTCTATACATTTCCCTATTTTGAACTTGCACCTGAATAGAGTCATATGTTCTTTTGTGACTGGCTTCTTTCATGTAACATAACGCCATCAAGGTTCATCCATGTTGTGGCATGTATAAGTACTTCATTGCTTTTTATGGCCGAAAAATATTCCACTGGATGAATAGGCCACTTTCTGTTTATCCATTTGTCAGTTTGATGAACATTTGGGTTGTTTTCAAACTTGGCTATTAGGAATAATGCTGCTATAAACATCCATGTGCAAGTTTTTGCGTGAACACGTTTTCACTTTTCTTGTGTATGCACCAAGGGGTGAAATTGCCCAATCATTTGGCAACTCTGTATCTAATCATTTGAGGAACTACCAGAATATTTTTCCAAGTGGCTGCATCATTTTACATTCCCACCAGTACTATAAGAAGCTTCAGTTTACTCCAAATTCTTGCTAATACTTATTACCTGACTTTTTGATGTTAGTCATCTGAGTAGGTGTGAAGTGGTATTTCGTTCTGGTTTTGATTCTCTTTTTGCTACTGATGAAAGCTATGGTGCCTCTTTTCATGAGCTTAGTGGCCATTGTGTATCTTTCGTGGGCCCTTTAGTACTGCTTATAAGACAGGTCTGCTAGAGATTAATTCTCTTAGTTGTTATTTCTCCAGTAACGTCTTACGTTCTCGAACTTTTTGGAGGACAGTTTTGCCAGGTATATGGTTCTTGTTTGGCAATCCCAGCCCTGCCTCACATACACATTGACTATGTCATCTCAGTTTTCTGGGCTTCCTGGTTTCTGATGAGAAATCATTAATTAACCTTATTGAGGATTCCTGGGATATGATGAGTCACTTCTCTCTTTTTGCTTCTTAGAGTCTGTCTTTGGCTTTTGCGAGTTTGATTATGTGTCTCAATGTAGATCTCTTTGAGTTTATCCTACTTGGTATTTGGTGGGCTTCTTGGATACGTGGGTTCAGGCTATCTCATCAAATTTGGAAAGTTTTTGGCAATCATTTCCTTAACTATTCCTTCTGCTCCTTTCTATCCTCTCTTTCAAGGACTCCTCCTATGTGCACAGTGGTATGCTTGGTGGCATTCCACAGGTCTCTGAGGCCTTGTTTCTTTTTCTTCATTACTTTTTCTTTCTATACCTCAGACTGAATCATCTCAATTGACCCATCTTCAAGTTTGCTGGTTCCTTCTGCTGCCTGCTCAAATCTGCTGTTGGGTCCCAACAGTGGATTTCTCATTTCAGTAAGTGTACTTTTTAACTCCAAAATTTCTACTTGGTTCCTCTTTACAATTTCTGTCTCTTCATTGGTATGCTTATTTAGTGAAACATTATTTTCATACTTTTAGTTCCTTAGACATGGTTTGCTTTAGTTCTTTAAACATATTTAAAAGAGCTAACTTAGAGTCTTTGTGTACGAAGTCCAAAATCTGGGCTCCCTCAGGGACATTTTCTATGGCTTGATTTTTTTTTTTCATGTTCATGGGTCAAGTTTTCTTGTTACTTGTATGTCTCATAATTTATTTTTATTGTTATTGAAAACTGGACATTTGAAGTAATATAATGTGTCAACTCTGAAAATCAGATTCTCCCCACCCCTAGCGTCTGTCGGTGCTGCTGTTTTATCATTGTTCCTGCTGTTTACTTTAGTGCCTTTCTGAAGAGACTAATTCTATAAATTCTTTGTTCCCTATAGTGTGCAGCCACTGAATTTCTGATCAATTAGCTTAATGGTCAGTTAATGATTGGTCAGAGGTTTCCTTAAATGCCTTGAACCAATAAGAATTGCAACCTTNGTGGCCACTGAGTGCCTAGTTGGTTAGCTGAGTTGTCAGCTAATGATTGGACAGAGATTTTTTTTAAACGCCCAAGACTGGCAAATCTCTCCCAGTCTTTTTTGAGGGGCTCTGTGTATGTGCTGGGGCATGCCTTCAACACTC
>NW_027530632.1:2893249-2893462 GCF_008692635.1 Crocuta crocuta
CAGCACAGAGCCCGATGCAGGGCTCGAACCCACCAACCATGAGATCATGACCTGAGCCGAAGTTGGATGCTTAACCAACTGAACCGCCCAGGCGCCCCTGCCTTAGCCTTCACTTCTTACTCGCACCGAATCTCAAGGTCAGCTAGAGGTGAGAGCTTAGGGACTCCTCAGATCCTCTGTGTACCTATGCACAGTTCTAAGCATGCAAACAGG
>NW_027530632.1:2893470-2901007 GCF_008692635.1 Crocuta crocuta
GTCTGTAATTGCTTTTTGATAAATGTCCCTGGGAGAAAAGACTTTTCACACTGGGTAAGCTTCCAGTTGGGTAAGATACAGATAGCTTGCAAATATATTCTAATGGGAGCAACTGACGGGCAGGTCAAAAATTGACAGTTTGGGGGAATGATTTTTTTTTAATGTTTTCTTTATTTCTGAGAGAGAGAGAGAAAGAGAGAGAGAGAGAGAGACAGCATGAGCAGGGGAGGGTCAGAGAGAGAAGGAGAGACAGAATCCGAAGCAGGCTCCAGGCTCTGAGCTAGCTGTCAGCACAGAGCCCGATGCGGGGCTCGAACCCACGAACCGTGAGATCATGACCAGAGCCAAAGTCGGACGCTTAACCTATTGAGCCATCCAGGCGCCCCGGAATGATGTTTTGAAAGAGGTTCGGCATGATTCTGTTTTCACCAGTAGTTGCCAAACTTCACTATCAATGTGGGTTGTTATGTTTCAAGGCCACCGTGCTTCTGGAAAGCAGAAGTTAAGATGCCCCCAAAGTTTGCTGCTTTTACCAAGATTTACCAGCTGTCTTTTTCTTGAATAAACATTCCTTGGGTTCCTGCAAGCTTTTAGTTAATTTCCATAGTTCTGAAAAAGCTGACTCTTTATTTTTTTTGCCAGTTTTCTCATCGCTTTTCTGGAGGAGAGAATTTTTGGCATCCTTCCTTTGCCATTTTCACTTTCTAACTGTAAATTTACATAATACCCTTAATCTTCCATTTCTTAAGCAGTATCTATTATCTGAGCAATGATAAACTTTGGATATTTTTTCTTCCTCTTCATTTCCTCCCTTCACTTCTACCACTCAGTTTTAGTTAATTATATTATATTTTTGTTTACCATTTATAGTTAACTGTGCTTATGCTTCTATGACTTCATATTTGCAACTTTAAATTATCTCCTTGGATTCCCAGCAATTACAGATGAAGCAATTAGATATGCGCAATACTTTATATTTTCTTTCTCCTTCCCCCAATCAATTGTGGCTGGTTACATTGTCTTAATTGAGGTTCCCTCAGAGGCACATCATGAGACAATGATTCAAGCATAATAATAATAGGAAAGTAAGCAAGCACACCGGAAAGACAAAGCAACCAATAAAGGACTATTCTACCAGCTATTTCTGTGGGTAATTAGAGCTTAAGATTGTGCAGAATTTCTGGGAGAGGTTGTAATACACATGCGTCAGTGTCATCTTTCTAAGGATCAAGGGATCCAGAGCATTTATTCACCAAATCCCATCAATCATTTCTTGAGGCCTTCTCCTGGGGGGATTTGAATTCCAAGGTACTTCTTTCATGCTGTCCTCAGGAAAAAGACCACTGTATTGGTAAATAGAATCAGCTAGAATAGACTGAAGTGGTAAAGCTGCAGGGGAGGCCCTGACGGAGTCCCCTTACCTATACTAGCCTTTCTCTGTTATCATTAAATATAACTTTTACATCCAGTTTCATACTTTTATTCACACCTCTGTTTTAGGTTTGTTTCTACTGTTAAATATATTCAAAATCCATTGTAAATTTGTTCATAATTTCCTCNTTTGTCCTCCGTCAGTTTTCTCAGAAAGTGCTCATGGCAATGATATTCCCTGAGCTCTTGCATGTTCAAAATGTTCTTTATCCTTTTGTACTTTAAACATAATTTGATAGGAGAGAAAGTATTCTTGGCTCACATATTTGCCAAGGTGCTGCAGGAAGTTGTGAGCATAAGCAATGGTTTCCTACAATAGTATTCGAGTCGGATACTATCTCCCTAGAATTCACGTTTCCCTGGAACCCCAGAATGTGACCTGATTTGGAAATAGGGTCTTTACAGACCTAATCAAGTTAAAATGAGGTCATATTGGATTAAGATGAGCCTTACCCCAAAGCCTGGTGTCTTTCTGAGCGAGATTTAGACCCAGACATGCACCAAGGGAAAACCAGATGAAGAGGCACAAAGTAGAATGTCTTGTGAAAATAGAGGCCGAGCTTGGTGTGATGGAGCTAGAACGCAAGGAATTTCAGGGATCGCCAGCAACCACCTAAACCCTGGGGAGATAAATGGAACAGATTCTCCCTCAGAGCCTCCAATAGAAACCACAAAGAAAGAAAGAAAGAAAGAAAGAAAGAAAGGGAAGGAAGAAGGAAGGAAGGAAGAAGGGAAGGAGGGAGGAAAGGAAGGAAGGAAGGGAGGGAGGGAGGGAGGGAGGAAGAAAGAAACCGACTTGGCTAATACCTTAATTTCAGACTTCTAGCATCCAAAACTGTGAGGGAATACTTTTCTGTTTTCTGAAGTCACCACCCACTCAGTGACATTTTCTTACGGCAGCCCCAGGAAACTACTATGACTATTAAATATAACTTTCTGATGCCCTGAAAGACAGCAGCAGCCTTCCTTCACTCGTTCCAAATGAGGTTTTAAAGTTAATTTCATTACTTACAGTTATTTCCTCTTGTGTGGAGTATGCATATGGAATTTAAATCATGTGTTGTGTGACCTTGAGATTCTAATTTCTCTTGAGTAACTCTTCTACATTCAACCCCAGGTGGATGGCTAGATTCTTTGCTACTTTTCAAGGCTGAGGGATAGAAAACATAGATGTGCACACATGCAACCATGTGCACACACGCATCCATGTGCACACACAAATCCAACACAGTATGTTCTCCTCTTTGTGGGGTGGGCTTTCACTAATGTTACTACTCTTGCAGTTAAACTCTCACAAGCTCTTAAGAACGCAACTAATAAAATTTTATTCCATAAATGCATGATTGACTTAACATCCACATATTAATCAATGTAATACACAACATCAGTAGAATTAAAGGCATAAAAAACATGATTATTTTAGTAGATGCAAAAAGCATTTGAAAAAAAATCAAACACACTTTCATGATGAAAACACTCAACAAACTGGGAATAAAAAGGAACTTCCTCACCCTGTTAAAGGGTGTCTATGAAAAACCCATAGATAACATCATACGTAATGGTGAAAGACTGAAAGCTTTCTCCTTAATAACACCAGAATCAATATGAGGATGTCTATTCTTGCCACTTCTCTTCAACACTGTGCTGGAGGTTCTAACCAGAGTCATTAGGCAAAAGAGGAAAAAGAGACAGAGACAGAGAGACAGTAAGAGAGAAAGGGTGAGAGAGGCATCCAGGTTGGATGCTAAATATGCTTGAGGTTGTGTAAATGTGTATAATTTTCTTTTCATCATTGACTTTTGAGTATCTTTTACCAGGACAGACACCAGAATGTGTGGACTACATTTGCTGGATTGCTGACCTATCTTCCTTCAAGCAGGAAGCCATGAACAGTGGGCCTAAATATCCATTTGACAGATCTGTATCACCTCTGTATCTAAAAGATTAGTCTTAGGTGGATTGATAGACAATGTAAATGAAGTGAAATTTATATCTGGTATTTTCTTTTTTTTTAAATAGTTTATTGTCAAGTTGGCTTCCATATAACACCCAGTGTTCATCCCAACAAGTGCCCTCCTCCATGCCCATCACCCCCCTTCCCCTCCCCNCCTCCTTTAAGTTCCTCCTAATCCTCCTATACATGCAAACATATGGTATTTGTCCTTCTCTGCCTGACTTACTTCGCTCAGCATAACACCCTCAATTTCCATCCATGTTGCTACACATGGCCAGATTTCATTCCCTCAATTTCCATCCATGTTGCTACACATGGCCAGATTTTATTCCTTCTCATTGCCATGTAGTATTCCATTATATAGATAAACCCCATCTTCTTGATCCATTCGTCCATTGATGGACACTTAGGCTCTTTCCATGTTTTGGCTATTGTTGAGAGTGCTGCTATGAACATTGGGGTACATGTGACCCTATGCATATATCTGATATTTTCTTTCAGAAAAGGCCTTCCCCCACTCACAACATTCATGTACCTTACATCCAGAGGTGGTCAGTTCTGGAACTATTCCAAATGGTTGCCAGGCATTTTTATAGGGGCTTATGGAATACCTTGACCTTTGGCACTTGTTTTGGGTATGGATACCAACAAGAAATATAGCAGAAATAGCCTGATAACTGGACCTTGATAAAGCTTATCCCACTTGCTTTGTGGATAATCAGGATTTGTATGAATAAATGAAAGAATCTTTTTGCTATTATATCCATTTGTGGTACTCAGATGGCTATCCTGTTGCTGTTTTCTACAAAATTAGAAGTTTATTAACGTTTCTGCAAGGATACATTTTAAGATTATCTGATGCAAATATGTATATCCTTTTAGAGCATCTGTCCCAGAAGATCTCTTGCCACCCTTCCCCCAACACACACACACACACACACACACACACACACCTTACTATGCTACCTCTTTGGCAGCATATTTTAGTAAAGGACTGGGAAGGACCAATTTTCTATCATTGGACACTTTTGCCCGCTTTGTTACTGAGTATGCCGAAAGGGGAAACAAAGCTTTAATTAATACTTCTGTGATGATCCCCTCCCCCTTTTCCACATGGGTATTTATTTTGTTAACCCTGGTTTTAAGGTATGAAAAGCCCTGTGGCAACATTACTCTGTACAACCTCCTTCCCTTCTCTCAGCCCTAACCAATGTTAAGTCAGAAATACTCCACTACGTCCTGAGGTAAAATCTACATTAGCCCACTTTTTTAGTGCTGTGACCATGTAAGAGTCACTTAGATGCCATGAGAATCATTTAAATAAAGAAAGACTCAATTGATAACTATGTTTCATACCTTTCCTTTGGCATTATGCCTTTTCCTGAAAGGGAAATCGGTAATGAATGCTATTTCTACTGTTGCTTTCAGCCACTGCTAACCCAGCCAATCATATAAAAGAAAGATTGGTTTGGTTTTAAAAATATCCTGAGTGTTAGGGGTGCTTGGGTGGCTCAGTTGGTTAAGCGTCCGACTTCTGCTCAGGTCATGATCTTGAGGTATATGAGTTTGAGCCCTGCATCAGGCTCTGTGCTGCGAGCTCAGAGCCTGGAGCCTACCTCTGATTCTGTGTCTCCATCTCTCTGCCCCTCCCTTGCTCGTGCTCTTTCTCTCTCTCAAAGAATAAATAAACATTTAAAAAAAATTTTTTTAAAGTCCTGAGTGTTAGATTGCTACAACGTATGCCCCAGTGAGTCCTACCACCTTGAATTCATGGACTTGAGCAGTCTACTTCAATTTCGTATAATTTGCTTGGGCCAGTAGAATGTGGTAGATAGAAGTGATGCTATACAAGTAACAGACTAAGGCCCTATGAGGCCTTACAGCTTCTTCTTTTCCTGTCTTGGAAACCTAAGACAATCATACTGCAAAACATCTGGGATGAAAACCCACATGGAGAGGTCCAGCCCTCCTGGCTATTCTAACAGAACTCAGACCCCACCTGCCCTTTCTGCCCAATACAGGTGATTCCAGGCAAAACCAGCATAAGAACCACCCAACTAACCCGTGGAATCATGAGAAATAATGAATTGTTGTTTAAAGTCATTAAGTACTGAGGTAATTTGTTACGCAGCAATAGATAACTGATACAGCTATTATTTGTCAAGCGCTGAGAGTTGGTTTCCTTGGCAGGGGTGAACTACATGGCCTTATGGTCACAGGCTCCTGCATGGGCCTATGGTTACAAGGAGAGTTGAAGCTAACTTTTTCATCTGAGCTTGCAAGGCGAAGTTTCCCAGTGGTGCATGTTTGTCAGTTTCAGTTTATATTACTATGTGCAGGGNCAGGGTCTGAAAGTACAGCCGAGGACATGACCTGCTTTTTGTAAGAGCAACTGGCAAAATGCCAGTGAGAAAAGAATATAAAAAGCTTCTGCAACTCTAGGTAACTCTGGCCATGCTTGATCATTTCATTTTCCAATGGTGCTGTCCCAGCTGTGTTCCATTGTCTCTGCAGCCTACATCTGTGTTCAAAGGGGAAGTCTTTTGAATTTCTCCCCTCTGTCATTTTCTTATCCAAGTTTCTTGGCTTTCTTGTCCAATTCATCATTGACAAAGCCTCAGATAAAGGACTTCTGTGCCTCTAGTGTCATTTATACTATTAGCACGCTAGAGATTAGTGAGAAGAGCCTCATTTTAGAAACATCGCCACCAAGGGGCACCGGGTGGCTCCGTCGATTAAGTGTCCAACTTCAGCTCAAGTCACGATCTCACGGTTCATGGATTCGAGCTCCGTGTTGGGCTCTGGGCTCTGTGCTAACAGCTCAGAGTCTGGAGCTTGCTTTGGATTCTGTGAATCCTTCTCTCTCTGCCCTTTCCCACACCTGTCTGTCTCTCTCTCTCTAATAAATGAATAAACATTTAAAAAAAAAAAAAAAGAAATGTAGCCACCAAAATGAGACTCTAACCATGTAGAGAGACAAAAAAAGCCAGAACTGCTTGGTGTTGAACCTTAGATCTGCACGTTGCTAACTGTATGACTTTGGATAGGTTATTTAACAGCTCTTTGCTTCATCTTCCTTATCTGTTAAATGGGGATGACTGTAGTCATGCATACCTGGGAGACATTAGAAGAACACATGTGTTGGGGAAGGTTATCGACAAGGTGTGGCCACCGGTTGACCCATGAGCTGGATCCAAGCAGTCAGAGGCTCCATAGCCCTTCCCTTGCCCATGGACCATGGGTTCCGCTTGACTTTCTGTCTCCCAGAAGCTGCTCCAAGGATAGAGCCTTGTGATGTGACGTTGAGAACACCTGCACAGTATTCTTGACCGAACCCAGTTAAGGCCTCTTCATAAACCTTTAGGATTTTGGTAAGCAGGTGCAGGGATCCATTCATTTTGCTGCCGCCCGAGACAAGCCTTGTATGTAAGTTCCCTTTGCTTATTAAAATGGCCACCTACCAACCTAGAGTGTCCTATCTCTTTCTTCATTTTCTCCCTGCTCTCTGAGTACTGGGGCCAGTTTCAGATTACACCTGGGNTGGAAACCGACAACATGCAAACTTAGTACTTTGTAGCTATACATTTGGCTGTTAGCATGATTTTGATTATTATGGAGGAAGAACTAAATAGAATAGAAGACAAGGAATTTAGACCCAGATCTTTGAGAACTAAACACTTGGCCTTGGGTAAATGACTATGTCTGTGGGTCTCAGTTTTTTTTTATCTGTGAAAAGAGTACCGTAAGGACCTTTTCAACTAAAAAAGTCAAGAAATCTATGAAATGGGAAAAGAAAGGCTAACTTTGGCCTCTCAGACCATGACCACCAAGGGTAAGATATTTATTCCCCTTGTCTAGAAGAAGCCAGAGATTTCTTCAAGCTTAGTATTGTTTCATGCATAAATCAAGACCTCATTTTTTTTTTTTTAATCTGGTTTCAGTTGTAAATAGGACTATTTCTCACCTGAGATCTATCTGATGAATGAGGACTGGTTGAAATCGGGGATTAAATAACCATCCAGATAGGAGGACCCATATACTCACATACTTACTACTGGTTTAGGAGGGTTTTCAGAAGGACATTCCAAGATCAAAGAGGCCAGTACATGCTAGTAAAGAGAAAGGAAGACCAGAAAACCACGTTTGTCACTC
>NW_027530632.1:2901044-2902233 GCF_008692635.1 Crocuta crocuta
CACGTTTGTCACTCGCCAGCAGGAAAAACGGAAAAAAGAAGGGGCTTTGGTGACATCTGGATCGGCTAAGAAGAAGTGTTTGATCGTAGGATCAGAAATAATACTGCTTTTCTTCCTGACTTTCCCTCCATCTATCTTCATGCCTCATAGGCAACATTGTGGAATAGACATTAATATTTAGCCCTTTGTTGTCTTGTCTACTTGTAACCTAAGGTCAGGATAACATTGTTGCTATATAACCAAGACCATTATTTTCCTTTCCTGTTTTAAACTAACCTCTACCCGATTGTAGCCCCAAGCTCAGAGATCAGATTCATCTCAAGTCTTATCTGTCATTTATCTAGATACCTACTATTTATATTTTAAGCATTTCTGCTGCAAACGAATCCCCTCTTCGTAGAGCCATGGCTTTTAATGAACCTCCAATACTACACCAAGAGACAGTCACACACTCATAGGTACACACACACATCCTCACACCTATGTGAATGATCTTAAAAGGTCTAGTTTCACCTTACTACAGGACTCTTAAAAGTCTTTGGATGCACACTAGTTTTGACAAAATAAAAAAGAAAGAAAGAAAGAAAAGAAGAGTATTACTACAGAGTAAGAATAATCAAAAAATTCTCTCCTTTTAATATTCTTCTTCTTTATCCCAAAGTACCTCCAAAGCCCTTCTTTTGCTCTAGATGGCAAATGACCACATATGTGTTTTTCTCCTCTCCCAAGGAACCCTATTAAAATAATAGCAAAGCTACTGAAAAACAGGTGAACCCATAAAAATGATGAAAATGGGAAAGCAAGTCATTATCTGATGAGGGATATCAACAACTTTCTAGAAAGATAATAACACCTGGAGCAAAGAGGAGAAAACCAAAGTCTACACTATATACAGAGGGATGGGTTGCAGTGGGGGAGGAAGGGGGGGAGTATGGACTTGGAAAAAGCCTAGAAAGGAATTTAGCATGGAAGCTAGCTGGCATGACAGGGGCAAGCACAAGAAGGGATGAGAAAAGCAGTATCTGTACATGTGATTGGTGGCTTCCTCAGTCTCTCTCCAATATGTGCATGTAAAATAGAATCCATTATTGTTCATTTCCCATCTCTCGATGTATAAAGACAAATGGATATCCAACTAAAAGAAATAAAAACATATGGGGTAAGTTTGGGCATCTGTGATGGATTAGGG
>NW_027530632.1:2902353-2910501 GCF_008692635.1 Crocuta crocuta
ATGGTTCATGGGATTATAGAGGCTGAAAAGTCCCAAGGTCTGCAGTTGGCCAGCTGGAGACCCAGGAGAGCTGATGTGTATAGTTCCAGTCTGATTCTGAAGGCCTGAGAACCAGGACAGCCAATGGTAGAAGTATCAGTTCAAAAATCGGTGGGTTCAAGTCCCAAGAAAAGCCAATGTTTCAGTCTGACTTTAAGGGTTGAGAAAAAACCCAATGTCCCACACAAGTAGTCAGGCAAGAGGAGTTTCCCCTTACTGAGCCTTTTTGTTCTATTCAAATCTTTGAATGAATGAGGCCCATCCACATTAGGGAGGGCACTCTGCCTTACTTAGTTTATGTATTCAAATGTTAACCTCATCTAGAAACAGCCTCACAGACACACCCAGAATCATGTTTGACCANATTCTAAGCAGGCTCCACACTCAGTGGGGACTCCGACTCAGGGCTTGATCCCACCTGGGATCATGACTTGAGCCAAAATCAAGAGTTGGACACTCAACTGATTGAGTCACCCAGGTGCCCTTATAAATGCCAATTTTTGTATTTGCATTAAAAACTAAGGATCTTTAGATATCTGAGGGGCCACCTTACATGAATGAAAACAAAATTAAGAAAGAGAATGAGCTTTCTAGAGAAAGAGAGATAATTCTAGAAGCTGTTGGAAACTTAGAAGAAGAGTGCACAAAGAGATTTGTGCCATACAGAAAACAAGAAGAGAATGCAATGGAAAAGAAATGATCTCAAATCAATAAAGATCTCTTTGAAATTAAAAATATGATTACTGGAATATTAAGTTCCATTAAAGGTTGTAAGATTCAGTTGAGAAAATTTCCCAGAATATTGACCCCCCAAAAGACAAAGTGAATAAAATTATAAGGGAAAGCATTACAGATATAGGAAGTCATCTCTGCATCTCACAAATACATACCAAAGGAAGTCCAGAGGAGAATATTAGTGAATACATAAGAAACTTTCTAAAACCTGAGAAGAGTGATGATAATGTAATTGGAGATCTAATTTAAAGGCCTACCATGTGATATTTAAAGACACTGTGAGATTTGAAAATAATGAGAATTAAGAAACAACTGCTAAAACCTGCCAGAGCTATAAAAATAGGTCATTTCTATAAAAATGAGAATTACCTTAACCCTAACATTATCATCCACATTGATGTCAGAAAAGAACGGAGCAATGTTTTAAAAAAGTACCAATAGGTAATGATTTTCAAGTAGAATTCTATTCCAACCAAATTATCATTATATAATAATTAGTAAATTATTAATAATTAATTAATTGTTAATGATTACATCAATTAATAACACAAATATGTTTTATAGGTTTTGAAAAAGCACATAACATAGATAAAGAGAATCCTTGTCCGCTGAAACCAATCTCAGAACTGTCTCCCGGTAAAACAAAAGAGAAGTTATCAATGACTTCTGTCATTATGATGTGCATATTTTTAGGTGTTTTTCTATATAAATAACACAGACATAAACAATTTTCTATTTTGTCTTATTTTAACATAAGTAGCAGTTTGGTTTTTCAGTTTCAGAACATATCTATATTCTTTATACATACACACATTGAGGCCCACATCGTTGTTCTTAACTGCTGTGTCATATTCTAGCACAGAAGTGCATTATGACTTAGTTTAATAACCCATCTATCAGTGGACAGTTAAACTTTTCCCAATTTTTTTTTAAATTTTTTAAACAATGCAACAGTGGACATCCTTGTGCAAGCCTCCTAGTGCCCAAGGCTCTAACTTTTTGACAAAAAATACTCTTTATTTTTCATTTCTTTCTTTTTTGCCCACAATGAATGTCACCAGGACCTCCTTGTTTCCCTGGTTTAGCTTTCTGTGAATGCGACAAGTTTTGTCATGTCACTCAAGGTTCATGATCGTTTCTTTCCTTCTGTGTTGTGATGAGCCAGATTAAGGGGCCTTCTGACAGAAATCTCCAAACTATCCTAAAATCATAAAAGATTGGTTTTTACACGAAGACATTTACTCTGTATTATAGACTTATGATATCCTATGTCAAGGGACAAAGGTAGGATTAAATTCCCTAAGATGCTTCTCTTGACAAATACTTAAAAGGAAAAATTAAGTTACTAAGTCTTTACCCTTTAAGTCTATTAGCTTTGAGTTACTTGGCAATTTGGGCTTTCAGGGAAAATTGGTTGTTCTAGCCATCACAACTACGAATTGGGCATCATTTAGGTCCCAAAAATCTATTCTTAAGAATTCTAAAATATCTGAGCTCCAGGGTGGCTCAGCCNTGAGTTCGAGCCCCACATCAGGTTCTGTGCTGACAGCTCAGAGCCTGGGAGCCTGCTTCAGATTCTGTGTTTCCCTCTCTCTCGGACCCTTTCCTGCTTGCACTGTCTCTCTCTCTCAAAAATAAATAAAGATTTAAAACATTTTTTTTTTAAAAAGACCCACATCTATTTATATTTACCATTGTGCTTAACAGACCCCTTGAACTCTGGTAGAAACTTAGAAAATATCTTTTAATAAGTAATATGATTGAGTATCTTTTTGAAGGATTATTAACCCCATGTGGCTTACTTTTGAAAATTTTATTTTATAGTTTTGTGTTGGCATTAGAGTAGGGCACTTTAAACTTTCACTTGTTAATCCTTCACAGAATACGTTCACACTTAGTGTAAACATTACTTAATATCAGCCCCAATGTTTAACAGGTATTCAATAAATGATTTATAGAAGTTTAGTGCTACAAGATTATTTGCCCTAACTTTTCTTTCATAGAGGAGAGAACAGAAGTCTAGGAAACAGAAAAGGGTTTGCTTAAGAGTAAACTGTGAAAGTGAGGTCTACTTAGGATTTGAACTGAGATGGTGTTCATTGCACCAAATGAGATCATGTGACATGTTGGTCTTTCCTATCACATGCTGTGAGACTAAAAAGAAGTTACTTTTTCTTTCCAGGATTTAGTTATATGTTCCATATAATAAAGGCAATATTTGCCTTTCATATTTGTGATAAGAATTAAGTTTTACAATGCATATAAGTATATCTAAGATACCAACAAATGTTACTGACCCCTGCTCTTTTCTTAGGTTGTTGATGGCATATTTAAGCATCTAAATGCATTTAATATTTGTGACTTTCTTTCAAGAGCACTCAGTAAACACAGAAAATTTATATACTTTTTATTTAAAAAAGACTACTCAGGGGCCCCTGGGTGGCTCAGTCGGTTAAGCGTTTCACTTCAGCTCAGGTCATGATCTCATGGTGTGTGAGTTTGAGCCCTCCATCAGGCTCTGTGCTGATAGCTCAGAGCCTGGAGCCTGCTTCGGATTCTGTGTCTCATTCTCTCTCTGCCCCTCCCCCACTTGTGCTATGTCTCTCTCTGTCTCTCAAAAATAAATAAATTTTTTAAAAAAATTAAAAAAAAGACTACCCAATAAGGATGTAAGGCAAGGAGGATGATGCATATATTTGAATTCTTAAAAAATTTTTTTCAATGTTTATTTATTTTTGAGAGAGAACAAGAGCGCCAGCAGGGGAGGGGCAGAGAGAGATGGAGACACAGAATCTGAACCAGGCTCCAGGCTCTGAGCTGTTAGCACAGAACTCATGAACCATGAGATCATGACCTGAGCTGAAGTCAGATGCTTAACCGACTGAGCCACCCAGGCGCCCCAATAGATGCAGATCTTAAAGCTGAAAAGCTAATATAGGAGAGAGATGATGGTAGGTTGAATAATGGCCCCAAGATGACCACGTCCTAATCCCTGAAACCTACGAATGTGACCATACTTGGCAAAAGGGACTTGGCAAATGTGATTAAGTTAAGGATCTTGAGATGGGTAGATTGTCCTGCACTATCTGGGTGAGCCCAACATAATGACATGCCCTATATAAGACAGGCAGACGGAGACATTACTAATAGAAGAGAACAAATGTGAAGACTGAAGCAAGGTTCTCCATGCTGGTTTTGATCATGGAGGCAGGGGCCCTGGACCAAAGAATGCAAGGAATGCAGTTCTAGAAAAAAAGGCAAGAAACAGACACTTCTCTAGATATTAGGGAGTGTGGCTCTGCAGCCACCTTAATTTCAGCCCAGTGATACTGATTTGAGACTTCTGACCTCCAGAATTGTGAGAGAATAGATGTGTGTTGTTGTAAGACATCAACTTGGTCATCATTTTTTATGGCAGCAATAGGAAACTGATATGAAGACTTCATTCAAATAAGTCCATAGTAGACACCTGATAGGGAGCTCCATTCCTAGTTCAACATGGTGACAGGTGCTCACTGCATATTTAAGAGGCATAGACTCTCTCTTGATTTCCTGTGCTCTTTCTACATCAGTTGTGTTGTATGCTTATCAAGCGTCAGCTAAATTTGGTCCCAGATATATTGACTCCACAATATCCACAACAGGGAATTTTCCTGACTAAGAAGTTAGGCTAGTGTCAGGCCAAAGGAAAAAAAAGAAAAAGAAAAAGTCCACCCAGCTTTGCAAGAAAATACACGGCATCTTGACACATATACCACAGGGATCTGAAGTCCTCTGGGGAGATGGAGAAAGTCTCCATGAGAATATGTTACTTGAGCTGAGCTGTGAAGGAGAAATAAGAGTTCTACAGCCTTGGAGTGAGATTGGAGGTGGAGAGGATTGCTAAAGTCTTAAAGGAGAAAATACGGCTGGTGGATGAACCCAAAAGAAGGCCAGTATGATTACAGCAGGAGGATCTAGGAGCATCATGGCACAAGATATGATAGGAATGTCAGGGGCCAGACCATACAAGGCTATATAGACCCTGTGAAGATTGAAATCTTCATCTGTTTAAGGTAACTGGGGGAAAAGGAACCTTGGCGAACATGATCAGATTTGCATTTTGAAAAGCTCACTTAGGATCCTTGGTGGAAAACTAATTAGAAGGAAAGAAATGGATACAAGGAGATCACTTCGGTAACTGTTCAAGCAAGAGACGATGGTAGCACTGACTGGAGAGATCCTGATAGAATTAGCGGTGGGGCCAGACTCATGAGGATTTGGAGGTAACAGTATAAAGGAGTTGGCAGCAGTTAGTATTGATAGATAAGATACTGGTGATGAGGAAGGGAAAGAGGTCAAGACTGACTCCGGTTTTTGGTTGTTTGCTCCTTTCTGTTCTTTTGCATGATTCTCTCTACTACCTTTCTGTTCTTTTGCATGATTCTCTCTACTACCTTTCTGTTCTTTTGCATGATTCTCTCTACTACCTTTCTGTTCTTCTGCATGATTCTCTCTACTACCTTTCTGTTCTNGGAAGAAGGCCAAAAAGTGATCATGAACTTGGCTTTGGAATTCTTGAGCTTGAAAATATTGAAGACACAGAAGTAGAGATGCCAAATAAGAGGATGAAAACCAAAGATCTGGGTTAGAGATCTAAATCTGAGAATCACTACATACAGATAGGGATTAGAGGCTTGAGCATGGAAAAGATGTGCTAGGGGCAGAATAAAGAGGAAAAGAGAAAAGAGCAAAGAGCCTCGCATTGAGCTTTGAAAAAAGTTCTAGTAATTGTCAATTGGTCAAAGACAATGCACAGGCAGAAAATATTCTTTTAAACATTTATGGAGGGTTTTTATTTGTTTTGGTGACAAAATGTTTTCTGGGTCAATAAGTATTTGGTCTACTTAAAAGTTTTCAATTAATTTCTTTTAAAAATACTACCCAAATAAAGCTAATCTATAGTCAAATTTGGCCTCTTGGTCACCATATTGTGACTTCTGTTTTAATTAAAACAAAGCTGGGGCATAAACAATGCTTGGAAGAATAACATGAGTGACAGTAAAGCACCACCACTCCTACTTGGATTGGAAAAATATTCTTGGAATCGTGGGAAGTAGGAGAAACAGAAGAGAAGCAAGGAGCCCAGAAGTTTGTGATTCCAAGAGGGAGAAATAATTCTAAGTCTTTCCCTCTTTTTTTTAAGGCCTCTTTATTTACTTTGAGGCGGGGGAGAGGGGAGAGAATCCCAAGCAGGCTCCACGCTGTTAGCACAGAGCCCAACATGGGGCTCGAACCCACGAACCATGAGATCTTGTCCTGAGCAGAAATCAAGAGTTGGATGCTTAACTGACTGAGCCACCCAGGCATCCCTGAGTCTTTGTTTTTGAGCTAGTGTTCTGAGGAGTTGGAAAGACCTCACTGGAAGCCAAAGGACAGAGGGATTTATATGTTAAATATCTGTTTGGATTCCCAAAGTGGCAACAAAGTCTAAGAGAACAAATGGTTGTGAAGAGACCACTCAGAGAGGAATAGGATGTCTCAACATGGCCTTGATGGATGGCCAACAATCCACAAATGCCTTGGCACTCGGCCAGGATGTGAAGAAAAGGGCTTCCTCTCCCATTCCTTATTGGTCATATGATTCGTGGGTATAAATTTAGTACTATCTATCAACATAAATCATGCAATAAGCTTTAACCAAGAAATCCTGTGTAAAAATTCAACTGACAATGATAGAATTAGAGTATCACTATTTTGTAATCCCAAGGGGTGTTTAGTCCTTGCTATATGCGGCCTTAGATATTCTGTAGGGTACCTGCCATTCTTTACTAAATCCCCTTCCATGGTAACTGGCTCGAATGGACTGTTGCTTGCAACTAGGATTTCTGAATCACAGAATTTTGAAGCTGATAAGGCACTTGGAGCTCATTTTCTCCAATGCCTTTTCAGCCCCAATACCCCATTCTTTTACTTTCCCATTTGAAAGTATTTTACTAAAGAATTAAATTATCCTTGATTTCTTCACTTTTTCTAAATAAAAGACATAAAACCGCTAATTACTCTGAACTCATAGAATTCCAGACAAAGCCAAAAAATTGATATTGTATCTCTACAAATATAATATGGATAAAATGTCAGATTTTCCACGATCTTTTTGTAATATTAAAAATAGGGAATATCCACTATTATTATTATTTTTTTGGTTCTAGTTTGACAGTCTCTNNNCTTGAAAGACTCTGCTACATCCTTCTCTTTATTTCAGTGATGAGTCAAGCAGAGCTCGGCAATGTGGATACTCTGGCTAAGATGATAACGGCTAAGTAAATGCAGGGCTTGAATGAGAACCTGCCTTTAGGTAATAGTATACTTTACCAGGCACCTCAGAGAGACATAGCACCTTTCTGAGGCATCACCATAAAATTCATCCAAGTGTTTATTGAGTGCCTACCCTATGCCTGGTACTGATTCAGGCACTGGGGATATACCAATGAATTAGATGCATTACTTGGAAAACATGCTAGTGGGAAAACAAAGAGACCAAATGAGAAAACAGAAATGAACAAAATTTTGGGTGGTGACGAGTGCTGTATTTAATAGTAATAGTAATAATAATAATAATAATAGACAAAAAGATGGAGAGTATTTGGATGGTGAGGGGGTTATTTTGGGAAGTGTCAAGGGATGCTGATCAAAGGAAGAGACCTTTGGGCTGAGCCATTAAAGCCTTGAATGCAAAAGATTAAGGACAGAGCACGCTAAACAGAGAGAAGGGCAAAGGCAGAGTTTTCAAGGCTGAAGCAAACTGTATTTAGAGAAACGGGCAGGCCGTGATAGAGGGGAGACCGTGGAAGATGAAGACAGAGAGAAAAGAGGAGGCAAGACCCCAATAATACACCAGGTGGATTATTGAGGAAAGAGTTTGTATTGCTTTTCTGGATTCAATGGAAAGACAATAATGTCTTCTGAGCGACGGAATAACATGATCTGATTTACTGAAAAGTATCACTTTGGTTCCTGCCTAGAGAATGAGTGTTAGAAGGGATAGAAGTCATCTGGTTTCTGTTGAACATAGTTGTGTTTGTTTCTTTGGGTTTTTTGCTCTTGTTGTCGTTGTCTACTCCAGGCTAATGTTGTGCAAGGTGAAATGAAATGGGGTCCGTTATGTCAAGGGGTTTTCAAATGGAGCAGGGAGGCTACTAAAGAGGTGGGCCTTATGCACATCCTTCCTGGGTAGAACCATGAACTTTTGAACTGGGCCAAACTCCCAGTACTCAGCAAGAACGTCTGCAGCTTGCTACAGTAGTGATGGCCTTAGCAACCAATTGCATTTAGCCAAGATTAATTTTCTGCCACCACCACCAATCAAAATTCTTTATAAACATATACAAGCTT
>NW_027530632.1:2910622-2913330 GCF_008692635.1 Crocuta crocuta
CATTTACATGCTTCCCCTTTTGTCTTTAAAAATTCCTGACTTTTGCTCCCTAGTGGGACACTATCTGAGAGGCTACCCAAATCTGTGTACCCCAAATTGCAATTCTTTGATTCCAAATGAACACTCCCATTTAATTATTGCTTCCTGACAATGTTAGGTTGACAACGTGCAGACCTAATGGGAAAGACTAGACAGAATGAGCTGAAGGCCAAGTTCATGTCTCTCCTACAAGATCTGCAGTAACGAAGGACTAATATATGCTTGGGGGACAGTAACAAGCCTCATGATTCATCTTATTTTGGGGAGATGCAAGCTTATGACTACTAAATCATACATAAAAAATGCCATGCCTTATAACCACACCGTCATACCATGACAGATTTGAAATATTTGCTGTCCTATCACAAGCCTTCGCATAATAACTTTTCTTCATGTTATGAAGAAGTTTCTACTACATACACACACAACGATTTAGCAACAGTTGAATACTAAGATTGCTCAGCATAATAGATGGCAAAGGGCTCTAAAGGAGCTGAAATAATCTGTCAGTTAAAGAATATGTGTTTCAGAAATACTTAACCAAGAAACCATAATGACTCAAAATGGGCTTGTTAAAGCGGAACAGGGACATCAACTCCTGACCGCTCTTCTTGAATCAGTCAGAGGGCCAAAGATATCTTGAGCACCACTCTGGACCAATCTGGCCAAATAGGTTCAAGGCTAGATTGCAAGAAAGTGCAATTTTAAAATAATATTCTTTCTCCTGTGCTCTTCTCTTTTAAGTTTTCTGACAGTCAAGGTCCAGCCAAAACAAAAGTTTAAAAGCAAACTATAATGGTGGCTAAATAAGAACAGGAAGCTGAGTCCTTGTGTTGGCGAGATCCTTCTCCAGTAGAGAAGGTAGAAGGAATTTCCAGTAAAACAAACTACTAGAAATACTCTCGTGCTTAGAATATATGCTTTATTCTCATTAACAATAATCCCAGGTAACCTTGTTGACCATTTACTGAGTGCCAGGCACTGAGCCAGTGTTCCACGTAATATCTCAGTTGATTTTTTTTCTTACAACTCTGTCAAGAAGATATTAGCATTTATTTGGTTTGTACATGGGGAAGCCAAGGCTCACAGTGGTTAAGTAATTTGTTTAGGTTCACAAAGATTCTAAGCTACAGAAGCAAGGATAGAATCTGGCCTCCTCCATCCTTACTGTGTTCACTACCTTGAATTGCAACACCATTTGTCAGAAGTTATGGTCCCTTCGTTAGCTTCAAGTAGCCTCAAAATGAGATCACCTGACATGACCCACATTACATAAGGCAATGTTTTGAAAATGGACCTTTTATTAAACTGCCAAAGTATTTCTCAACAGATCTCCTCTGGTTTATCTGGCAAAACGATTTGCATCTTAAAAGGTGTAGAATTGCATACAAACAAGTTCAAAGCTTGAATGAATCTTTATAACTAATTCCCCTGAAGCAAAGAGTCTTTGTTTTCCTCTTTGCATAACAACTCCAAAATTCTAGATGTCCTAGATCCTCGGAAAACCACATGACTTGATAATTTTTTGTCCCCAGATGGAGCCAAAGGCCATGGAAGAGTGTACTTAAAGAGTTATCAGCACAGTACAAAATATGGCTAAGCCTCTTTTGCTCCTGAGTCACAAAATGAATACCCAGATTTCTTTTACTTGGAGCTTGAGTATAAGAGTTATTGAGTGGCTGTGAAGGTTTCCAGCATTCTAAGGGATGCTCTTGTGCTCAGCATGAGGGTCCCTATTATACTGGTATTTCCTCCATCTTGCTTTCATACCCTAATTTTACTGCCCAGGATCTATATACATGGCCCCTTGGTCCTGGTGCTAAGGATAGAAATATTTGCTTAATAAGTGAATGCTTTTGCAGTTTAGAAGGAACTGGGGTCAAAAGCCATTCCATAAGTACCTATATCTATATTTTTATCTATGTCTAAGATATAGATATATCATGACTCTTTATCAGAGAAGAGAATAGAAATAAATCACAAGATAGAATTTTATCAATTATATAGTGTTTTTTAGGTTTTTTTTTTTTAATTAACTGATCTCCTTGGGGAAATCTTATTTCATTAAAAGGACAAATACAATGCATATCCATTTTACCACATTGCTAGGATGAAGAAAAACCATTTCATTATGTGATCAGCCAATAAACAAAATTTAGACACAGACCCAGTTTACCCAACAATGTGTTGATTCCTACTGGATGAGGTCAAGGACCAGCATTTAATAGATATAGGGCATACTTCAGCCCCTTCCCTTGGCAGTCTATCCAATTCTCCCCACCCATCTCCAAGTTGCCCTCACACTGTCTAGATGATAATGACTCATCAAATACATATTTGTCAGCAACTTACTGTGTATCTGGTTCCTTTGTAGGAAATTGAGATACATCTGATCCAGACAAAGATCTTGGAATTCATAGAACTTACATTCTAGTGTCCTGGGAATACACTTTGAATGGTGTTCATTTTCTGCTTAATAAAAGTAGTTTATGAATCACAAAAGCAGAATTAGAGACCAAGAAAATTCTTTTTAAGCTGATTAAAATTTTAAATAAGAATATGCTCAGTTATGTTTTTCTAATAGACCTGCAATAGTTTCCAAAATATGAAATAAGAACAGCAAGTTGCAGAGCAATTGACAGACTTTATGAAAAAATATGTTTATGTAA
>NW_027530632.1:2913860-2914588 GCF_008692635.1 Crocuta crocuta
CCCATCGTGAAGTACACAGAACGAACAGTGAACACAGGGTTGGAGGGATTACTTCTTCCTTTGCATAGATTTGTTAAATGGAGATATGTTCTTTTTGTAAATTAAAAAAAATCTAATACCTGTTTATTTAGGGGTTAATGTGACCTGCTTTTCAAATCATCTTTTGAGAGATTGAACTAGATTAGCAATTCTCAACCTTTTCTCCACTCAGGGCAGATGACATTCACATGTGTAATGTGTCTCCAAAGGTATAACCAAGGCCTATGTGTAATTCCCTGACAGGAATCCACCTTTTTCTCTTCCACTGAGAAGAGTGTGTCAGAAGCTAGATGTTGTAGTGAAGCAAGATTTGCCACTCCAAAACATCTCTTTGGCATGTGGGTTATTTCAGGCTGCTTATTTTTAAGAAATGGAGGGCTCAGGAAGAAACTTTGAACGTCCTTCTAATTGCCCAAAAGAATTCAGATAGAGGACTGTTCTAGAGAGGGAACAATCACCATAGATAACTACAGTATAAGATGAACCAGTAAAAGAGAGGACCCTAGTAAAAGCCTGTTAAATTTCCTCTCTGTGTCCCATTGCTTCTATATGGCCCAGCAAACATTTGTTTACAAGCATTTACTTTTTCTCACCTTCCTGTGAATTATCTTTCTTCCCTTTGAAGTCCCAGACTTCAGCCCCTTTAGCTCTGGACAGCATATAAACCTCAATTACCTGACTGCCGGGGG
>NW_027530632.1:2915076-2915257 GCF_008692635.1 Crocuta crocuta
ATGTGGATTCCCCATATGTATGTAATTAAATTTTATTTTCCCCTGTTAATCTCTCTCATGTCAATGTAATTGTTAGACCAGCCAAAAGAATCTCAAAGGGTAGAGTATTTTTCCTCCCCAACAATGTCAAAGAGAGTAACGTTATTATGAGGATAATCTCAAATTCTTTCAATTCATAGAT
>NW_027530632.1:2915303-2917045 GCF_008692635.1 Crocuta crocuta
TCAAATTACTTCAATTCATAGATAGAAATAGAAACAGAAACATCCAATAGATATACAGTTACAGTGGAAGAAACTCGGTGATTTGCTATCACTGGTAACAAATTAACTATGACATAATTACAAAGCACTATATGTCTAAAAGCTATAGGTAAAAACTAAATGAATAAAATAACACCGGTCTTAGACCTGGTTATTCAAAATGTGCTCCACGGGCCAGCAGCATTGGTCTTACCTGAGAGCTTGTTAGATTTGCAGAATCTCGGGCCCCACCTCAGACCTGCTGAATCAAAACCTGCATTTTAACAAGATCTCCAGATGATTCAGAAGCACGTGAAAGTTGAGAAGCACCAGCCTAGATAAATGTTGAATTCTTAGGGGCACCGGGGTGGCTCTGTTAAGCGTCCGACTTCGACTCAGGTCATGATCTCACGGTTCGTGGGCTCTGTGCTCACGGCTAGCTCAGAGCCTGGAGCCTGTCTTCGGATTCGGTGTCTCCCTCTCTCTCTGACCCTCCCCTGCTCACACTGTCTCTATCTCTCTCTCAAAAATAAATAAAACATTAAAAAAAATTTTAATGTTGAATTCCTTCCAACTCAGATGTGGGGAATCTGGGTAAAAATGACGGACCTGGATATGACGTCAGCACCTGCGACAGCATGTAGCCCTGTATGCCTGCTCCTCTGCCTCCAAAATTTCAGATGACCTTTTGACAACCTTTTATCCTTCAAGTGCCGCCATGGCTACCAAAGGAGACAAGCTATTTTCTGGAGAACAGCTGCGACTCAGCACTCAGTTGCTGACAGCTTGTTGCCACACAAAATCGCAATTCATAACTCAGGCATCTGCTCTAACTTTCAAGATTCCAAGCATCAGTTGCGACAGTTTTGAGGTGGTGATTTCATCTTCGTACCCATCGTCATCCCCATGACTGTTGGCACATATCTAAAGATCTATTGGGAAATGAAACCATAAAAACAAAATGGTACTATAATTTGAAAGACAAGAGTGCTTTGAAACTTTTCATTATGCTGTCAAAAAAGAAAAACGGTGTTTGTAAGTATTCAATACTTCATGGTGGTTTTCTAATACATTACTTCATGTCTGCACTGTGATACTCAGTATCAATTTTGCAGCAATGCATTATGTATGCATGTATGTCATACGAATGATTTTCATCTTGTAGTTCAGAGCCGATCTGAAAATGACTTTCTCTGCTACACATTTCTTGATGCACAGACAATGGGAGGGACTTTTTTTTTTTCTTTGTCAGAAGATTGGATCACTAATTCAAGAAGCCTACTGAAGAGTAATGAACCTCATGATCCACCAAATCTCACTTTCTTCGTGTCCCTTTGCTTTTCTCTGTTTTTCTCTAAAGGAAAAATTTCAAGATGCCTTTGAAAATATTACCTCCCCAANAAAGGGGGGGGGGACTTTATTTCTGAAATATTTGGAAGTATAATGGCACAGAGAAATGGAACAATTCAGGTCACAACGGATCCTAATCAGACAAACAGACAACGGAGACAGAGATATATTCCTTGAGCCATGACGCAATATTGTTTTATCTTTTGTTAAGTGCATATTGCTTAAAAAAAAAACCTGATGATAAAATATATCGTTTTGAGCACAATTATCTAAAGTGAGCATTTTACATTGGGATGGGGGCTAAGGCCTTTGAAGAGTTGTGCCCACTGCCGCAGGATTTTCTAGTAGGGCAAAGGCAGCCATCAGCTGGACCA
>NW_027530632.1:2917112-2917317 GCF_008692635.1 Crocuta crocuta
TTTTAATTTTTTAAAAAATTTATTTCTGAGAGAGACAGAGACCGCGTGAGCAGGGGAGGGTCAGACAAGGAGGGAGCCACAGAATCTGAAACAGTCTCCAGGTTCTGAGCTAACTGACGTGGGGCTCAAACCCAGGAACCATGAGATCATGACCTGAGCCGAACTCGGACGCTTACCCGACCGAGCTACCCAGGTGGCCCTATTT
>NW_027530632.1:2917444-2919397 GCF_008692635.1 Crocuta crocuta
CGTTCTTGCGAAAACTGGGCCATGAGAGCCACTGAAATTGGCTGTTGGATGATGCATGCTTGGACAAATATGGCAGCCTAAACTTCAGGGGACCATCTCTGAAATGAGATCTTAATGGTGCCAAGACAGTTGCACTGTCCAAAAGAATATACTCTGCAACCACTATCAGATGCCTGAAATACCACCAACCCACTATCTTATATATANTAGTTGTTCATGTGACTCTGGTCTGTACTGAAAAAGTGCAGACTACAGTGGAGAATCGGTTAGAGGGAATGCCAGGGAACCCACCCTTCCAATTCCTTCTACTTTTCTTTCTACACATGCAATCAACTGAGGTCGTCAGTGTGAATTTTGAATTCCCGAAGAGCAATGGGCTGTTCTTGTACGTAGTTATAAAAGGAGTAGTGATTCTACCGTTGCAGTATGTTATGGATCAATCCCAAAGACCATTTGTACTCATCTGCCACAGACCACCTTCTCCATCTTTTGCCTGACGCCCCCTTCCCTCGCCCTTCTTCACGTCAGTACTTAGTTTGAAAAACACCCACTATACAAGGCCTTCATGGTCTGCCTCTGGCCGAATGAATTCCCCTCCGTCTGTATTTCCCCTTGTACTTGCTCATCTTTCCAGAGAGTAGAGCGTCGGGACTCCAGCTATGGACCTGGATGTGTCTGATCCCCCGCCAGATGAGGCCGACCCATGCTCTATTCTACTGGTTTTCAATATGGCCCTTGGACCCAGACAGTCAACATCGCTTGGGATCTTGTTAGAAATGCAAATTCTCAGATTCCTTCTGCCCAGACCTACAGAATCAGAAGCCCTGGGGGTGGGGTCCAGGACTACGTGTCTTAACAAGCCCTCCAGGGAGTTCTGTTGCACACTGAGGTTTGACAACCACTGTTCTCCTCGCTTTGACTCCCTTCTTCCTGTCAGTATCTTAGAGGCTTCCATGAACTGTTTTCCTGCCTCTGTTTAAGTACAACCAACACACAGGCATAACTAAGATGGAACCAGACTTCACTGCTAGGTTTACTTCTGTTTATTAAAGCCGAAATGTGTTAACCTTACTTACCGGACTGGTTGTCAGAAAGGAAGAAGATTCTGTCGGGTTACATCAGCCAGAATAAATTGTCAGCTGACAGTCTTTGCATGCGGTAGTCACAAATACTATAAATCATTGACTGGAATTCGGTGACAGCCTTCCTGCCCCACCTCCCTGCAGACAGCATCTTGTTAGTGAGTCATGGGGATGCTAACAATATATTTACTGCAGCTTCTAAGAAATCTGACGATCCTGTGAGTTATTTTTCTTTTTGCGTACGAAACATCATAAAAAAGACTTGCAGCATTTTCTTTCTTTTTCTATTACACTCNAATTTTGCTGCCCTGGATCACATTATTGCTTTTCTAATTTGACTATGGTTCATCCAGAACTAGAAAACTTGGGTCAGCTGGCCTATCGATTGCTGGCCCAAAAAACTTTTCCACTCATGCCTCCAGCCGGGCGCGCACCTCATATTTTAACTTGCTATCCGGAGGGCACAAGGTTCAGGACTTTAATCCTTCTGAAATGGTGGTTGAGCTGTTTCTTTGGTTCTTTCCAAGTGCCAGGGCTCCTGGAGAATGTGTGGGCCCAAGAGGCAGAGACGAGAAGTGGGGGGTCTGACGTAAACATGGGGAGGTAACCGATTTGAATAGGAGACACGTGCTGGGATGCTGGCCACCACCACCCACTTCCAGAAGGAGCATGTAGCACGTGGGAGAGTGCATCGCCACAGCAGATTTTTAGTGCTGGCTGTGCCACTGACTGCCTGGGTGACCCTGAGCAAGCCACCATACCTTTTTGATCCTCAGTCTTCTCGGCTAGCCCATTTGCTACATGCCTGTTCTAGAAATGGTGGGAGTCAGGGGTCCCAATATGTGTCTCATATTCAAATTGGTTACCTCCC
>NW_027530632.1:2919409-2929907 GCF_008692635.1 Crocuta crocuta
AAGAGAAAGAAAAGGAACCCCTTTTCATTTTCCTATGAAACATCTTAGGGCCATTTAGGGGGCAGGAAAAACACTTCTCTACTACAAACTCTTCAGCCAGTCCCTGCAAAGCCTGTTTTCTGCTATCTTTGACTTTATTTATTTATTTTTTTATGACTCCTGGCAGNCCTACTGTCAGTGAGTGTGGTTGTCAGTCACTACAGTAGAAAATCTCAAAACAAGCGACCACTCAGAAAATCAACACTTGAGATAACCAAACAGTCATGCTTTGAGCAATAACTCAGTTTTGCAGTGGTTTTCAACTCGGTCTCCCTCCTCAGGTGCCTGTGATGCCTTAAAACCACCTCTGCGGGGCCAAGTGATGATGACTCCGGGGTCCCCACTTCACTCAGACGAACCAACTCCATTGCCTCCTAGCTCCAGTTTCATCAGTGATTATTCTAGACTTCTATGTCCTATTTCATTTGGAAAGAAAAAAAGAAGGTTTACTGCTTTAAAGCTTATGATGAGAAAGATGGAGGGGCGCCTGGGTGGCTCAGTCGGTTAAGCATCCGACTTTGGCTCAAGCCATGATCTCACGGTCCGTGGGTTCGAGCCCCGCGTCTGGCTCTGTGCTGAAGCTAGCTCAGAGCCTGGAGCCTGCTTCGGATTCTGTGTCTCCCTCTCTCTCTGACCCTCCCCTGCTCACACTGTCTCTGTCTCTTTCTCTCAGAAATTAAAAAAAAAAAAAGGGGGAGAGAGAGAAAGATGGAAAACCATTGCCTCCCCAGACGTTTCTACATCTGCCCATATTGTCAGACCCCTCCTTTCAAAAGATTTTGGTCCACTTTCCTCACTTCATCATTTTACAGAAATATGGGCAAGTGCCAGAGTATGGACAGGCGTGAATTATGCGTTAGGTATGGGGGGATTGGAGATAACATGGACAATCCTTGTCTTTGGGGGGGTTCTGCGTGTGAAAGCAGAGGTGGACAGCAGGGGAAGGCTTGTGAAAAGGGATGGGAGGAAGCCAATGAGAGGATGCATCAACACATGGGCCGTCCACTCTCCGTGCTCCAGCAGGAATCCAGAGCGCTAGGGAATTAACGCCCCTCCCTACTCCCAGCAGGCCTTAAGTGAAGATGGCAGCAGTCGACGCATAAATACACATCAGCACCCTCACCCATGAGGTGGAGGTGAGCCATGGGGGTCGTTCTTCCCCGCTGATTCCCAGTTTCCAGCAGGATTAACCTCTAGTTGCCCACAATAGGAACTGCTCTGGTGATGTGCCCTTTGCCTCCTGCCCTCCCCTATCTCATTTCCCCACTCCCCTACTAGTGTTTTCTGCAAATCTTTTCCCAAGTATAGACACTTGCACTTGAATCCTTGTCTCTGGGTCAGCTTGTCGGGAGCTTAACTGACTGAGCCCCCCAGGCTCTCCTCACCTTTACATTTTATAAGATATACATTGAAATGAACTTTGTTATAAGGTGTGAGGTGGTTTTCTACATTTCTTTTTTCTCAGTTGCACTGTTTTTTTTAAATATAATTTTTAAATAATCTTTCCCTTCTAACTCATTTCAAAGTTCATCTTTAGGGGCGCCTGGGTGGCTCAGTCGGTTAAGTGTCCGACTTCGGCTCAGATTATGATCTCATGGTTTGTGGGTTCAAGCCCCATGTCGCGCTCTGTGCTGACACCCAGCTCAGAGCCTGGAGACTGTTCCGGATTCTGTATCTCCCTCTCTCTCTGACCCTCCGCTGCTCATGCTCTCTCTCTCTCTCTCAGAAATAAATGAAACATTAAAAAAAAATTTAGAAATCTGGGTTTGGAATATGAGAGAGAGAGAGAGAAGAGAGAGAGAAATTGGGCAAGAAACATATATTCAGAACCAAGTAGCACTTTTGTTTTTATACCACACAGTAGCTAACATAATTCTCCAAGTACTGTGGACCATTCTTGGATAAACTGATGCATGACCTCAGATACTACGGAGCGAAACTAGTATTAATCTCCACTTCCGGGAGCACAATTGGTCCCCAAAGAACCCACTGCCTTCTCAAAATTTTACTAATCTCTCACTAACGGCACCCAGTGGGACATCTGGGATATCTTCCTTGTTGGTGACAACTCTTGGTTTCTTAGATGTTCCCACCTTTCATTGAGAATTTCTTTGACCCTGGCCTGGTTCTCCTTTTGAACCAACCCCCTGTACTGGTGGCACTTGGAGAAGGTCTCCGTAGAAAAGAGGTGATTTTCAGCCCAAGAAACAAAGCCCGTGAAGTCATCTCCTGCCACAGTTAACCAGCAGTGCTCTGCAGAATACCCCGATCCTGCGTAAATATCAGAGGGTTCAAATGACATTTCAAATATCAGTAATATAGTTTAATGTATTTTAAAACTGATGAAAGAACAGCACGGATATTTAGATGCATTTATCAAACATCAACCCATTGAGGGGGTGCCTGGAAGGCTCAGTCAGTTAAGTGTCTTACTCTTGATCTCCGCTCCAGTCATGATCTCACAGTTTGGGGGTTCGAACCCCTCGTTGGGCTCTGCGCTGACCAGACAGAACCTGCTTGGGATTCTGTCTCTCCCTCTCAATGCAGGGAGTGTCTCGGCCCCTCCCCACTACGCACATGCACGCACGTACTCTGTCTCTCAAAATAAATGAATACACTTTGAAAAACAAGCCAACAAACCACACTAACCCACTGAGGACAACTAAAGCACCATTTCACCTTGTGTGTATTTGAAATGGAGGTTCCGCTATTGGAAATGCACTGGGGTGGGGGTGGGGACGCTAAATATTTATTGCAAGGACTTTCTAGGCCTGTGTCTAAATTTCATATAATGTATTATTGACCGGAAAAGTTTTAGTTAACCCTGGAGTGTGTGTGTGTGTGTGTGTGTGTGTGCGCGCGCGCGCACGTGCACACTGGAGCTTCAGACATATCTGCTGAGTTCTTGTCCTAGGGCAGTAACAAGTGAATGGCATAAAAAAAGAGGAATGTTGGAAAGACTTCCGACTGTTTTAACTCTGAAGCTTGGGGTAGCGTTGCTGAGACTGAGAATTTTTAGTGTGACGACAAGAAGTCAAAACTTGGGTTTTTCTTGGGGCGATTTTCATCAAGCAGCTAATTAGCAAATGGTAGGCGCAAAGGGATTACTTTCAAGTAACGCACAACTGAAACTTGTCAGGCCTGGTGGTTTCGCTCTTTCAGCGATCGTGTCTGTGGCCCATGCAATAGGTCACAATCGCCGGGCTCCCGGCCCCCCCACGGCTGCCATCGTGCTTACTGAAAGATGCATTTCAGAAAGCACATGAACTACCGGATCGCTGCCTCATTATATATTGAGCAGCTCGTATACTCAGATCACAGTACGTGGGGGTGGGTGCTGTGGACAGACAAAAGCCGAATCCCAATGCAGTGGGCTCAGCGTCTCCTTTAACATCCTGTTTACGGCTAAACATGCACAGGCCCACTGTGCTTGCCGTCGAGGAGGACAAACCACATTTGTGTAGCTTCTGTGCTGCCTTTCAGTTAGGCTTCTGAATAATGAAGGTTGCTTTTTCTTCCCCTCACATACCGGAGGGTTTTCCTATAGCCTTGAATATCAGCTTTTGAATCCCTGAAAGCCCTCACCACATAATACAGCTTTTTAAATTTTTTCCAAAGAGTACGGTATCAAGAAATTTCTTTTTCTGAGATGAATAACACAGTTTTAAAGTGATCGCCGGAATACACGACAGCCTGAACTCGAGGGCTCAAGACCCCTGTGAAAGTTTTCCAGTTCTTTCGTGCTTTTACTTTTGTGTTTCGAAAATGCAGAGGGACCTTGAGGGAGAGAAGAGGAAACGAAATGTTATCAGAAGGAACAGAAAAAACTGGCGGGGAGGGGGGAGTATGTGAAACTGGATCTTAATTTCCTTTTCGTTTTCTAGAAGAATGTCGCCACATGTGAAATACGAGGCTTGCAAAGGACAAAACATTCCAAAGTCACTCCCATACCAGCCCCCAAATTCCACATGCGGGCCTTCCCTCCCCTTTTTTCCTCACACAACTGATTTGACAAATTGTTAGTGACTTGGAGTCCTCTTTTCTGTATTCACACATCTCCTTCTTCCCGTTTCCCGTCACCTCTCATTTGTCATTCACTCAATAAATATTTTTGAAATACCTACTGTGTGCCAGCTACAGCATCCTGTGGCGAACGCACAAAGCTGAAGACAATGGTGAGCAAAACAGGCATCTTCCTCTCTTGGAGATGACCATCTAGTGTGTCCATAGATAATATGATCACAACAACTGCCAAGGGGCATGAGAAACCACGAGAGCAGAGGAAGGCCTATCTTCCCTCGGGCTCAGGAGACAGGCCTGTAGAAAGCAATAATGATTCAGCTGAAAAGTGAAGGGTCATTCCAGGCTGTGGGAAGAACCTAGAAAAAGCCCGTGGGGCAGGAAGGAAGGTGAAAGGAACAGAAAGGCCAGAATTGAAAGCTGGAGGTAGGGTGGGGAGAATTTAGGGGCAGAATGCTCCGGATGTATGTCTGAGGAGTTCAGAAAGCCGCTTTTTTTGGCCTTTATGTTACAGAACATGGGCAGCTCTTAAAGGGTTTGAGAGAGAGAAGTGACAAGATTTGACAGGTGTTTTTGAAACTTTTTTTTTTAATTTTTTTAATGTTTTATTTATTTCTAGGAGAGAGAGAGAGAGACAGCATGAGCAGGGGAGGGTCAGAGAGAGAGGGAGTCACAGATTGAAACAGGCTCCAGGCTCTGAGCCGGCAGTCAGCACAGAGCCCGACGCAGGGCTCGAACCCAGGAACCGCGAGATCATGACCTAAGCGAAACTCGGACACTCAACCGACTAAGCCACCCAGGCGCCCCGTTGACAAGTGTTTTTGAAAGACCACTCTGGGTAGAGGGATAAGAGGTAAGAAGGCAGCAGGAAAGGTTATGGGTGGTGGGGTGCAGTTCAAAGGCTGTGACTGTAGGCCCAAAAAGAGATGGGGGTGACTTGAAAGAGGGTGGTAACGGGAGAGAGAGCATTGGAAAGTTTCTTGAAATATTTAGGCCAGTACCTGAGGGGTGGATTGGAGGGTGAGGCAGCCAGGAGGGTGCCCCGTTTCCTAATTATTGTAACTGGCTAGATATTGGGGCCACTAACCAAGAGATGGAATAGGACAGTAAGAGCAAGGGTCTTGGGTGTGTGTGTGTTGTGTGTGTGTGTGTGCGTGTGTAGGTAAATAGGTAGGGGAGGGGGAAGTGTGGAAGGCAACAGAAGGAGCAGAAGGTAATCACCTTCCAGCACCTACACCTCCAATCTTTCCAACCAAAGTGGTGATTCCAATTTTTGGCAGGGACCCACATGTATAAGAGTACATTTTGTACAGCCACCAGTACACAGGCTACCTTTTAAAAAAACGAAACCCAGCGGGGTCTGTGAGGCTGTGATGGCGGCCATGACGGCGGCGGTCAGCTCTGTGGCGTCGTCTGCAGTGTCATTTGTGACGCTGGGCTGGGGTGAAGCTGATAGGGCATTGGGACCTTTATCCAGAGCAGAACACGCTGCGGCTTCCCTGGGCGCACGGGTAGGTTGCCGCGGTGGCCCGACCGTCACACAGTGGCCCTTCGCTCCACCACCAGCATGGCGACCTCTACCGCTTCCCATCGGCCCATCAAGGGGATTTTGAAGAACAAAAGCTCCACTACTTCTTCGGTCGCGGCCTCCAACCAGCAGTCCGGAGGGGTCATTCAGGAGGTACAAAGAAAAAAGTCCCAAAAGTGGGACGAATCGAACATCTTGGCGACATACCGTCCGGCGTACAGAGATTACGACTTCATGAAGTTAAACGAACCCAACAGTCCCCACCTCGGCCTGCCAGATGACGGGGAAGACGCCCTGAATGATCTCGAAGCCAAAGAAGCCATGACCCCGGACATTTTAACTAAGAAGCTAGCCGCCACTAGTACCTCCGAGTTCAACCGTGAGGTGGGGGAGCCTGAAAACGACGGAGCACACAGCAGCAGGATCTTTCTCGATAGGCATGAAAAGCAGCGGCAGTTCGAAATGAAAAGGAAGCTGCACTACAACGAAGGCATGAACATCAAGCTCGCTAGACAACTGATCTCGAAAGACTTCCTACACGACGACGACGACGAAACTCTGCCTGGGAACAACGAAGACAACATGGCCACTGAAAAATCGGATGCAGGACCAGCAACGGATGAACTTCTAACCCGCTCGTGCCACGCCTAGACAACATCCGCTCCACGCCACACTCGTTTGCCACATACAGCCTCACTTCCGTGCCGCCGCGCCACCGCCGCCGTGCAACTCCTGCTTTAACACCGAAATACTTGTCGGTTACACTGTACCTCTGTAATTAAACGGTAACTGTAGGAAATAATACCCTACCTGCAAAATGACGGCCTGATATTTTTGTGCCTGGTTCTTTGCGCCATCAGTTGAAAACCGCCTTACAACTAGTGGTTACTGTGAATATTATATAGCTTTATAGATGTTAAAGGGGACTAATTTATATTCATGTGTACATGTACTAGTTTTGGGGTTTTTTTTTCCTCATGTCTTAGCTTTTACGGAAAACGTTTTGTTACAAGATCCAAATGCAATTGGTATGATAGGTGACACTGATGAATATTCAGGCTGAAAAACACTTGTCTGTAGGGTGATTTGCCTGTGTAATTGGGGAGGGGGATATATTTGAAGAGTTATTGTTCCATTTCCTTAACTTAGTACCCTTCCATTTATTCTTACTTTTCTTTTGGTGTTTACAAAGAAATGGCAGCTTTTTTTCTCACCACCACCAACAAAAAAATAGTTCCTTTTCGCTAGTTATTGGGTTACAAGTGTACCGGTGCCTATTTGGGCTGTGGCTTGTACAATGGGTGGGCAGATTTGATGCCAAGATTTTAAAAAATCTGATGTTACTTCCATACTGTCTTGCAACTATCTTTAACCTCACCCCTTTCTTTCCTCAATCCTCCAGGCACCTACACAAATGACCTGTTAATGGAGTATCATAGATTCCCTAGACATTGGCAACCCTTCCTTCTTTCAAATATTCTATCATTTGTTGAAACAAGGTTATTTCTGTTTTGATCACTACAGCCTACTCAGTCTTCTAGGCTGTGGACAAATATGAAATAAAATTCAATTGCCAAGTTTCTACGTCTTTTCGTGTACAGCTTGCTAAATGACTTGCTATTACTAGTTGACTGTGTGACCTAATTCGCTTTTAGGAAACAGAGGTTTTACTTCTATGACAAAGTCCTTTGCAACCAGTGACATGATTATACCTCTTGGACAAGAGTAAGCCCAAAGGTGTTTTGTGTGTGTGTGTGTGTGTTTCCTTTTTTTTTTTTAATTTTTTTTTAAATTTATTTTTGAGACAGAGACAGACAGAGCACGAGCTCGGGAGGGGCAGAGAGAGNATCCTGAGCCCTCTGTGCCCAGCTTCCCTCAATAGTAACTCTTTCAGGGTTCCCAGACCCAACTGGAATGTGGGAGGAGCGGCTTCCCACACGACAAGCCATTGTGACACTACCTGAAGATATCATCTGATTCCACAGGTTAAAAGTGCAGTCCTGGGGCCCCTGGGTGGCTCAGTGGGGTGGGCGTCTGACTTCGGTTCAGGTCATGATCTTGCAGTTGGTGAGTTCGAACCCTGACAGCTCAGAGCCTGGAGCCCCCTTTGGATCCTGTGTCTCCTCCTCTCCCTGCCCCTCTCCTACTCATGCTCTGTTTCTCTCTCTCTCAAAAATAAATATATTTTTAAAACATTTTTTAAAAAGTGCAGTCCTACTGCCACTTCAGACATGACTAGGGAGTGACTTTGCTTCTGACTGACCAGCTACAGATTGGAGGGTTCCACCGACAAAGAACTTAGGTTTGATTAGTTCACTAGAGCGGCTCACAGAACTCAGAGAAACAGTTACATTTAGCAGTTTATTAAAGGATGTGAATCAATAACCAAATGAAGAGATACATGGGGGGAGGTCTTGAACAAAGGAACTTCTGTTGCCATGGAGCTTGGAGCCCTATCCTCTTGGGTCGTTATGGGGGCTTTATTACATAATCAGGATTGACTAAATCCTTGGCCATCGGCAAATTCAACCTCTGACCCTTCCCCTCCCTGGAGGTCAGGGGGTGGGGCCGAAAGTTCCAACTCCCCATTCGGACTTGGTTCTCATGGCAACCAGCCTTTGCCCTTGGGTGAGATCCAAAAGTGGCTTTCCTTAACAACAAGATACCCATTTCACCTTTATGGCGCTGAAGTGTTTTCAGGAACTGTGGAGGAAGTCCAAATATATCTGAGAAATAAACTTTGGGTCATTTGAATGAGCAAATACATATTTCTTAAAAATCGTTATATCCCAGTACCATATTGCAAAACTATAGTGCCATGCCGCAACCCGGATATTGACATTCATACGATCGAGCTACGGAACATTCCATCACCACAAGGATCCCTCATGTTGCCCTTTTATAGCCACATCTGTTCTCCATTTCTGTAATTTTGTCATTTCAAGAATGTTCTATAAATGAAATCACACAGTATATAACCTTTGGGGGATGTACCACACCCTGTGTATCCATTCATCCATTGAAGGACCTCTGGACTGGCTCCAGGGTTTGATATCACAAAAGAAAACTGCTGTGAACATTCATGTGCAGGTTTTTGTGTGAACATAAGTTTTCACTTTTCTGGGATAAATGCCCGAGAGTGCACTTGCTGGCTCATATGGTAGTCGCAGTTTCTTAAGAAGCTACCAAACTGTTTTCCAGAGTGGCTGTGCCATTTTATCTTCCCCCCGGCATAAAGGAGCTTTCCGGTTTCTCTGCATCCTTACCAACATTTGGTATTGTCACAATTTTGAGGTCATTTTTATAAAAGTAGCCCTGGTGTCTCAATTTGCATTTCACTAATGGCTAATGAGGTTGCACATCTTTTCATGTGCTTGTTTGCAAGCCGTATATCCTCTTGTGTGAAATGTCTTTTGCCCGTTTTCTAGTTTGATTATCTGTTTGCCCTGTCGAGTTTCGAGAGTTCTTTGATTTGCAAATCTTTCCTACAATCTGTAGCTTATTTTATCCTCTTACAGAGACTTTTGCTCTGCAAAAGTTTTTAGTTTTGATGTGGTTCGATGTATCAGTCTCTCCCTTGATGCATGATGCCATTGGTACCCTAGTCAGATACGATCCAGAAAGAGATATATATTTTTTTCCAAATTGTCATTTCCTAATTAAGTGACATTGTCTTGGGCTGTATAGAAAATGGACTCTTATGGGATGCCTGGGTGGCTCAGTTGGTTAAGCGTCCTACTTGTGCTCAGGTCATGATCTCACAGTTCGTGAGTTGGAGCCCTACATGGGGCTCTGTGCTGACAGCTCCGAACCTGGGGCCTCTTTCGGATTCTATGCCTCCCTCTCTCTCTCCTCCTCCCGTGCTTGCTGTCTCTCTCTCTCTCTCTCTCTCTCTCTCTCTCTCAAAAAAATAAACATTAAAAAAAGAGAGAGAATAGACTCTTATTACTTAAGTTAGATTTTTCCTTTGGAGAAAGAAATCTGAGAACGTTCAGTTCCAGGCTCAACTCTTTATCAATATCACTTCCTCTGCTTAACTTTTCTGATGTCAGCCTTTGTTTACTCATTTTTCAGTCTGAGCTTCAGCAGGGCTGGTAATTTAAAACCTGGGACATGTAATGGAATAAAATGGATTGTTAAATAAGAGTAACTTCTACTTGAAGGTTAAAGCAATTACCTGTCCCCTAGACTTGGAAATTGTTTATGTTTTTTCCCTCTACATTAGTACATTGAGTAACATGTAATAAGGGGCAATAATATAAAAAGAATGATAGCCAAGAGCCACTCAGTTGGTTTCTTTATATTGCAACCTGTGATTTGACAAACTACAGAACTCAAAGGATCTTAATGTTTTTAGTTGAAGGATTCTGTCCTTTGTATGCAAGTATCGCCTGGGAATACCATCATAAGTGCTTATCAGCCATTCACCCCTTAGAATAAAATGAAGAATGTGGTATCGAGTATTGATTGGGAAGGGAGTGGGTCAGAATTGGGGGTCATTATAAAAACAAAAGGAGAGAAAGAGGTAACCAAAGTGAAGGGTTTGGAGGGAGGGGAGGAAAAAAATGAGGAAAAAGGAATAGAGGATTAAGTTCACCAGCTCTAAAAGTTATGACTGGTTCTCAATGAATCGTTAACTCTCTGAACTGTTATAAAAAGGACACAAAATCTTACTGGAAGAATGATGAGGAAAAGGATAGTTCTCTTTTCCGCCCAACCAAATAATTATATCAATACTATTATCAGTACTGTGACTAATAATCGCCATTTATTGAGTATATGTGACATGTCGGACACTGGACTAGGGCTTCAAAAACATTGTCTCTTTCAATTATGCCAATAATCCTTTGAAAAAGTATTGTTTTCCCGTTTTTTGAGGAAATTTAAAATAAAGGAAGGTTAGAGGCCCCT
>NW_027530632.1:2929993-2930348 GCF_008692635.1 Crocuta crocuta
GGCCCCTGGGTGGCTTAGTTGGTGAAGCAGTCTGACTGTTGATCTCAGCTCAGGTCTTGATCTCAGGGTGGTGAGTTTGAATCCCGCACTGGACTCCACGTTAGGCTATTTAAATAAAATAAAGGAAATTATGTAACTTATCTGAATCCACAGCTGCTAACTGATGGAATCAAGATTTAAGCCCAGGCCTGGCTTACTCAGGCATAGTCTTCTCCCCACTATACAACATGGGCTTTATTCAGGTCCTTGATGGGGACTGAAGGCTTGCCTCTTCCCGCCTGCTTCCTGAGCACACATGTCTACCTTGACAATGCAGCAGGGGCTACTGTAAAGTGGGGGTGGTCGAAGGAGAATG
>NW_027530632.1:2930379-2930696 GCF_008692635.1 Crocuta crocuta
CAGTCCTTGGGCTGCCCCCTCCCACCCTCTGCTGGGTCTGTGCTCAGCAGAGAACTGGACACATTCACTCAAACAAAGATGCCACTGGATGGATGTAGCATTATGTATCAATTGCACTTTCCTCAATTGCACAGTTCCACAAGTGAACAAACCTTTACCCCGTACGGCGGCCCAGCGTGTCAGGGGCAGTAGCCAGCTCTAGGAAGTAAAAGATGAATGAAACACAGCCTCTGCCCCTACAGAGGTCTGAGTCAAGCGGGGGAGACATGTATGGTTCTGAAATGATCATTTATGATGTCTTCCAGAAAAGAGGGTGG
>NW_027530632.1:2930713-2931240 GCF_008692635.1 Crocuta crocuta
CAGTAAGTGGTTTCCAGAGGGTGAGCCCAAAGGGTGAGCACCAGCCTTCAGAAGAGGTGCTGTCTTCTGAGTTCCTTCTGTCTGGACGTGCGGACAGAGGGGGTCCAGCCCTCAGGACCTGTTCCGGTTCAGGAGGAGAAGGAGGCCCAGCTCACACACGGTCAAGGTTAGGCAAAGAACACAGAAGGCATTAGTGGAAGGCCATAGAAGGATTCACAAGTGGGGAGGTAAACAGAGAGATGAGATCATGGGAGGGAATAACAAATGCTTCTGCATTGAGAGCAGGGCGTCGACTTGGAGAATCCTTTACCTCAAGCTGATGCTCGGAGTTTTGTTTTTCTCTTTTTGCATGAGACAATGTAGATACTTCGTCTCAGAAGTGAAACGGTTATGTAAAATATGAACTATAAGCCACGCTTCCTTTTGTTGGATGGTGCTTTAAGGAGCTCTATTGTCTTTCTCTGGAACAGTGAGGCCCATTCTTGAATCCCGGGGTCAGGGACAGTGCTGGTTTCGAAGTGCGTATC
>NW_027530632.1:2931583-2932898 GCF_008692635.1 Crocuta crocuta
TGGGAAATATTTGGGAAAGAAATGACAGCATTCAACACCATAAACTTCTTGGATTTTTTCTAATGTGTTAAAACTGTGTGTCCCTTTCCTGGATCACTGAGACAGTTTTTCTGTTTATAAGTGGTGTGTGAGCCCTGTGCCACCCTGATGACTCATCGAGTCTCTGGAACACCTCAGCTAGAGATTTCAGGGGTGAGAGGAGTGGGAGATGATATCACGTGTAAGGCCACTCTACCCAGGAGCCACTTCTGTCATTTGTCATCGAACACCCTCCCCCACCCCGCACCCTATCCTCTGGCTTTCCCCCCTTCGCCCAGTCTCAGGGGGCGGCTGCATCTCCCCTTCCACGCTGGTTACTCTTCACATTTTCGTTTACCCAACACAATACCACACTTCGATTGATAGGATCATTAGGGAGAAACGTGGGCAAGAAGAGAGATGAAGTCTGGAGCCCCCCCAAACCCAGATTTGTGTGGAGGAATATAGAGGGATTTTTTTTTTTTTTTTATAGAAAACTTGACTGGGGCGCCTGGGTGGCTCCGTTAAGCGTCCGACTTCGGTCCAGGTCATGATCTTGCAGTCGGCGGGTTCGGGCCCCGTGTAGGGCTCTGAGCTGACAGCTTAGAGCCTGGAGCCTGCTTCAGATTCTGTGTCTCCCTCTCTCTCTGCTCCTCCCCCATTCATGCTCTGTCACTCAAAAATAAATTTTTTTTTAATTTAAAAAAAAGAAAGAAACTTGATCAAATTAGCGCTACCATTTCAAAATGGGGAACATCGGCCCACGAGCAATGGATGCAACATTCGGTACACGTCGGGGGTGGGAGCAGCAGAGGCTGAGCTCTCTGCTAATGTCCACACTGGTTGGGCTTGAGTGGCCGAAGCTGCATGTGCAGGGCCTCTCGGAGGATTAAGGATGCAGGCTGCGGAAAAGTCTGGAAAAGCTGAAAATTGCAGGTGCTTGTGCGTGCTCCCGCGCGCGTGGGGAGGGGGGGAAAGCTGCCGTAGGCATTCTTCCTCACCAGTATAAACACAGTTCTATAGTACAAGGCTATACATTATTAGCTCCTAAAAAATATAAAGAATTGCTTTTATCATTGTGTAGGCTGAGCATTTTTGCATCACTGAACCTGCCTATGCATGTGGGATACTAATATCTTATTCTTTCAAGGAGCCTTTTTTTTATCTTCCTTTTTTTTTTCCTGTTTTAAAGTAGACTCTTTGAAAGGTGCATATGAACCCGGTTTCCATAGCAATTGCAAGCATCATTGATAACCCAGAGCTTCTAAGTTATAATATACCGGATACCCTACTAATG
>NW_027530632.1:2933247-2934939 GCF_008692635.1 Crocuta crocuta
TTCAAACTGCATTTCCATGAGACAACAGCCCAGCCACTGATAGATAAGGTCAGACCCCATCTCCAAACTTTAAATTAAATCAGGAGAGATCAAAATGCAACAGAAGGAGGGTCCTTTTGGAGCGTGTGCTGTTAAAAAAAATATGTTCTTTGTGGAGGCAAAACAGTTGCTTTTGTGGTTTGTAATGCCCAGATGGAAAAATCCTAAAACAGATACAGCTTCTTCTGGGTTATTAATGGGATGTTGTCATTTCCTTATGCTATTTGTGAGCGGGTTTTTTCCTGTGGTAGCTCCAACTCGAAGAAAGCACACAGTCCTTTGCTCCAGGAAGAGCAGATGTGGTGGTTAATTCTTGCCAGGTCTGGAATAACACTAGTTCAATTATAATTTATTAAGTCGTTTATTCGGGCACTAAATGCTGAGACCCAGGGCTTGTCTTCAAGAAGCTGCCCGACCAGAGGAGAGCTCGGCTTTGTCACCAGGCCATTTCTCTACTGTGCAGGAGTGCTATACAGAGGCACTGAAGGGGTGTTGCCCAAGGTCTTGAAACACCTTTGTGTGGAGTTAAGGTTGAGGATAACAACTTGTAGAAGAAATGGAATTTAATCAAACGNGACTGACTCTTGATTTTGCTCAGGCCATGATCTCATGGTCATGAGGTCGAGCCCCGTGTTAGGGAGCCTAAGTGTAGAGCCTGCTTAGGATTCTCTCTCTCCCTTTCTCTCTGTCCCTCCCCAGTTCCCTCTTTCTCTCTCAAAAATAAATAAAGTTTAAAAAAACAAGGCAATGTGGCTAGGCAATGTGGCTTTTTCAGGGCCTTGCAAGGTGTCCTTTTCCAGGGAAGATGAGGGATTAAAGACACAAGAAAAGTTCTGGAAGGATTCGCGTACCACACAAAGGCAAAGGACCTGCTAATGTGTTTAGCAAGAAAGCAGTGTGGCCAGACTCTTATTTTTGAAAGACCCTATGGCCACACAGTAGGGTCTGGAATGGAACAGGGTGGGGAGGACAAAGATGGGGCCGGGAGCACAGACGAGACCTTGGTCCCAGAAAGGGAATGATTTTAATGTTCAAATGCTGAATCTCTCACCTTTCACTCATAGCCAAACCAGAGCCCGCTCTACACCAGTACCAGGCAAAAGTGTGGTCCTTAGACTGGCGGCATCAGCATCACCTGGGAGCTGGTTAAAAATGCAAATTCTCAGGGTGCCTGGGTGGCTCAGTCGGTTAAGCGTCTGACTTCGGCTCAGGTCATGATCTCACAGTTTGTGGGTTCGAGCCCCGCATCGGGCTCTGTGCTGATAGCCAGCTCAGAGCCTGGAGCCTGTTTCAGATTCTGTATCTCCCTCTCTCTCTGACCCTCCTCTGCTCACGCTGTCTCTCTCTCTCTCAGAAATAAATAAAACATTAAAAAAAAATTTTTAATGCAAATTCTCAGGGGCACCTAGGGGGCTCAGTCAGTTAGGCGTCTGCTTCTTGATCTCAGCTCAGGTCTTGATCTCAGGGTCGCGAGTTCAAGCCCAGAGTTGGGCTCTGTGCTGAGCATGAAGCCTATTTAAAACAACAACAACAACAAAAAAAACAACGCAAATTCTCAGGGCCAGCCCCAGACTTCCTGAGTCAGCATCTCTGGGACTGGTGCCAGCCATTGGTGCTTTAACATGCTTCCCAGGGGATTCTTATGGACACTTA
>NW_027530632.1:2934957-2941847 GCF_008692635.1 Crocuta crocuta
TACAGCTTTTTAATTAGCTGCGCGCACCTCTCTGACAGACATTACTATTTCTGTGTGCGTGTGTGTGTGTGTGTGTGTGTCAGACCTCACAGTTACTGTGTGCGTGTGCGTGTGCGTGTGCGTGTGTGTGTGTGTGTGTGATGTGCATACAATTTTGGAGAACCTCATCACACTGAATGGCAGGACTGTGCACAGGTTTGCCAAGAAACTTCCACAGGTGTGCTGCCTGATTCAGAACACAGCCAAACTCATCTTGTCCCCCCCACCCCCACCTCATGCTACTCTTTCTCTAGTCCCCCCTCCTCATCGTCCTGTACACATTCCTCACCCACCAACCCACACACACATACACTCAGTCACTGTTGCCGTGAGCATTCCCACTGCCGCTACAGCGTCCCAGGACCTTCCCGCATCTCCATCTCTGCTTGCGCTCTTCCTTTTGCCCAGAATACATGTCTTCCTGGTTTTGGTTTTTTAAGTTTTATTTATTTATTTTGAGAGACACAGAGAGCAAGTGGAGGTGAAGTGAGACAAAGGGAGACAGAGGATCTGAAACGGGGTCTGTGCTCACCAACCATGAGATCGTGACCTGAGCCGCAGTCAGACGCTTAACCAACTGAGCCACCCAGGCACCCCTGTCTTCCTGTTTTTACTACGTTTTACTCAGTCTTCCACGTTTAGTGCAAACCACACCTCAGACTCCTGAGTCAGAATAGTGGGTGCCTGCCTTGGGGGAGGCAGAAGTGTCTAGTAATTGACACTAACAGATTTAGAGTCAGAAAGATCTGGATTTGCATTCGGCTCCACCATATCTTAGCTGAGTCACCGGCGGCAAAGCTTGTCCCCTCTGAGTCGAGTTTCCTCACCGTCCAATGAAGATAATAATAAATAAAACCTTCCATTCCCAGTAGTTGGAATGATTAAATGAAAAGATATTAGTAAAACCCATGGCCTTCTAGTAACTATTCAGTAAATACTATTGGATAGTTCTTATTAGATATTTGAAACTGTTCAAATACATATTGAATATACATTCAAAAATACTATTTTTCTCACGTGCACACATTTTTCTCTACACCTGCCAAAATGCTGATCATTTCTGTAAGAGCGTCAGATATTTTTGAGCGTATCTCTTCTCTCCCAGTGGACCAAGGGCCTCTTGGAGACAGGAGCTGTGGTCACGGTCAAATACGACTTGGTACCTGAGGCCCCTCAAACTTCAGGGCCATGAGTTCTGAGGGACACCCGTGAAGACAGAGTGGAATGCTCCCATAAGGCAAGACTTGACACTGCTTGAAGACACTGCTTCAAGTAACCTACTCTTTGAAGACGTCTTTGGTGTCTTCATCACCAGTAGGTTTGCAAAGCAGGAGATGAAATGAGAGGACAGGAAGCAGGATTTAGATGTAAAGCCAGGTCTACATTTTAATTTTAAAACAGATTAGGACTTTGGGGCCCCCCGGGTGGCTTAGTCTGTTCAGCATCCGACTCTCGATTTCCCTTCAGGTTAGCTGGCTGGAACCCCACCTTGGGCTCACAGTGCAGAGCCTGCTTGGGACTCTCTCCCTCTCTCTCTGCCCCTCCCTTGCTAGTACTTTCTCTCTCAAAATAACTAAGCAAACTTTAAAATCAATCAACCAGGGGCGCCTGGGTGGCTCAGTCAGTTAGGCATCTGACTTCGGCTCAGGTCATGATCTCACGGTTCGTGGGTTCGAGCCCCGTGTCAGGCTCTGTGCTGAGAGCTCAGAGCCTGGAGCCTGCTTCGGATTCTGTCTCCCTCTTTCTCTGACCCTTCCCTGCTCATGCTGTCTCTCTCTCTCAGAAATAAATTTAAAATTTTAAAATCAATCAATCAATAAAATTCATTGAAACTTATAGAACAGTTCCAAGTTTATGAAATAAAGGCATTAATTCTGTCTCCTGAATCCAGCCCAAAGGTAAGAATCACATTCAGTTATTTACAGTAACACACAACACTTTATATTCTCAGGATGTTTCTGTTTTGTTTTGTTTTTTTTCCTTCACAAGTCTCTTCATGAACTACCACGGACTTTGATAGCACCATACAATTTTTAGAGCTGGAAGGGGCCTTAAAGACCTTTTGTCTGACTCCCTCACCTTAGAGGTAAGAGTCTCTGTCTCATAAGCAGCAGAGACCAACAGATCACCCAGGGCTTGTGAAGCCAAGGGGAAGCCATGTTGGTATATAATGACACCATCTCACCTTTGCTATACGGGGAACATAAATTGAAGACAGATTGAAATGTGTTTTCAAATTGATTTGGGGACTGCTCTGATATTTAGAACTCGGAAAAGCTTTCAGGGAGGATCTGTTCTTTTCTAGAAAGCCTCACCACAGACCAGCACCTGATGCCTTCCTGAGGTGGCCCCAACCCAACGACTGATCAGAATAGGGTTCTAAGGGGCCTCTTCATTTGGTCCCAACTCGGGACAACTCTGAACGGCCATTCCAGCTTTAGAGATCTCTGTGGAGCTGGCCAAGACTTAGCCCTGAGACTTCATCACAGCCGGACTTCTCCTGCAGCCCAGTCCCTCGTCCTTCTCCTCCCCCAAACCTGTGTTGTTCCCAAGACCCCCCTCCAATAACTCCCCAAGTCTGCTTCCTAGGAAAACCAACCTGTGACAGACCTCTAGCATTAGAAATGCTGAGCTGAGGGCTGCCTACATGGCTCAGTCAGTTGGGCATCCGAGTCTCGATTTCGGCTCAGGTCACGATCGAGCCCTGTGTCAGGTTTTGTGCTCAGTGTGGGGTCTGCTTGGGATTTTCTCTCTATCCCTCTGTCCCCACTCNAAAAGAAAAGAAAAGAAAAATATGCTGAGCTGAGAATGATCTAATGCCAAACCAAAACATCTCTGTCCAGTCGTCAGAAATGAGTCAATTATGGCATCTATAGCTGCTTCAATGCCAGAGATACGTGTGGTTACTGACTTTTTCTTGGCAGGGCGGCATGCAAAGCTCATAACAAAGGGTGATTAGCAGTGAGAAATGAACAGGGGATGGAACATCTGCCTTAAGCATTGCCACATTTTGGGTTTGCTTTGACAGGCTCTCCCTGCCCCCAACTCTTGGCATAGGAGCTTTAATCAGCCTATTGTTCAGGTCCCGTGGGACCCCCAAATCTCATTTTATCTACCCCCAATGTATTGGGGATTTCTGGCCCATCCGTTGATTAGACTCTGATCAGTAGGGACCCCCTGTGTGGATACTGATTGATGACAATCTCTAGTCCAACCAACAGCAAATGAATACCGACTGGCTACATTCTTAAAAATCCATCCAATGTACCCAAACTGTGGATGGTCAGGCCACCTGTTAGAAAATACATGCAAGTTGTCATCATGGGCTGGAAGCTCGTCCATGTTAATTTTGGAACTCACTAAAGGTTTACCATAGTTTGAATGCTATATATAGTTATGGCATATCAACTCCAAGACTGTAATCTGTGCTCTTCTGGTACCCTGTGATAAGGAAGAAAAAATTATATTTTAATTTTCTGTCTACTACTTCGTTTCCTAAAAATGATCTCCTGTCTATGACATTGGGTTTCAAAAGCAACAAAGTATGGTGGAGAAGAATAAAAGTAATGTGCCTGCTATTTAGCATTACTTACTTATTTTCATGCAATGCCATTAATATCCCTGGAGGTACCCCAACCTGTTTATATTCCCATCTGTTTTCTTCCTGCCACAAACAAAACTTCCATGCCCTGGAAGGCTTTGATTCTACTGCTCTGAAGCTTCAGAAGGAATGTGTGCAAACATTCTGAAGTATGTTAAGCGTCATGCAAGCAGAAGAAAAAAAATTGTAAAAAGAAAAATAGCAAAACCAAAGGAATTCTAGAATCTATATCCTAACTCTCATTTCAGGATCAGAAATAAGAGTAACCACTAACGGAAGATAATATGCGCATTGGCAGGTTCTTGACCACCTGGGACTCCAACCGTTTTGTTTATTTGCTTAAATATACTTACCCTCCATGTATTGATATGCTGGTAGTTCAGCTCATCTGAGATTTGAAGAACAGTAGTGGCATAAACTTTCTGGAAGAGTCCATGCAATAAGTCTCATCATTGGAAGTTCCTTATCTCCAATGATGTGGAAGTGAGTACATCGATTTTGGTATTATCACTAAGGCCTCTTTGTTTAAGTAATTTTAATCAAATATCCTTGAACTTGAAATGTTACATACATTTTGTGTATATTGCATTGGGAATGAGAAAATGAATGATCTAGTCCATGTTCTCAAGGAACTCCTTTAACTGGGGCAAATGTTTGCTTAATAACTGCAACACATTGTGACAAAGGCTTAATAGGCTAGTGTTGAGAAAGCACAGACAAAGGATATTGAATGTCTGTTTTGAATAGATCACCCCTCTTCTATCCATAGAATCTGCATAGCAGCACATTTTTGGTTAGTGGCTAAGGAGAGGGAAGAGAATTTTATGATCATGCCTAGCTTTAATCTTTAATCTTCTGGCATGTTGAAACAATATGATGTATAAGCAATAACTTGAATTTGGAGTCAAAACACATGAATTTGTATTCAGGGTCTGTTTCTTATTAACTGAGTCTGAGAGTGACTTGACTAATGCCACATAGTTTTGTCATCTGTAAAAGGGAGTAAGAGACAATTATGAAGAAAATAATACCACCACCACCAACAACAAGAGCTAATATTTCTGGAGCACTTACGTGCTAGGCCCTGTTCTTGTTTACAGGTATTCTAATTTCATGACCTTTTGAGGGACTTGCCATGATTAGTCTAAGTTTACAGATAAGCAAATTGGGTACAAGAAATGTTAAGCAGCTGGTAGAAGATGAAGATAGTTTTCACAAGTTAACCGTTGCCTCCAAGACTACAAACAAACCAGTTTAATTGTCTTCACATCTAGGTGGCAGCTAGTGTAACCTGATAAACCTATCTTAAAGGTTTGTGATGAGAAGCTCAACTGAGATCTATGTAAATACTTTGTAAACTATGAACTTTGTAAACATGCGCCTACAGATTTTACTTGCGCAGTAAGTGTAGTTTAATAACAATTAACATTTGCATACAATTATTAAATTTAGATCATGTATAATTTAGTAATAGAGTATGTATGCCAACCAGCATTTTAATATTTAGAACGCCAAGGGAACTTCTGGAAACAGAATTTGAAAGATAGAACCATTACATAAAAATTAGCATAAATAGCCTGACTCCTTTCTATAATTCTCTTTCCCTTGGATCAGACTTCAGTCAAATGAAGTTTATCTAAAATTCATTCAGCCTCCTTCCGGATGTCAGACTTCACTTTTTCTTTCCAAACCTCACTGAAATGACAGTAAAGAGGTATAAAAGGGAATACATCTATAATAGAACTAAAAAGGGGAAAAAGGGTCAAGGATTGACCAGAGATTTTGACAAATTTCTGGAAGACTGAAAACATAAGGGGCTATTTTGACAGATGAAATAGTGGTGGATGCGATAGCTCACAACACAGAAGGGGAAGAGGTCACTGAACAGCCTCTGAAGGCGGAGGGATTCTGAGCTAGGAGCTGGCAGGTGCAAAGAGTTGGATTGCAAAGTGGGATAGAATTCAGAATGATTAACAGAAATACTATGTCAAAAATAGCTATAACAGGTACTCCACTCCCCGCACCCCCATGTAGAATGACTACCTCTACTTTGGAGTAGGAGAATGGCTCTAGAAAGAAATGGAAAGGTCTGGAGTCCTACTGTGGTTCTTGGGTGCCCTATAGCAAAGGCTTCTTTGTTTTGACCACAGGGAAGATCTTCAGCCCCCCTTACTTCTGTCCTTCACCCCCTAAAATAAAGCTCCCTCGTGAATGATATGCCTTCCCTTTCAGGTGAAGACAGATCTACACAGCTCCAGAGGGAGATTAAAATCAACTACTTTTAAAACATCAACCTGCTTCCATATTTCTAAGTTCAAATGTACAGCTAAAGATTACACGACATTTATAAAAATCAAAAACTCATGATACAGGAACCTAATGTAATACATTTTTTAAAGTTATTTATTTATTTTGAGGTTGAGAGAGAGAGAGAGAGAGAGCATGCATGCGTGTGCACATACAGGAGGGGCAGAGAGAGAGGGAGAGAGACAGAATCCCAAGCAGGTTCTGCACTATCAGCAGAGAAATAATGAGTTGGACACTTAAACGACTGAGCCACCTCTGTGATCCCCTAATGTAATCATTTTTAAAAGATCCCAGAGTAAAAAAAGGAGAATTCAGGGAATATAAGTTAGGAAGAAATCTATTTAAAATCCTCAGAGAGATTTGAGAAAATATTGCACACATAAAATAAGAACAGGTTGTTATAAAAAGAAGCATGCAAAGGAAAACATTCTTGAAAATTAAAAAAATATCATTTATTATATATACTTGAGAAAAGAGAGAAAATAAAAATAAGATTAAGAGATACAGAAGATCACATATAAGGAGTTGAATATCTATCTAATCAGGGTTCCAGGAAGGTAGAGGAAGAAAATGAAGGGAAGGAAAAACCAAAGAAATAATAGAAGAAAACTTCCCAGAGTTTCATAAAATCATATATTCAACTTTAAAGAGCTTAATAAATGTCTAAAGAGTAAGTACAGAAAAGCTCACACTGAAACACGTAATTAAAATTTTATAATAACAGCGATAAAAGCATAATCCTAGAAGCTTCTGGGAGTCAGTGGGACATGGAAAAAGAAACCAACATGATACATGACTTTACAAACACCACATTCTAGAAGGCAATGGGTCAATGTCTCAAACTTCTGAAGAAACATTTTTTTTCAACAGACTATTTTATATTCCAGAAAACTTTGAACAAAGTCAACAAGCTGAATAAAGACATTTCGGATAGGCAAAGATT
>NW_027530632.1:2942067-2945948 GCF_008692635.1 Crocuta crocuta
ACTACACATACTGCTGGGAAAAAAAATAAAGTTACTTGAGAATGTGGTTCAGCAAAACCAAAAATAGAAGGAATCCAAAAATGAGAAAAACACAGAAGACTTGAGAGCCAAGAAACAGTGCAATAAAAAGAAATTCCAGGATGACAATTATACAGCAAAGCTTCTAAGGCAACAGGTTAGTATTAAACACAGACATATGAAGTCCCTATAAAAATGTCTTTAAGCATATGAATTCATTTTTTTAAAGTATCTGATTTTAAAGTGGGTAGTCTTGGGGCGCCTGGGTGGCTCAGTCGCTTAAGCATCCAACTTCAGGTCAGGTCATGATCTCACAGTTTGTGGGTTTGAGCCCCGCATCAGGCTCTGTGCTGATGGCTCAGCCTGTTTCAGATTCTGTGTCTCCCTCTCTCTCTCTCTCTGCCCCTTCTCCACTCATTCTCTGTCTCTCAAAACTGAATAAATGCTAAAAAAAATTTTTTTTAAATTTTTTTAAAAAAATAATAAAGTGGGTAGTCTTGGTGATTAGGTGACAACAAAGGCTCTATTTAATAACAAGGGAAAAAACCCACAGGCAATTAAAAAGCCCAAAGGGGAAAAACTGATCAAAAGAACACAAAGTAAGCAAGCAAAAAAATATGATGTAAACTTTGCCTAGGTAGAGAAGGCAAAGAGGGCAGAAAATTTGAGGGTGTTTTGGGGGGGAAGGAAGGAGTTATGAAATAATAATGTTCTAACAAGGATTAGCNGGGTTAGTACATTCTCTTTTATCTAAAACGCTAGAAACTAAATGTCCACTAGATAGGAATAGACTGTGAATAACTATACCTCATAGCCATTGATGGTTTTTCAAAGATGTGATGTATAATAAAATAAATTGGACAGTAAAGTCACTATCATTTAGTCTTTGATGATGCAGAATAAATTTTAGGATCATGCATTGATCAAAGGTCATGATTCTGAAAGTCTTGTTTTGATTAGGCACGAGAAGTATTGGATAATTTGTCTGGAGGTTAAATTGCAAGAAAGAAGTCTTTATTTTATGGTACATGGACAGATAATGAGGAATAGCATTCAAGACTATCAGTGTTTTTTTTAAGGTTTATTTTTGAGAGACAGAGAGACAGAGTGTGAGTGGGGGAGGGGCAGAGAAAGAAGGAGACACAGAATCCAAAGAAGGCTCCAGGCTCTAAGCTCTCAGCACAGAGCCCGATGTGGGGCTTAAACCCACGAACTTCGAGATCATGACCTGGGCCGAAGTCAGACGCTTAACCAACTGAGCCACGCAGGTGCCCCTATTAGTGTTTTCTAAACAGTGACTAGAGCTCTGAATACTCATGAACGTTCTCCATGGGCATTGTGGAGGTTAACACTGGCACTCTAGAATATTCAACTCATAAGCTTATGAGTGGCAGGAGGAATAGGAACTGTCTGCTTCAACTCCCTCCCCTCCACTACCTGTAATGCTCTACTCCGGTCTCCTTACTTGTCTGCTCTCAGGTAGCATAGAATTTTTGTTTCAGAGGCTATCTCACGGAGCGTTAGAAGTGTCATAGAAGGAACCCAGGGGTTCAGATTTTGGAGGAGGTGGGGAAACACCTAACCCATTCATCTTTACTCCCTCATGTCCAGCTAGAGCACCTTCTCTCTAATCTGTTTTATTTATTTTGCTTCCCTGTCAGTTTGCATTTGAAGAGAGAGTTTGCTTCTAGGGGAAAACAATTACCACAAAATAACTACTAAATCATGAGCTGTTGGATTTGAGTCTATCTCCCACATCGAAATCTGTGTCATATTGATTGACTTTGGACCAGTGTCACTGCTGCTGCCTCTGGAACTTGGGACTGCCCAGTTCCATAAGTACCCAGCTATGGACAGTAGTCTTCTGAACCAGGCACTGCGCAGGTCCCTTTCCCTTGCCCACTAGAATTTCTTTTCCTTCTACAACTCCCCCTCTTGTACATCTCACCCTTGGCCCTGTACACTGGTCTCAGGACCCGCCTTGGAACCCTTGGCTGTGACATCCCACTGAGCAACTCTCAGCCCACAATGGCCAGGTTTTTAGTCTGTCTTTCCCACAGCTTGGCACAGCTCCAAGTTGGGGGCGGGTTGGTCCCTTATCAGCCAAGGACCCAACTCTGCCTCACCCCTCTTTTCACCCAGAAGGCAGATCAAACAGAGAGATGAGCTCACTCTGAAGACTCGGTCTGGCGTGGGGGCAGAGACAGAAAGAGGGTGCATGGATGTGTAGGTTCTGCATGGTAGGCTTCTGCCTGACATAGTCTGGGATTTGGGCCGTTGTGCCTCTTGAGCATCCCCACCGGGCTACGGGGACGCCTACACTATTGCATTCTCTGAAAGGCAAACCCTGCCCTACTTATTCTATGACTCACTCAGCGCCTCTTCCCTCTTGGAATGAACCCAAGGAAAAGAGTCCTCTCAGCAAAACAAAGTTTGCCGGCTTCCTTGTGTGTGGCTTATTTTATTTCTTGGAGCTTTGCTTTAGAAGTGGAGAGCAGCCCGAGGGCCCCCCACTTTTTCTCCATTTTGTTTGGTGTGCCTTCTTACAATTGTATCTTAGCTAGAATTACTCTTTCTCCCTTGGTGGTTTCATGGCACACAAAGTGAACCATGACCCTGAAAGATCGACAGGAGTACCCTTACGGTAAGTTAAAGTGGTTTCATATATAATAAAAAACATGCTCCCCAGTCCTAGAACAGGGACCTCAGCAAGAAGGACGGGCATTCTATCTTGGTTATGGGAAAATGAGACTGAGAGGCATCGAAGTGTTCCTACTTCAGGATGACCTCAGGGCAGGGTGTAAACCCACTAGGTACCTGGGGGTGGGGAAGAATTATATTTGATACATGCTTGGGGTTTGGGAATGAGATGACGGGAAAAATATGTTCTTACTCCTCTGCAAGTACCACTATCGTAACCTTATGCTAGGTCCATGGCAAATTCTAACTATTTTATTTTATCCATCTGACCCGGGGTTCCCCAAGAAACAGTTTTAAGCAACAAAAGTTTATATGCCCCTCTTTGCTGGAGAGAGAAAAGCCAAGAAAGCAGAGTGAGGGGGGAAAGGGGTACTGAAGTAGGGAAGGCAAGAGACCGATATCAGTGGCCCTTTTTTTTTTTTCAAGCTAGCCACAGCTTCATAACAAGTGGAGGTAATTGCCGGGTCTTCTGAGGCATCTACAGAAAGGCTGTATGAACTGTTGGGTCTCAGAACAGTCCTCTCTGGTGGAAGAAGGAAAATTGCATCCTCTGGGCAGAGCAGGCTCATGCTGTGAGAGAAGGTGTCAAATACAGACACAGAGATGCCAGCAGTTAGGCGTTAAGCCACGGAGCGTTAAAATTACTTGAACCTAGGGGACTATGAAGGAGATACCAGTAGTATTTGCTACAACTGGACTGATTTGGCAAATGTGCTAATTTTTTTTAATGTGTTTTATTTATTTCTAGGAGAGAGAGAGATAGCGTGAGCAGGGAAGGGTCAGAGAGAGAGGGAGTCACAGACTGAAACAGGCTCCAGGCTCCGAGCTGGCAGTCAACACAGAGCCTGACGCGGGGCTCGAACCCACAAACCGCGAGATCATGACCTAAGCGAAAGTCGGACACTTAACCGACTAAGCCACCCAGGTACCCTGCAAATGTGCTAATTTTTAATTTGTCTTATGTATATATGTGTGTATGTATTTATTTAGAGAGCCTGTGCGTGAGAGCGGGCCAGGGGCAGAGAGAGAGGGAGAGAGAGAATCCCAAGCAGACTCCATGCTGTCAGCGCAGAGCCTGACTCCGGGCTTGATCCCACAAACCTGAGCCGAAATCAGTAGTCAGATACGTAATCAACTGAGCCACCCAGGTGCCCCAGAAGTGT
>NW_027530632.1:2946366-2950435 GCF_008692635.1 Crocuta crocuta
CTTCCTGCCCAGCACAGAGCCCAAGGCAGGGCTTGAACTTAATGACCCTGAGATCAAGACCCGAGCTGAGATCAAGAGTTGGATACTTAACCAGCCGAGCCACCCAGGGGCCCCTTATTTCTATCAGTAAAATTTTAGAGATCATTTTTGGTTGTGGAGCATTTGTGGTGGATAGGCTCTAGGATGGCCCCAACTTTTCCCTGCCTCCTGATATTTATATTCTTTGTGTGATCCCCTCTACTCTAGTGTGGGAGGGACCTGTGTCTTTCATCCAACCAATAGAGTAATTGAGGGGATGTCACTTCCATGCTTAGGCCACATATCATTGTGACTTCTGTCATCCTAGCAGATTGTCTAGTTTTGATGAAGTAAACCACCATGTTGGAGAGGTCCTCATGGCAAGGAAGCAAAAGTGGCCTCTGGCTAATAGCCCTTAAGGAACAGAATCCTGTTGCAACCACATGCACGTAGAAGCAGATCCTCCTCAGGGCACCTGGGTGGCTCCGTCGGTTAAGCGTCCAACTTGGGCTCGGGTCATGATGTCACAGTTTATGAGTTTGAGTCCTGCATTGGGCTTTCTGCTCTCAGCACAGAGCTTGCTTCGGATCCTCTGTCCCTCTCTCTCTCTCTGCCCCTCCTCCACTTGTTTTCTCTCTCTCTCTCAAAATAAGTAAACAAAAACTTTACAAAAACTTAAAAAAAAAGAACTAAATCCAAATCCTTCCTCATTGGAATCTCAGATGAGACTCCATCCCAAGCCAACACTCAGGCCTCATGAGTGCCCCTGGTGTATAGGACCCATCTACACCACACTGGATTTCTGACCTATGGAAACTGAGACAATAAGTAAAAATGCATTGTTTGAAGCTGCCGAGTTTGTGGTAATATTGTTACACAGCACTAGATAACTACTATAGCATCCAAGAGGAGACATGGCTTAAGAGGATTGGTTAAGGGACAAGACAGACCTCTGTTGAGAGTTAGGAAGTACTAGTGTCAAATAAAAAGGCTCTGCAGAACTGAACAGGCTGGAAATCAGGTGCAGACATGGCGATCCTTTTGGGCAACAGGAGAGGTCTTGAAATCCTACTGACACGTTCAAAGATATTTTTAAGAGGTTGCAGCTGGGAATGTTCTATGACGAGAATGTTCAACGCAAATGTGTGATTCGTGTGTCAGAACCAGAGCCCATTAGCCAATGGAGAAGAAAGATGCTTGCACAAAGCTTTGCGCATAGTATGACTTCCTCGGGTGGTTTTGAGTGGCCCGAGTCTTTTAGCTTTAAGTAATTTTATGGTTATGATAATGCGTAGCCGGGTTGGGGGTTAAGTGAAGCAGACACAGATTTCTCAAAGCCCACACTCCCTATGAAACCCTGAGGAAAGGGAAATGCAGTAGGGAAAGTAAACTCTGTATTTGCGAACTGTCCCAGAGGGACTCGTGAAGGAAGAGAAGATGGAGGATTCCCACTGGACACATGGGATCCAACATCACAGCCCTGAAAGAAGATGGTAAGATATTTACAAAGATCTTTCCTGCATTTGATGCAATAGTAAGATAATACATACATTAAAGGGTGAATCACCGGTCTCAGAAAAACGTGGTCCGGGGTCAGGATCACGGGGGACTGTTGCTTTATTCCGGCTTTCTTTAGACACAGAATCCAGTGGCAATAGGTATTTTGTGTGTTCAGAAGGAGAAAGAGAGAAAGGGGTTTGCCCATCTGAAATCCATACGTCCTGCATGCATTCTCTTTTCTCTTTTCCCTGTCATTTTGTGATCACTAGATTTCCTACACGCAGTTCTGAAGCTGAAGCTGCAAATCGGTTGTTTTGTGGCTAAGTGAGGGATTTAGGAATTCCNCCAGAACAATTGATTTTTCAGTGCGTTCAACAACTGCCTAATAGTTACACCCATCAACTTAAAGGGGAAAATATATACTACCATATAAACCTCTGAATGTTTTTTATAGTAGCTACAATTTCAGAGAAATGAGACCTTATTTTAAAGATGGATTCTTAAAGCTGTTGCAATTTTTGAGTAACACTAATGGGCAGGGCAGGAGCTGGCTTCAGTAATAGTGCTTTTTTTTTTTTTTTTTTGTAAAAACTACTACGTAACAACCCACATCCTATTTCTTGTTCCACCCGACTCTTGCTACCCAAGGCTGGGTGCAAGGAGAGAAGGGGAATCTGGAAAATGCACCACAAAGGTCGAGTCACGGAGTGTCCCAGAAAGCAGGACCCTCCTGACACTCTCACTAGCCAGCCATCTTCTTATCCAATGTTATCGTTTGTTATGTAACCTTTTTTTTTTTTTTACCTTTCATTTATTTTTGAGAGAGACAGAGACAGAGTGTGAGTGGGGGAGGAGCAGAGAGAGAGGGAGACACAGAATTCGAAGCAGGCTCCAGGCTCTGTCAGCACAGAGCCCGATGTTGGGCTCGAACTCCCAAACTGAGATCATGACCTGAGCCGAAGTCTGACGCTTAACTGGCTGAGCCACCCAGGCGCCCCTCCAATATTATTTTTTTTAAGCGCTAACAATGTAAAAATGTCTAAAAAGGAAAAAAAAAAAAAACCCAAAGACTTCAAACGGCACCTGTACTGTTTCTTATTATGGTGTTTAAATATGTAGGGACATAATGCTAGGTATACTAAGCCACTCGTACGCATCGTTATTGTCCAACTATAAACCAAAATAGGCTTCCAAATGGAATATGAGCAAAACTACAAAGTGACAAAATACAAATTAACAACATTAATGTAATAAATAAGGTGGCTGTGATAAAGCCAAGCTGGTATTTGCAGTGTATATATTCGTTCATTTATGCATTTATTCATCCAATACACGTTAGTTGAGTGCCTGTTGTTGCCAGAAGCACGCTTCTAGGGGCTGTAGGTACGTCAGTGACCAAAACAAAATTCTCTGCCTTCATGGAGCGCACACTCAGCTGGGATAAGCCAGATAATAAACGAGATCTATGAGTGAAATAAATAGTGTGTCAGATGATAATAAGTGCTAAGGAGAAAAATCTAGGGAAAGGGAGGGAAAGGATTTCAGGAAAAGGGAATTGTAGTTTGTGATACAAAAGGCTTCATGGAGGAGGTGACATTTGCTATAAAAACCTGAGAGAGTATTTGGGTATTATTGAGGGTGGAGCACGGTGAGTGCTCCAGTCTGAGGGAATTGTGGGTGCAAAGGCTCTGGGGCGGGGGTGAGCCTGTTTCTAAGTGGTTCTGCTATAGGGCAGGTTCTTTTGAGGTCAGCCAACTTTTACTACCATGTGCCGTATGACAACTGGATTTTTCCACCACTTGCCCCTTCTTCAAGTTATTGTGAAACGTTTGCTCTTAGTGTGTTGGCTGTGAGGTCATTTGTGTTTTGCTGGAATCTAAAGACATCTTCTATATATTATATCTTCTCCCTTTTGTTTCAGTTATATAATGTGATGGTTAGTTTCATGTGTCAACCTGACTGGCATAAACGATGCCCAGATAGCTGGTAAAACATTATTTCTGGGAGCATCTGTGAGGGTGTCTTTGGAACAGATTAGCATTTGATTCAAGAGACTGAGACATTCAGTCTCTCCAATGTGGGTGGGCACCATATAATCTGCTGGGGCCTGAATGGAATAAAAACTCAAAGGACGGGAAAATGTTCTCTTCTTGGGCTGAAATGTCCATCTTCTTCCTGTCCTCAGACATCAGAGTTCTTGGTTCTCCAATCACTAGACTTGGGACCTGTACTGGCGGCCCTTTGGTTCTCAGGTTTCTGGAATCTGACTGAATTATACCACTGGCTTTCCTGATTCTCCAGCCTGTGGATGGCAGATCGTGGGACTTCTCAAACCTCATAATCACAGGAGCCGATTTCTATAATAACTCTCTCTCTCTCTTTCTCTTCATCATCCTCATCATCTATTTACCTATCTATATCCTGTTGTTTCTGAGGGTTTTTTTGGAGAACGCTAATACATGTAATGACAAGAAAGTGATATATTATTTAACACCAGCGTGACTGTGAACCTAACCACACATGCAGACCCTGAAATACAGTGACGGGACTC
>NW_027530632.1:2950471-2951270 GCF_008692635.1 Crocuta crocuta
GACAACATGTTCATAGGTCTGAGGAATCCCACTTTATTTTTTTTAATGTTTTATTTATTTCTGAGAGAGAGACGATGTGAGCAGGGGAGGGCCGGAGAGAGGAGACACAGAATCGGAAGCAGGCTCCAGGCTCTGAGCTGGCCGTCAGCACAGAGCCCGACGCGGGTCTCGAACCCACGAACCGTGTGATCATGACCTGAGCCGAAGTCGGACACTTAACTGACTGAGCCACCCAGGTGCCCCTGAGGAATCCCACTTTAATAAACCAGGAGGGAATGCTTTGAGGCTGGCCTTTGTCCTGGCTCGCTTATGGCCATGTGTTACACTCGTGGGTATGGGCATACAAGATTTCTCCACTTCAGCTCCTGTGATGTGGCTGAATGATTCAACACATGGTTGGGGAATTTGCAGGATGTCTGGCTAGAAAATAAATCCAAAACAACAACCTTCAGTCTTTTGTTGTCATACCCACCTGTGAGAAATGCTTCTATGATTTAGACTATGCACCGCCTAGATCCTCTGCTTATGAGTATCTGGGCAGGAAACGACTTTTGTCAGTTTTGCAGCACAGACAGGAGATGAGAGTCTAGGCAAGCAGCATCTGCACCATTTCTGTGGTGCCTGAAATCTACAGCTAGGGCAGAACGGAAGGCCTGAAAACAACTTTTATGATGCTGGCCTATCAGTCACAAAGCAAGACTGGGTCTTAAGGTTGAAGGGAAAATAGCATGCAAGGCAATGAAGCTCAGGCAAAATGGCTTTTTGCCCATGTCTTAGGAGCCTGCACTGCTCTAGGTGA
>NW_027530632.1:2951359-2958355 GCF_008692635.1 Crocuta crocuta
CAGTGACGGGACTCAGGGTTAATTGGTCAATGGCATCGTAAGGAGTATGTTTAATTTAAATATATTTAAGTTATTACCAAAATCTAAATATTGAATTAGTAAATTTTCATAGAACACTCCTAGACTTCTGACAACATGTTCATAGGTCTGAGGAATCCCACTTTATTTTTTTTAATGTTTTATTTATTTCTGAGAGAGAGACGATGTGAGCAGGGGAGGGCCGGAGAGAGGAGACACAGAATCGGANTCGAAACAAGCTCTAGGCTCTGAGCTGTCAGCACAGAGCCCGACGCGGGGCTCGAACCCACAAACAGTGAGATCATGCCCTGAGCCGAAGTCGGACGCTCCACCTACTGAGCCACCCAGGTGCCCCAAGGTGACAGTCCTGAGAATGTTCTTTTTCAAAAAGCATAACACAAGAGAGGTAAATAGGACCCTACCATTAGAAATGGATGCAGAAGGCGATATCCGTTACAATAACTGGTGCATATCTGTGACATTTAAGATAAAATTGGAAGAACTCCGAGATATTTTGTAAAGGAATCGAGCATAATAAAAAAAAAAAAAATCTTACTGTGGTCTGGGAAAATGGTTATATATTCTTGACTACAATTTTTAAATTAATCTCACATAGAAAAATAGATCGCTTTGTTAGGATCTCCTAACTAATCTGGACTGGGTACACCTGCTTTAGGTTTCCATCCTTAAATTTTTCTTATCAGGAGTAATTTTAGACCACCAGGCTGCCTTGCAGTGTAGACCTCCATGAGATGCTAGGACGTAATCTTGGCAGAATAATATGATTATTGCCTCTTGGAATAAGAACATAGATTTCATATGTACAAAGATCTTTTCTTTTGTATTCACGCTCTCTGCTTTCTACCCTTCTCACTCTTGGCAGCACTTTCCTTTCAACACACACACACACACACGTACAGGCATACACACACAGAGCAGAGACACACACACACACACACACACACCATATACACATAAGAGGCAGAACTGTCTGGGATCGTATGGGATTAATAAATAAATTGTTTAAATAGCTCCAAGAGGTGAGAAATGGGTATTTCACATCTAAGATCTCACATCATCTTTCGTGTGGGGTCTCAGAAGACACATGTCATCAGCATCTGATATCACAAGGGAGCATAGCATTGGGATAAGGAGCAGGGACTCTAGAGGTTAGACTCTGGGTTGAAATCTTGGCTCTACTACCGACTCGCTGTGCGAGTTACTTAACCTTTGTGCCTCCGTTTGCTCATTTGTAAAACGTGTGTAATAATTTTACCTCACCCCTCGTGTCGTTTTGAGAATTAAATGAGCTAATATATGTGTGATACGTGGAAGAGTGCCTGGCACATAGTAAGCTCTACATAACTAATAAATGGAAAAAATAGGCAAAGAAATAAGTGAGGCTTGTTTTAGGAAAAAATAGCAGAAGGATTCTTATGAATTGTGAAGACATGACAACGAGGTAGTCAGAAAGCGTTAGAATCCTGAAATAATAGCAGGTCTTCATTTTCCAATTTGTGTGGGATTTTGGTTATGCAGATGACATTGTTTTTGAGTAGAAAGCAATCAATTCCTCAAGAACTATCTGGCATTTTCTCCCCCTAAGGTGAAGCATGGGCTGTTAGAAAAAGTAATACATATTCATGAAAACACACTGATAGGTTAAGAAATGAACAACTGTTTGATATTCCTGCAGTATCTTTTTCAGTATTATCACGAAGGGGCTCGGGAATGAGTGCGATTTGTAGAATAAAAACTCAGTAGACGTTAATAACTAGCAGGACGCAGATGTCTTTAATTGTTGCAGGAGTGCTTGCTTTAGATAGTATAAACACCGTAGTGGATGCCGTGATGTGCAGCTCGGATGTTACCTGCAGGCTGAAGCACTCATTTCTTCAGGTCGTGAGAGTGTTGCCAGCTGCAAGCCTTTATCGGTTAGCCCTCTCTAGAAATGATCCTCTGCTGAAGAAGGCTGCTTCATCCAAAGTCATACCCCCTTCCCATGTTGAACCTATATCCAATGACTGCTCAATCTGGATATAGAAAGACCTGCCCCATTTGACCCAATGTGAGACCATTCTTTAGGGCCAGTCCACATGATTGGCTGAGGCTTTCGTAGTAAGTGTTTCTCAGTTCAGCTTCTTCCTCTATCAGTCTTTCTTCTTCCACTCTCCCGTGGCTATTAATCCAAAAAACACCAACAAACCTCCTACATGCAAACCTCTGTGTCAGAATCTAGGTCTTGGAAACTTGAGCTGCAACAAGTTCACAGTGAGTGGAGTATATACCACTTACAGTGATGTGAAACGGTAGGCATTCTGATATCTCATTTCCCTTTTTCACAGGGATATTTTTATGTGTTGAAATCTTCTTTAAGGGCCTCCTTAATTTCTTCAACAAGGTCATCATCTATTGGTCCCTGGATCACACTTCATCAAAGCACCTGGATAGAGTCAGAATCCAAGAGTGCATGATTTCCATAGAACAATAGCCAAGTCCAGGGTGAATAGAATTTTCTAACCAAAAGCCCTGTACTTCAACTGATCTTTGATGAATGAGAGTTTAAATGATTCTGATTATAATTGTTAAAGGACAGGTGAAATAATATTGGGTGAGGTCAAATCATGTTCTATTTTCCCTTCGGAAAGAAAACCAAGTGATTATGGAACACGAAAGAAGAGTGTAAGTGCTGTTTAAGTGCCTTGTTCTTCGGAGTGTTCACGTGATTGCATAATCGCCCTAGCCAAGAACGCTTGGACAATCTGTTTTGTTCAAAAATACCTTGTCTGATTAGATGTGAAAGATCTTTATTTTTCATCTTAAACTTAGAGGAACAAGTACGCTTTTATCCTTAGTGTGAGGTGGGTCAAGATCTGGATCCAGCTTTGTCTAACTTTCTGAGTTCCTCAATTCTCACCCAGTGCCTTGAGAATGCTATTAGAAAATTCCTGAAAGTGTGTAATTCTAATAGTACTAATGGCTTGAACACTGACACCCAGCATGATAAACCAGCCAGGTCCCAAGTTGTCTTGCTGTGCTCTTTTGTAACGACACACAGTAGCAAACAGTACGGGTATATTGGGTAAATACTTACTGAACACATAAAAGAGTAAGGATGGTAGCAGTTAATTATGCAAATTCAGTGTAGATTAGAGCGGCATGCTACATTCATAGAAAAGTTACCATTGTTATTTTGATGAATACTTGGTAATTCTAACATTGGGAAGTGGCATTAAAAAAAAAGATTGGAAATGTTATTACCAGTTATGGATTCCACACAAGAGAGACACCTCCATTTTGAATTCAGAGCCATACTGCATATTATTGGAAATGCCACACGGCGCAGAAACATGTTGGTACTGAAGCCAAATCATGCGATCTCCTCTCATAGCTCCTGGACTGAGTTTAATGGCCTTTAATTGCCATACTCTTTCAAAGGCAGTCCAACTTCACGCACAATGTGCATTTAACATCCTTGAGTCAGCACACCTCCACTTACTGGGATGGTTGATGTGTGTCCAGGATGATCAGTAGACTTCCCTGTGTTATGCCCGTCCAGATGACAAAAGGTCTATGTCTGTGGCTTACATACAACACTCATTCCATAGAACAGATGGTGTCTCATCTATGACCCCTGCCCTCAATAGATTTTTGCATTATATTGGGGGTTCTTTCAAATCTAGGTGAAGAATGGGTCTCTCTCCATGGACTCTTTTCTTGGGCATCAAAAATTATGAAATTTTATTGCATCAAGAAACACCGTTGGATTGCTTTGTCATAGACTTAATGCATAAGACATGCCTTCATATATTATGTAAGGACACTCTCTTAAATTAGAGTGCTAAAATAAATGACACCGTGCTGTGAAGTAAACAGCAATTCCTTACCAGATTGATTCTGTTTGTGACATTTAAGTCTCCAAACCATGCTGTTCTGCAATGTGACCTTGCCACCACCCCCGGTGAGAGGTGGAGTCCGTTTCTCTACCTTTTAAATCTGGATAGGGCCCTGTGATGCTTTGACCTTTAGAATACGGCAAAAGTGATGCAGTGCCAATTCCAGACATTACCGCTAGTTGGCTTGGCAAATTCTTCTTTCCGCACCATAGAAACCAGCTGCCAGGTTAGAAATGTAACCGCCCTGGAACTACCATACTGGGAGAAGTCCAAGCCACGTGGAGACGAGATCCCTGAGATCCCGTACAAAGAGGGAAGGAGGGAGAGAGACAGAGGGAACGAGAGAGAGAGAAAGAACAAAGCACCAAGCATGTATGTGAAGTCACCTTGGAAGTAGCTCACCCCAACTGATGTCACGGGGATCCAGGAGGGGCCCAGCTGAGCCCATCCCAAATTCTGGATCATGAACAAAATAGAATGATTTCTTCAGTCTGCTAAGTTTTGTAGTAGTTGGTTATGTAGCGATAGATAATCGAAACAAAGGGATTTGCTAATAGCCTGATTCACGAATCAAATATGTTGGCAAGCATGGGAGGTTAAGTGCATTATCGAGACTGGGGTGTCTTACTGCCTGCCTTTAGATTCTGGATCTGCCACTTAGGAGCTCTATCATGTTGAGCAATGCGTGTCTCAGTTCTCTCATCTGTAAAATGGAGATAATAGCTACCTCCCAGGGTTGCTCTGGGGATTGAATTACTGAAAACTTACAACTGTGCCTGGAACTTTAGGAAGTCCTAATATAGAGTTTAGCTATTATTATTGCGATGTAGAGCTGGTCCTCAACATAGCTGATCAGGATGGCGTTCTTCTGTTCAGCACAGTGGGAGGGAGCCTTTAGAGCCAGACACAGCTGAGACTACATCCTGGATCAACCATTTCTGTGTAATTCTGGAGCCCTCTCTGAGCCTTGAGTTTCCCCTCTGGGGTCTGGGGATAGTAATACTTCTCATTATAAGTTTTTTTTTTTTTTAACGCTTTTATTTATTTTTGAAAGAGAGACGGAGCAAGTGGGAGAGGGGCAGAGAGAGAGGGAGACACAGGATGGGAAGCAGGCTCCAGGCTCTGCGCTGTCAGCACAGAGCCTGCTGCGGGGCTCAAACTCTCAAGAGCGGTGAGATCATGACCTGAGCAGAAGTCAGACGCTTAACTGACTGAGCCACCCAGGCGCCCTTGGGGATAAATGCTTCTCAAGGTTGTGAGTGTTAGATGAGCTAACCAAGTAAAGCACTGGGCTCAGAGACTGGCGTGCAGTTCGCGTCTGATAATAGGATGAAACTCTCAACACAAGAGAAGAAGAAACTGACTGGTTTTCAATTCTTCAGCAGTGTCAGACATAGCGCGTACTCCAGTTTGGGGGTGAAGGCCTAGTTCAGTTGTTTTGAAGGAGTACCTGGCGTCATACATATTTACAAGAATAACTTGCTGGTATCTAGTTGTTGCTGTTTTTTTTAAGAGGATGCTCTCCTTGTCAAACAAAACTCCATGGGGTGGGCAGTGGTAACTGGCTGAGGATGAACGGCATCAGTTATCTATTAACAACTCAAAGCTATCAATCAAAACACATGTTATTACGTATGCCCCAGGCAACCAAAGGCATCAAACTAACAAGAACTCAGAGGAGCAGATAAACGTGAACGTTGAGCTACAATGTTCCCAGGACCACACAGAACAACAGCTCACTCTGGGTGGTACCAGACAGAACCGGAAACACAGAAGTGGTGGTGGAGGGGGAATGGGACCCCCTCCCCCCAAATCCCAAGATTGGGGCTGATATAAACTCCAAAGAGAATATAAACATGGACTCTGCTGCAGGGAGTAAACAAAGCCTCATCAAAAAAAAGGCAAGGGGCGCCTGGGCTGGCTCAGTCAGCTAAGCACTCGACTTCAGCTCAGGTCATGATTTCACCGGTTCCTGAGTTCAAGCCCGGCATCGGGATCTCTGCTGTCAGCGCGGAGCCCCTCCTTCAGATCCTCTGTCTTCCTCTCTTTCTGCCCCTTCCCTGCCTCTCTCTCTCAAAACTAAATAAACATTAAAAGAAAATAATAAAGGCAAGAGGGCTTGGTCAGTGATTTCTGGAGATGCCCACCCCCCCTCCGTCCCCGGCCCCAGATAAAAAGCAGTAAGAAAACTTAGAATGATGTCTGCTCATGAGAAAATAATAACAAAGTCAGGAAAAATAGAGAAGTAGATCAGGATAAATCACCTTTTAAGTGAGCAGAGTCAGGGACCAGGAAGGACAAAATTCCCAATACCTGTTTTGTATCAGTGTGGGAAACTAGCTCATTTTAACCTGTCATTGTACATAAATCACTCTTCAAGCTTGGTGAAGGCAGGAATTCTTCTTCTAGTACATCATATTTACCTGCAAATGAGTTGCCATAAAACTATAATGGTGGATTTTGCTAAGGGATATGTCAAGAAGGTGTGCGGGGAAAGTGTGAAATGTATTATCAAAGGACATTAAAGCACGATCAAATTCTTGGTATAAAGGGGAAAATAAAGGGGCACCAGAGTGGCTCAGTTGGTTAAGCATCTGACTCTTGATTTTGGCTCAGGTCATGATCTCACGGTTTGTGAGTTTGAGCCCCGAGTGAAGCCCAGTGTCAGGCTCTGCTCTGACAGTGCAGAGCCTGCTTGGGATTCTCTCTCTCACTCTCTCTCTCTCTGCTCCTCCATCCCTCTCCCTCTTCTTCTCCCTTTCCCTCTCTCTTTCCCTCTCTCTCTCTCTCAAAATACATTTTAAAAAATTAAAAAAAAATAAAGGGGAAAATAAAGGCAAATGTACTGGCATAGTGTAGAGTTCTAATTAATGGGTAGAATGAGCCCTGAATTCCAGATTCCTCAATTAGAAGTGATCTGGTAACCTCTACCCTAAATCAAGATCCCAAGATCCCAATAAATCATATAGTAGCATGGTATTTATTGAGTACCGACTGTGCATTAGGCTCTGTTCCTCTTTTCAAATGCATGGCTTTACTTAATCCATATAATAACCCTATGATGCAGGAACTATTTTTAACC
>NW_027530632.1:2958377-2967711 GCF_008692635.1 Crocuta crocuta
TGAAGATAAATAAATTGAGACAGAGAAATTAACCAACTTGCCCAAAATCACACCTCTACTAAGTGGTTGAGTCAAGATTTGAATTTAAAACTCCTTGATTGGGGCGCCTGGGTGGCTCAGTTGGTTAAGCGGCCGACTTCGGCTCAGGTCATGATCTCATGGTTCATGAGTTCAAGCGCTGCGTCGGGCTCTGGGCTGACAGCTCAGAGCCTGATGCCTATTTTGGATTGTGTGTCTCCCTGTCTCTCTGTCCCTCTCCTGCTCATGCTCTGTCTCTCTATCTCTCAAAAATAAATGAAAAAAAAATAAAAATAAGAAAAAATAAAACTTCTTGATTACAGAGTCCAAGGTCCCAAGCTCTATGCTATATTACCTCTATTAACTTTAGATAATATTTATGTGCTCCGGAATAGTTCCCCAACAGGATTACCCAGAATAGATGTTCCCATATCCCCATGTAATTTTTACACTCTATATTCTGTAACTATAGAGTCAATAAAACAAAGAAATAAACATAAGCCCTGTGTGTTGGAACAGGAGGAGGTAGGGCAAATATTTTAGGAAATATTCAAGCATATTTTGCACTGTTTGAGCACCTGGCTAGTTACCTCCTACGGAGAGGAGATACACAATAAGTATTCATTGACTGACAAACCACCAACTGACCTTGGGAGAAGTGGTTTGTTTTGGTTTGTTTGTTCATTTGTTTGTTTTACTAGGCTTCTAAACACAGAGTTAAATGCCTGTGGTGGATAGGCTCTGAAAGGGTCCCCGGTGTTCCTTGCCTCCTAATATTCATGCCCTTTGTGTAATCCGCTTCCCTTGAGTGTAGGCTGGACCTAGAGGCGTGATTCTAATTAGTAGGCTATGGCAAAGATCCCATGTGTCCCCTCTCAGGTTAGGTTATAAAAAGCTCTCTGTATGTTTTTTGTTTTTTGTTTTTTTTGTTTGTTTTTGGTTTTTTTGTTTTGTTTTGTTTTGTTTTGTTTTGTTTTGACTAAGTGAGAGCAGGGGAGGGGCAGAGAGAAAGATGGAGACACAGAATCCAAAGCAGGCTCCAGGCTCTGAGCTGTCAGCACAGAGCCCAATGCGGGGCTCGAACCCACAAACTGCGAGATCAAGACCTGAACTGAAATCAGAGGCTCAGCTGACTAAGCCACCCAGGCGCCCCAATCTCTTTCTTTCTTTACTTCAGAGAGTCTTCAGTGTGGGGAAGGCAAACTGTCATGTTGTGAACTTCCCTATGGCTATGTCCGTGTAACAAGGAACTGAAGGGGGCCTCTGGCCAACAGCCAGTGAGAACCTGAGGCCCTCAGTCCAAGAATCCCCCCAAAACTGAATGCTGCCAATAACAAGGTGAGTGAGCTTGGAGGCTGATCCTCCTTGAGAGGAGACCGCAGCCCCAGCTGGCACCTTGATGGCAGCTTTGTGAGAGACCTGGAGTCTGAGGACCCAGTCTAGCTGCTCCCCGATTCCTGACCCACAGAACCTAGGCCATAATAGCTGCTCAGGGTTTAAGCCACTAAGTTATGAGGGGAATTTGTTACACAGCCATAGATAACTAATACAGCGCCTCTATTCTTGTGATACACAAAGGGTGGTGGTGTGTAGATATTTCCATTTGAGAAAATCCGGTCGGGGGAAAAAAAAAATCTCACAGGAAATCTTGTTGCCATGGCAACGGGTTACCGTTTTCTTATGCCCAGTGTAAACTCTGGTTACCAATCCTGATGGTTCTGAGCCCACAAATTTCCTCAGTTAAAAGAGGAATTAAATGTTGAGGGAGACATAGGTAGTGGGCCTCTCGCATGGCCTTTGGTCCCGGGATCGCACCACAGTGACCTTTTTGGCATGTCAGTGGTCACTTCAGGACCAAGTGGAAGGCACAGTAGAGGGAGTAATTATTTAGTCTTTGGCAAGAAAGATGGTGGTACAGACCGGCCAGCTAGATTCCCCCACTTCCAGCCAAATGGAAAGGACATTGCTTGGCTTTCAGATACGTCTGGAAAGAGATAGAGCGACAACACAAACTGAATACTTAGCCTTTGTTAAGCGCTCTATTCTTTTCAAGCCACCGCCATGATGTTATCTCAACTGGCACCTCACAATAACCTGAGCAGATGGGCAGGGAAGGCATTGATATACATTCGACAGGGTAAACATGTATTTTTGTGATTCTTGCCTTGTATTTAAAAAAAAATACTCTGTGAGGGTGGTCATATCCCCAGTGCCGAGCCCTTTATTTCCCTGCCCCTCTCTGCTGGTCAGACATTCTCCCTCGCAAACTCCTCTTTTCTGTTCTGGGAATAGAGCAGCCCCACGTTGGAGGTAGTGAGCCACTACTGACGCCACGAAGCTTCTGTGTCTTTCCCTGGAGTCGTGGGAGGCTGTCTGTGCCCTCACATTTTGAACATTGATGTCGTTCTTGTGACTTGTTCATATAGCACTGCTTTTGCACACTTGATTTGCACAGAGCCGTCTAGGAACTGGGTTAATGTTCAGATTCGCAAGCCTTACCTCCCAGAGATTCTGATTAATGAGCACTGGAAAGGGGCACAAGACTATTTTTTCCAAGTACCCTCATGTGATTCTGATGGAGGTGATACACGCCCANTAAGTAGATAACTTTTATAATCCTATTATTTACCTGCTGATAGCCCAGTTTTTTTTTTTTTTTTTTTGTTAGTGTTTATTTTTGAGAGAAAGAGAGAGAGAGAGAAGGCATGAGCAGGGGAGGTGCAGAGAGAGAGGGAGACACAGAGTCTGAAGCAGGATCCAGGCTCTGAGCTGTCAGCACAGAGCCTGACGCAGGGCTCGAACTCACGGACCGTGAGATCATGACCTGAGCCGAAGTCTGATGCTCAACCGACTGAGCCACCCAGGCACCTCTCATCCAACTTTAATAAATGCTCCCCCTTATCAGTACTGTGCTATAACAAAGAGCTAAAAGACACACATGAGTACACACATGAATACGCCCACAGAAGAATATCTTGCATTATGTAGTAAATTGCTTTCTAAAAGGCTGTATGTGTCTCACTTTTTATATATCCCTTCACATGCGGAAGACTTTACACTCACATAGTATTTGTCTTCAGGGTAAGGGCTGTATCTTAAAGGTTGTTTACTCCTCAGCACCTGAGCACGATGCTTGGTGCCTAGTTTTGGTTGAATTGAGTCTTGGTTGAATGAATGACTATTCAGCCTGTTCAAAGAGGGGGTAGGTCTGAGGATAGCTTGATGACTAGTCAAAGACTCATTCAGCAAACGACGGTATATCGTCACATCATTCACTCTCATCTCTATTTAATGATTATGAAGCATGATGATCCTGAAAGGTGAAAGACAAATATAAAACGGAAACTGAAATAGCTCTCTGAATGAGAAGCCTCTAGAAAAGTGGTTACCTGAGTCTCAGGGTCTTTCTTTTCGTCTCTAACCTGAAAAGTTATAACCTCAGATTTGCCAGGAGACTTTATGATCTATTACATTTGTTACCCCGAGAGAAGGAGAAGGGATGTGATAAATGGGGACCAACACAAAGCATCCAATTCCCCTTTCCCAAATCACAGAGAAGCCAAGCTTTGTTCGTGAATCCACAAATTACGACGTGTTATTTAGCAAAGTGAATCAGAATCTCCTAACTAGGTGGGAAACAGAGGTACATGTACTCACTAAAACAGGAGCTGGGTGAGAGTGCGGCTGGCCCAACTTAAGAGGTCAAAATAGGGGCGCCTGGGTGGCTCAGTCAGTTGAGCGTCCGACTTCGGCTCAGGTCATGATCTCGTGGTTTATGGGGTTCGAGCCCCGTGTCTGGCTCTGTGCCGACAGCTCAGAGCCTGGAGACTGCTTCTGGATTCTGTCTCCCTCTCTCTCTCTCTCTGCCCCTTCCCCGCTCATAGTCTGTCTGTCTGTCTCTCTCTCAAAAATAAATAAAACATTAAAAAAAATTTTAAAAAGAGAGATCAGAATACAGCCGAACACTGGCTTCAGTATGCCTCAGGAACAGGCACCTTCCCTGAGTTGCTAAATGAAGGTGTTTCAGCTGATTTGTTTATGTGACAGCTTGCCTGTTAACAGAAAAATATTGATTCCTCTGGCTTAGCAATGAGGCTCCTAAAACATTTCATTCCTAAACTCATAAATTGGTAATAAAAAAAAATTAAGCTTTCCCAAGGAGTCCGCTTGGCTTCAAATGTTTGATTGGAGAAGGCACAGATATTTTTTTTCTGATACTGCAGTTAAAAGCCAGACTTTCTGCTTTCTCTGGTTTGACTTATTGGATAAGCCATTTGAAAAATGGAACTTGTACTTAGTGTGTTTTATTTGAACCTCAATGATGATATACATCTCAGCAGTAAATTTTTAAATAGCCGTGTTATATATGCTGAATAAATGATGAACCCAATTGTGCTTTCAGCCATCTCATAGAGCATCTGGAGGTAATCAGGGTCAAGACTGAGAGACAGAGGGATAGAGAGGGAGAAAGATTTAATATATGTCATGTTTCTGACAAGTGAAGAACAGTTGATTGATGCCAAACGGGGCTTAGGAAACCCAAAACCATCATATATGGTAAAACCGCTGGGGACACACTCCCCACACACGAAGAAGGGTCTTGTGAAAATTGGTGTCAGTGAACATCATCAACACATAGCAACGTGGCTCCTGTTGTAGACTGTTTCCGAAGCCCTTGCATATGCAATGTCTCAGTTCGGTATCCTTAGAGTCCTTTCCTCTAAGAGTTACCGTCCTTTTGCTTTTTAGTCTTCAACAGGTTTGTTGAGACACAATTGACATACAATAAGCTGCGTGTATTTGAAGTATATACTTTTCCTTTAAAAAAAAAATTTTTTTTTAATGTTTATTTACTTTTGAGAGAGAGGGACAGAGTGTGACCAGAGGAGGGGCAGAGAGAGAGGGAGACACAGAATCCGCAGCAGGCTCCAGGCTCTGAGCTGTCAGCACAGAGCCCGATGTGGGGCTCCGGCCCACCAACCGTGAGATCGTGACCAGAGTCGAAGTCGGATGCTTCACCGACTGAGCCACTCAGGCGCCCCAAAGGATATACCTGTCTAAGTTTTGCCACATGCGTACACTCGTGAAACCAGCACCACAATCAAGATGGCGAACCTATGCATCACCTCCCAAGGTTTCCTGGTACCCCTTTATCACCTCTCTCCCGTCCCTCTCCCAAGCAACCTAGGGGCAGATGAGTATCTGCTTTCCATCACCATAGATGAGTTTGCACGTTCTCAAATTTTCTCTGAATAGAATCACACACTATGCACTCATTTTTGTCGCTGTTGGGGTCTTCCAGTCAGCATGATTATTTGGAGTTTCATCCATATGGCTGCATGTATCAAACTTCATTCCTTTTCATTGTTGACTAGCATCCCACTATACAGATGTAGCACCAGGTTGAGATATTCACCTGTTGAGGACCCTCGGGCTATTTCCAGTTGGGGGTTATTACAAATAAAGTGGCTGTGAACATTCACGCACAAGTCTTTGTATGAATACATGCTTTCTTTTGGGTAAACGCTTCCACGTGAATTGCTTGGATCATATAGTAGGTATATGTTCAATTTCTTAAGAAGCTGCAAAACTGTTTTTGCAACTTGTTCAGATCATCCACATTCTCAGCAGCAGCGTAAGAAAGTTTCGGTTCCCACTATTCACACGAAATCTTGCTATGGTCAGTCTTTATCATTTCAATTTAATTTTAATTTAATGTAATAGATGCATAGCGGCATCTCACCACGGTTTTAATTTGCATTTCCTTACTGACTAATTATGTTGAACATCTTTTCCTGTGCTTATTTGCCAGCAGTATATATTTGATGAAGCATCTCTTAAAATCTTTTGCTCATGTTTTTAATTGGGTGGTTTGTTTTGTTATTATTGAGTTTGGGGANGCATCAGACATATGCTTTGCAAATATTTTCTGCCAGTCCATGATTTGTCTTTTCATTCTCTTAACAGTGTCTTTTGAAGAACAGATGTTTTTGACTTTGTTGAAGTACAATTTACCAATTTTTAATAAGTCATGCTTTTGATAGGGTGTATAAGAAATCTTTGTATTATCCAAGATCACAAAGATTTTCTCCTATGTTTTCTTCTAGAGTTTTTAGTTTGAGTTTTTAGATTTAAGTCTAGGATACGTATTGAGTTACATTTTATATGTGGTATGAGATATGGACTGAAGGCATTTTTGAGGACACACAGATTTTCAATTATTCCAGCACTGTTTGTTGAAAAGACTATCTCCACTGAATTTACCATTACATCTTTGTTTAAAACCAGTTGTCCATATATGTATGAGTCCATTTTTGAACTCTCTGTTATGTTTTATTGACCTACTTGTCTATATTGGTGTAATCCTTTATTGCCTTGATTATTATATATTTAATATTGTCTTGATTACTATAGCTTTAAAATAAGTCTTGAAATCAGGTAGTATCTGTCCTCCAAAATTGTTGTTCTTCAAAGTTGGTTTGGCCATTCTAGATCTTTTGCATTTCCATATGAATTTTAGAATTTGATTTTCATTTCATACCAAAAAAAATCTTGTGGAGAATTTGGTTGGGATTACATTAACTCAATACATCAATTTAAGGAGGATTCATACCTTAATTGTATTAAGTCTTCTGACCCATGAACAAAGTGTACCTCTCCATTTACTTAGGTCTTGTTGAACTTCCCTCAGCAGTGTATTGTAATCTTTGGTGTACAAGTCTTTCTTGTCTTTTGTCAGGTTTATCCCTGAGTGTTTCATATATTTGATGTTTTTTTTTTAAGTTTATTTTTTTAATTTATTTTGAGAGAGAGGGACGAACAAGGAGGGACACAGACAGAGGGAAAGAGAGAGAATCCCAAGCAGGCTCCACACTCTCAGTGCAGAGCCGAATGCGGGGCTCAAACTCCCGAACCACAAGATCATGACCTGAGCCAAAATCAAGAGTCTGATGCTTAACTGACTGAGCCACCTGGGCGCCCCTCTTTGATGTTATTAAATGTTACAGTTTCGTTCAGTTTCTGATTGTTGCTGGTATTTAGGCATACAATTGATTTTTATATATTGATTTTGCGTCCTGCAATTTCGCTAATCTTGTGTTTTAGTTCTAGCAGGGTTTTTTGTGTTTTTTTTGTAGATGTAATCAGATTTTTTACATAGATGATCATGCTGTCTAAGAATAGTTTCACACCTTCCTTTCCAATCTGAATACCTTCTATTTGTTTTCCTCTTTGGATTGTACGAACTAGAACGCCAATCCAGTGTTGAATAGAAGTGGTGAGAGCAAACATTCTTGTCTTGTTCCTGATCTCAGGGGGAAAGCATTTCATCTTTCACTCTCAAGTATCATGTTAGTAGTAGACTTTCTGTGCGTGCTTATATTCACTTTCTGTTGCTCCTAATGCATTACCCCAAAATTTAGCAACTAAAAGCAGCAAACTGTAATTATCTCACAATTTCCATGGGACAGGAATCCAGACATGGCATAGCTGGAGGCCTCTGCCTTCAGGTTTCTCACAGAGTGTGATCAAGGCATTAGCTGTGGCCATTGTTCCATCTGAAGTCTGAGTTCAAGGGAGATCCATTTCCAAGTTTACTCATGTGGTTGTGGGCAGGCTTCATCTGATTGTGGGTGTCAGTTCCTCTTTAGCTATTGACCCCGGGACTCCATCAATCCTTTGCCACATGGGGCTCTCCATAGACGGCTCACCTTCTATCAGAACAAGTCAATGAGAGCGTGAGAGGGCCAGCAAGGGGAAAGTCACGTTCATTTAGTAAACTAATCCCAGAAGGGACATCTTATCACTTTTGCAGATTTCTGTTTGTAAAAAAGTGAGTCATCATTAGGTCTGACCCACTCTCAGGGGAAAGGCTTATCTAGGAGGCAGGCAACATCGGAAGCCATCTTCTAGTCAGTCTACCACAATGCCCTCTGTCAAGTTGAAGAAGTCACCTTCAGTTCTTAGTTTGCTGAGAGTTTGTTTTTGTTGTTTTTTTTTTTCAAAAACGGATGTTGGATTTTGTCCAGTGAATNCTCTTTAAAGCTTGTTTACACTGATTGGATTTCCAAATGTTAAGCCAAAACTGAATTCCCGAGATAAACATCATTTGCTCACGATGCATTACCCTTTTTACATATTGTTTGATTATACTTGATAAAACCTTGTTTATAATTCTTATACCTATGTTAATGCAATATAAGAAATATTGGTCTGTAAGTTTTTGTTTGTTTGTTTTCTCATAATGCATTTGCCTGGCTTTGGTGACAGGGGGATAGTGCTGGCCTCATAGAACCAGTTGAAAACTAGTCCCTCCTCTTTAGTTTTTGGGGAAGAGTTTGTGTAATACTGGTATTATTTCTTCTTTGTATATTTGGTAGAATTTATCAGTGAAGCAATTTGGGCCTAGCAATATCTTTGTGGGAAAGTTTTTAACAACAAACTCAATTTTTCCTGTGGCTATAGGCCTATTCAGATTATCTATGTCTTTTGAAGTAAGCTTGGTAGTTTGTCTTTCAAGGAATTTTTCCATTTCATATAAATTGTCAAATTTATTAGCATCAAGTTGTTCATAATATTCCCTTCTTACCTTCTACTATATGTAGGTTTTGTAATGTCACCTCTCTCGTTCTCAATATTGGTAATTTGTGTCTATCTCTCTTTTTCTGCTGAGACGTTTATCAATTTTGTTGTTTTATTTTTCAAACAAAGACATTGGTTTCATTGGCTTATTTTTCTGGGTTTTTGTGTTTGTTTGTTTTCTATTTCATTGATTTCAGCTTTGACTTCTATTAACTCCTTTCTTCTGCTTACTGTGCTTTTATTTTCCAGTTTCTTAGGGTAGAAGTTTTAGTCTTTGATTGAGGCTATCTTTTCTAATATAAGCTTTTAGTGCTATAAATTTCTTCCTGGGCACTGCTGTCACTGCTGCCCATACTTTTTGATTTTCATTTTCATTTAGTGCAAAATAATTTGTAATTTCTCTTTTGATTTCTTCTTTGATCCATGGGTTATTTAAAAGTATGCTATGGTGGCACCTGAGTGGCTCAGTTGGTGGAGCGTCTGACTGGCTCAGGTCATGATCTCACCGCTTGTGGGTTCGAACCCCACGTTGGGCTCTGTCTGATGGCTCAGAGCCTGGAGGCTGCTTCAGATTCTGTGTCTCCCTCTCTCTCTGCCCCTCCCTTGTTGGCACTCTCCCTCAAAATAAATGAACATTAAAATTTTTTTTTTTAAACTGTGCTATGTTATTTAGTTTCAAAATATTTGGGGATTTTACAAATATTTCTGTTACTGATTTTTAATTTTCATTTCATCG
>NW_027530632.1:2967793-2970038 GCF_008692635.1 Crocuta crocuta
GAGACTTGTGTTATGGCCCAGAATATGGTCTATCTTGATAAATGATCCTTGTATACCTGAAAAGCAAATGGTTTGATTGAGTGGGTGGTTCTATAAATGTTGATCAGGTAAAGTTGTTTAAAAGCGTTGTTTGAGTCTTCTATACCCTTGCTTATTTTCCATCTACTTTTATCAATTATTGAGAGGGTAGTATTAAAAATAACTATAATTGTATATTTGTTTACTTCTCCTTACAGCTCTATCAGATTTTGCTTCAGGTATTTTAAAACTGTTTTATTAGGTTTTTTTTTTTTTAATGTTTTATTTATTTCTAGGAGAGAGAGACAGCGTGAGCAGGGGAGGGTCAGAGAGAGAGGGAGTCACAGACTGAAACAGGCTCCAGGCTCCGAGCTGGCAGTCAGCACAGAGCCCGACGCGGGGCTCGAACCCACAAACCGCGAGATCATGACCTAAGCGAAAGTCGGACGCTCAACCGACTAAGCCACCCAGGCGCCCCAAAACTGTTTTATTAGGTTAATAAATGATTATGATTGTTATGTCCTTCTGATGCAGTAATCCTGTTTTCATTATGAAATGGCCTTTGCCATTTCAAGTATCCCTTGCTCCAAAATCTACTTTGTTATTAATACAGCGACTAAAGCTTTATTTTGACTAATGTTAATGTGATTATCTTTCATTATTCTTTTACTTTTAACCTGTTGGTATTACAATTTTTTGTGAGCCTTTTTTTCCCTTATGTTTTCCATTTTGGATAATTTCTACTGCTATGTCCTAATATTCACTGGTCTTTATGCTTGCTATTTCCAATCTCCTGTTGATACCATTTACTGTTTTGTTTGTTTATTTTTCGTCTCAGACATGATGGTTTTAATGGTACTTTGCATGTTTTCTCAGGCATGGAAGTTTTTAAAAAATTTTAATGTTTCTACGTACAGAATATAGTAGTAATAACTATTTTAGAGGTTTTTCCTGATAATTCTAACATCAATGCCAACACTGGGTTGTATTTGGTTGATTGATTGAGGGATCGATTATTCTTCTCATTATGGGTCTTATTTTCCAGTTTTTGTTTGTTTGTTTTCTTGCCTTGCAATCTTTGATTTGATGCCAGCCATTGTGAATTTTAACTTGTTGGGTTCTGGATATTTTTATATTCCTGTAAGTATTCTTGAGTTTTACTCAGGGATGTAGTTACATTATTTCAGTTCAGTCATTTCAGAGAGTTTTTTTTTTTTTACATTTGTCACGTAAATCTAGAGCTAATTATTCCCTACTAGTAATGCAAGAACTTCCTGTGTACTCTATCTAATGCCCCATGAATTACGACTTTTCCCAGCATGGCTGATGATAACATATTATCATTGAGAGTTAGGCACAGTTATCTCTTATTTTCTCTGATGGTTCATTCCCCACCCTCAGACAGTTTATTCACACAAACGGTTTGATCAATACCCTTCTAAGAGTGGAGCCCTTTGCAGATCTTTACAGAACCCCCTTTGTGCACCTCTCTCCTCTCTGGTACTCTGACCAGCTATTACTAGTTGCCTTAGTGCCCCCAGACTCTCAGATTTGTCTCTAAAATTCAGGGAAACCATGAAGCTCTGCTTAGTATTCCCTTTTCTGCACCACAGCCTCAAAACACAAACAGTAAGGTGGGGTAGTCATAGGTTTCATCTCATATCTTTCCTTATATCAGGGATCATTATCCTTCACTGTCTGATTTTCAGTGACTTGAACACTGTTCTTTCAAATATTTTGTCTGGTTTCTGTGGTTGTATTCAGGAAGGAATATAAATCTGGTCCTTCTTGCTCTATGTTGGCCATAAGTGGAAATATGATTATTCAATTAAAAATTTTTTTAAGTTTATTTATTTACTGAGAGAAATTGAGAGAGAGAGAGCATGAGTGGAATTAGGAGCAGAGAGAGAAGGAGAGAGAATTCCCAGGCTCCATGCTGACACAGCACAGAGCCCGAGGCAGGCAGGGCTCGAACTCACAAAGTGTGAGATCATGGCCTGACCCAAAGTCAAGAGTTGGATGCTTAACCGACAGAGCCACATAGGTGCTCCAATTATTTCATTTTAAAATGAAGAGATCATCTCAAGAGGACTTAGTGCTGTAGTAAGTGGTAGAGCTGGAATTCGTGGCCCATTCTTTTGACTCCTGCTTCAAAAACATTATCTTAGAAATATCCATATGGCTGGAGAGACTGCAGAGCTTCCGCCTTCCACTCCCAAGTTTATGG
>NW_027530632.1:2970117-2970720 GCF_008692635.1 Crocuta crocuta
CTTGTGGCTTTTAATAGTTGTTCATTTTATGTTTAATCCTTAGTTTTTGTTCATTCGTTTTCATTTTTGTTTGTTTCTTTGTTTGTTTTTAGGAGTAAAGGTGAGCAGTCCTTGGGGACTGTTTATTTACTCTCCATCTCTCTTTTCAGGGAGAACAATGTCCTTAAAAAGCTCCATTCTCTAATGCCTGGTGTTTGTAGTGAATCTATAGAGAACCTTTCTCTCACAAGGTTCTCAGAACCTTGTGTGAATGCTCATTCAGCTGTCCTTATTTCTTAGGCTCACTAATGGGTCATATCCTTGCCTAGTTCAGAACCTTTTGTTTGTTTCTTCTCTGGTAGAGTACTCTTCTGTCATTCTCTCCATCAAATTCTATCCCTTGTTTCAACCCCATCCCAACTTCTATTTCTCCTAGGAAACCCTCCCCACTTTTGCAATGTCATTTAAAATCATGCTAGGTTTGTTTGGACAAGACATTTCCCAAACCCCTTCCAGCTCTGAAATGAGTTTTGTGGGGGTTAATATTACTCTCCCCCCCCTTTCTAAATTATACCATTTGGCAAAAATTGACTCTGAATTATATTCTAAATTTGTACCTTCTTT
>NW_027530632.1:2970897-2977673 GCF_008692635.1 Crocuta crocuta
CATCCTCTGCATTCTGTCTGGCAAAGTGGCCATCAGTAAGTCCCAAATAAATGTTGTTGACAGAAGGCATGAATGGCATTTCTTCCCTGGTCATGCAATGTATGTGGTCACGCAAGTTTCCTGAGGGCTGAGCTCATGTATTTTGCTTATTTGACATTACATTTAAGACCTACCCTATGCTAGAGGCATTGCTGAATGTTTGTAAGGATTCTGATTTCCAGAAACCACCGGCAACCTGATTGTCCAGAATCACGGTACCAGACTCAGGGGATAATACAGTCCCCAAGTAAATAATATGTTGAATGAACAATGAGATGGCTCCGGAATAGAGAATTTAGCAAGATGTTCATGCTTACACAGAGAAACAAAGGTGCAAGTAGTGCAGACACACAAATTTTATTGTTTGTTTGATACATCTGCTGCTTTGAGGCTTATCCTTAATGTGAGTCTGTTGAACGATTTACAGGTATCCTCATGCCCCGAGATGAAGGGCTTTATTATAAATCTCCCTCCTTGTGCTGTAGGATACTGTGCATTTTTCAATGCTGTAAACATAAATAGAAAAGTGTTTTGTCTGTGACAAGGACAAATGGCAGTTGGCAAAGCTCTTAAAGATGCAGACTTTTGAATTTGAGTTCTCATTATTACGGTGTCCTGATTCAAGAAGTAAGTATAAAAGATGCTTTATCCTTATAAATTTTATTCCATAAACCTTTGTAAGAAGGAAGAAAAAACAATACACGTTATCATATAAAAGTACTACATGGAGAAAATAGTGTTAAGCAAAAATAAGAAAATAAGATCCATTCTTATCTTCAGCATAGATAACCGCTGATAACATTTTAGAGCATATTCTCTCTGTCTTTTTATACACATATTTAATTCAAAAATGTAATTGTACTGATTATTTTTGCATGCTTTTTCATTTAGTGGCATGGAGACTATTCAGTATATATTCATAAAAATTCTCCAGACTCATTTCTCACTGCTGTTTGGCGCTTCCATATATGGATCTACTATAACTTATTTATCTAAACCCCGAATCTGGGTCATTTTTGTTATTTTCAGTATTTTGGCTGTCATGAAATCAAAGGAATAAGTGTGCAACTAAAGCTTTGTGTACATCCTGGATTCTTTGCTTAAAATAATTCCCTAAAAGTGGAATTCTTGGGTCAAGAGGTGTGCAAAATTCAAAGGCTTTTGACACCAAAACTGTCTTCATTCTGGGGTGCCTGGGTGGCTCAGTCGGTTAAGTGTGTGACTTCAGCTCAGGTCACGATCTCATGGTTTGTGAGTTTGAGCCCCGCATTGGGCTCTGTGCTGACAACTCAGAGCCTGGAGCCTGCTTGGGATTCTGTGTCTCCCTTTCTTTCTGCCCCTCTTTTGCTCTCTCTCTCAAATATAAATACACGAGAACAATTTTTAATAATTAAAAAATACTACCTTCATTCCAATTTAATCTCCTAACAATGCATGAAGCACTTTTTCAATGTGATTTCATTTGTACTTATAACCTTTATGTTGGAAAAATTTAAGGCATCCATACTTAGTAGTTGAGGAAATCAGGGTACAGATTATTAGAGAATCAAGGGCATAGAGCATTAACACCAGACCTATGAGCCCGCTTTCTCTTGGAATGGTGTCCATTGCATCTATACAAGTGGTATTTGGAAAAGCTGAGTCTGGTAGCTGCCCTTATCAAAATTAGGATTTATTAGTCAAACAGTTATTGAAAACCAAGTTAAACAGGTTAGAAAGCCTATGATAGTGATACAGTGAGTCATACCTTTAGGGCTATCAGGAGTTATTTGCCATCAGGAGGCAGCAGAAAGTCTCTTTCCACCTCCCAAAGAATGAAGTATGGTTTTCCTGAGAGGACAGTCTCTCTCTCTCTCTCTCTCTCTCTTTCTCTCTCTGTTAGACAAGAAGTAGGATTTATTGGTGAGCATGAATAAGGAGGGAAGAGTGCTGAGGTTCTCATGAATGCAGAGCCCACCATTCATCCAGAGGGACCCAATTAGTGATGTATTTGATGCCACAGCCATCTGAGATGAGCCACTTTTCAGCCACCATGCCTTCAAATTCATCCACATTACACTTAGTAAATCCCCACTTCTTGGATATGTGGATCTTCTCGTGGCCAGGGAACTTGATCTTGGCCCCGTAGGATGTCAATCACAGGCTCCTTGTTCTACAGCTTAGTGTGGATGAACATGATGACGTGGTCAATGTGGACCCTAGCCATTGTGCCCTGGGATGTCCCAAAGGCACCCCATATACCTGTCTGGAGCATGTCAGCTCCATCCAGCACAAGACAACATCTTGTTGATGAGCATGACTTGGAAGGGGTGGAGCCACACTTGGAAGTGAAACGCTCTTTGCCACAGATTTTCACTCCGTACTTCTGCCCACAAATACAGGCACCCTCCAGGGCTTCAGAAGAGAGCTGCTCATTCACCTGACACTATGTGGCCACATCGTGGGGACTCATCCACTTTTGCCTTCTTCCGCCTCAGGTCACAGATGTAGATCTTGGCATCAGGGACACACACCTCTGCAGAAGCAAGGCTTTGGATAGGGCTTGTTCTTAGAATAGCAGTGACACTGGGCAGCTGGCCATGCATGGTGACACCAGGATCTTCAGTGGTGTGGAAGGAAAAGAGAAGGTAGTCGCTTGTCTACCTTGCCACTTGTCGCATAATCACAAGCTACAGAACTTTGCTTTGTATCCAAACTGAAATTTATGAAATTAGGTCTTCTGGTTTGATTGGTTCCAGTCAAGATTGAAAATAAGTTCGGTATATTTCTTTCTTTTTTTAAGTTTATTTATTTTGAGACAGAGAGAGAGCCAGCATGGGTAGGGGAGGGGCAGAGAGAGAAGGAAGAGAGAGAATCCCAGGCAGGCTTCATGTTCAGCGTGGAGCCGGATGTGGGGCTGGATTCCACAAACCATGAGATTACAACCTGAGCAGAAGTCAAAAGTCAGATGCTCCACCGACTGAGCCACCCAGGTGCCTTCAGTTTTGTATATTTCTTCATGAATCTCAGCTCTTCTTACAACTATTTTTTTTTACCTTATAAGGAATTATCTCACTATGTGCTTTGAGCTACACTTAAAGTGGATTTCTTAAAAAATACATTTTTTAAAGTAGGCTCCATGCCAACGTGGGCTGGAACTTACAACCTCGAGATCAAGAGTTCCGTGCTCCATGGACTGAATCAGCCAGACGCCCCTGGATTTCATTTTTAAAACAAGATTCTGGGAGGCGGACGGGAGGGGGGGAAGCAAAAAGAGAGAGGGAAACAAACCATAAGAGACTCTTAAAGATAGAAAACAAAGAGAGTTGATGGAAGGTGGTGGGTGGGGGATGGGCGAGATGGTTGATGGGTATCAAGGAGGGCCCTTACTATGATTAGCATGGGGCTTGTATGTAAATGATGAATCACTGAATTCTACTCCTGAAACAAATAATGCTCTGTATGTGAACTAACTAGAATTTAAATAAAAATTTGAAAAGAAAAAAATAGACAAGATTCTAACTCCAATATAACTTGTCACTCTTGATCTAGTTAATTTTGTGATGTTTAATTTTCCAGGATGCCAGTGTAAAAGAAAGACAAACAAACAAACAAAGACATAACCAGATGCACTTCTTCACTGCCAAACAATACCTTAAGTCTTTCCAAGATAGGAGACATTCCCTTAACCTGATACGTGCTTTTCCATGTTTAGGCCTCCTATTCCAAAGTATATTGATTGCAAAAATGGCACCACTGGCTTTGCCCCTCTGAATCCATGGCCTTTGCAACTTGACTTTGAAACTTCTCCCATCAAAGGTGAAGTTTGTATCCGCATCCCATGAAACTGGACTGGCCCTGTGATTTGGTTTGCCGATAGAATGCAGTGGTATTGCAGTTCCAAGCTTAGGTCTTATAAGGTCTTGTGAACTTCTGCTTCTGCTTGCTCTCTTGGACCCTGGAGATCTACGTGAACAATGCCAGACCAGCCTCTGGGGACCTGACCAATCACAAGGAGGAGAGCCATCTCAAGCAAGGCCATCACAGACCAGCCAGTGCCTAGCTGATCTGCCAACCAACATACTGACACGTGAGCATTTCCAGATACGATCATCTTAGCCTGGCCCATACCAGAAGAACCACCCAGACCAGAAGATCCACAGATCCATGACCTCTGGTTTTATTTTTTAGGGAAGAGGGAAGAGAAAAATTTGTTGTACAGCATTATTTGTGACAATAGATGGCTGATACTTTGGGCCTAAAGCAATTGAGCCAATGATGAGTATGTAGCATTCCCCTGCCTAGGATTCAGAATGAAATAAGCCTGGGAGAGGAAAGATTTTGTTTCTGATTTGGCAGGTTTCGTTGATAGAGATCAGTGAAGTGGTCTGGCTGTATTTATATACACTGATGATTTATCTCCTGATACTCTTTCTGATTCCCACTAGTAATGCTTAAGACGTAGTTTAAAAATATTTCACAGGCCTGGTGTCCAGCTACTCCCAATATATGTCAGGACCACATCAAATCGTTCCTTGTTCCCCAAACACACCTCAAACACAGTTACATTGGCATGCCTTCCCTTAAACCTGATAATCTTTCCTTCCGTCTCTCTTCATCAAAATATATTGGGTAGTCTATGACCAGCTGATTTCCTTCAAGTTTCTCTCCTCCGTGAAACATTCTTAAGCACAGGCTTTCATCCTGCAGTATAATAAAATTTTCTTTCTTCTCTGTTTATTTTAATACCGATTTTGTAATGCGTGCTTCAGTTTGACTTATAGTCCAAGTTCTAAAATTCTGCCAGTATTATCCAATCCAAAAGGCTAAGAAAAAATAAGGTACATTTCAGATAGTGGTTTAGGTATCTTCTTATAGAATGTGGTTATGATTTTCTGCTTTTGGGGAGAAACAAGAAGCGAAAGTCATTTTAGCCATGTTTAGCTTTCAGAGAGTGAGGGTATTTCAGCTTAAAATATACCGTGGAATCAGAATTAACTTTCTACTGGTCATTATACCATGGCCAGACCATTGTTCTTATTTTTCCTATTGAGTTCTACTTTTTTTTAAGAAGTAAAATGGGGCAGACCTCTACTCCAGAGAGAGAAACAGGAAAGAGAGAGAAAGAAGAAAGACCTGGCCCAGTTCTCATCAGTGTTCCAAATGCTACAACCAGGATTCATCCATCTTGTTAAAGTACCTAAACTCAAGCCCCCCACTCCCGTTCATGTAAGACCAGCACAGCTGAGCCTTCATCTCGCAGAAGACTTGAATATCTCCTTTCCTAGAAACCATTTCCATTCTGAAAGGAAAAGGCTATGTTTTATTAACATTTTTATTGGTCATGTTTTACCATATGGCTAACAGGGAAAACTTACAGTGTGGCTGTTTGATAGTGGTTTGTTTAAAACACACATCTAAATAAGTTTCTTCTTCCTTGTTAAAGAACTTAAAAAAAATTTTTTTTTAATGTTTATTTTTGAAAGAGACGCAGGGTGCGAGTAGGGGAGGGGCAGAGAGAGAGGGAGACACAGAATTTGAAGCAGGCTCCAGGCTCTGAGCTGTCAGCACGAGGCCTGACGTGGGGCTCGAACCCACAAACCACAAGATCATGACCTGAGCTGAAGTCGGATGCTTAACAGACTGAGCCACCCAGGTGCCCTAAGAACCTTTTATAATAATGGTCTATTTAATTGAAACACGTTAGTGAGCTGAGAAATGAAATAGGCTTATGAATCAACAAGTAAAGCTAGAAGCCATCTAGCAGCTTGGAGTCCTGGCTGATATTCCATTCCAGTGGCTGGCAGAATGTCTTGCCCATAGAATAAACTCAAAAAAGGTTTCTGCCTGCAGAACAAAATGGATACAATTGAGTTAACAGAGTTTTAAGTGGTATTGAATAGAACATCAATAGAAAGAATGAAAAAAAAAACCTTGATTTTATTACAAAGTCATTGTGGATCAATAAGACATAATAACACAGACACAAGGAGCAATCAGTGACAGAAGACATTCAATGATTCATGAGCACATTAAGTTCGTGAAATAATAAGCCCATGCCGTTACGTACTGTCCTTTTCTGAATCAATAGCTATGGAATTGAATAAGAAAGCGGAAATGTTTTCAAAAAGTGCAGTAATAAGGGCAACAACGCTGTGCAAAGTTGTTTACCTGGAGGATATCTCCAGTATCGAGCTACATAAGAATAAAAAATTAAAAGGTTCAGGATGGTATAAACCCAGCCATGTTCCCCATAGCAAACTTAGTAGACACGTTGGTGGACCATGATTAATCATATTGTGTCAACAAATGGTTCTCTGGTTAAGCATCTCTTTTCTAAGGTGGAAAATCTTAGGTGCTGGGTTCGTTTCCCCCCTTCCACAGGGTCATGCAGGAAGCAGTGTGTTAACGGTAAGGCAAACACTCCAATCCCCATCCCACTCCAGGGTTCTGACCAGTGTGAGCTGAGGACAAATAGATCACGAGGATATCCAGAGAAATGGCAGCCAATGAAACCGGTTTTCTGACCCTCCCCCGGACAATGCCATGTTTTCTCTTTCAGCAACCAAAATATGTTTGCAAAGGAATCCATTCGAAATCTCAAAATATCCCCTTCCTAAAATAGTCCTTACCCTGAACAAAGGTTCTCATCATACCTTTTATACCAATTCCTTTAGAGAGTCATTTTCTCTCTGTCTCTGTCTCTCTCACCCACATACACATACACCCACACACCCACATCCACCCACCCACCCACC
>NW_027530632.1:2978575-2979387 GCF_008692635.1 Crocuta crocuta
TAAACTCATAACCAGAAATGGAGATCTCTGAGGTCAAAAATGAAACATGATTTTAAAACACTTTGCTATTTTATTCCAAAACACAAAATGGAGATTCTTTTTTTTTTTTAATTTTTTTAATTGTTTTTTATTTATTTCTAGGAGAGAGAGAGAGACAGCGTGAGCAGGGGAGGGTCAGAGAGAGAGGGAGTCACAGATTGAAACAGGCTCCAGGCTCTGAGCTGGCAGTCAGCACAGAGCCCGACGCGGGGCTCGAACCCACGAACCGCGAGGTCGTGACCCAAGCAAAAGTCGGACGCTTAACCGACTAAGCCACCCAGGCGCCCCAACACAAAATGGAGATTCTAAGCCATGGAAACATTTATCTGGGTCTTTACTGGAGTGTGTCTTTTTCTACTTATGTTTGTGTGTTTATGTGGATTTACTGGTGTGCTCCTGTATCTTCTGTTAGTGCATCTGAGGCCTCTCCCAACCCATCTTTTCTCTCTCTCTCTCTCTCTAATCCTCTTTCTACGGACAGGAGAGAATGGAGGTGCATATATATTTTATTTGTTCTATTTATTGAATTTTTTATGTTCCCTCTTCCTTTTGTATAACTGAGAAAAGTCTAATGCTATACATTTCTCTTTTAAAAACAATAAAAATCCAATTAAATTGCCTTTTCTCTATTGATTACCAATGGTTTCTACCTCCCTTGAGCCGCTGATCCTGAAAAGAAGCAACCTTCCCCTTCTTTCATAACTTATTTTTATGAAGTCAAAGCTTTCCTTTCCAGAAAAAAAAAAAAAAAAGGAGGGAAACTTCTTATTTTT
>NW_027530632.1:2979472-2982064 GCF_008692635.1 Crocuta crocuta
TCTGTTGTCTCTGCTTCTAGACTTCAATTCTTGACTCTTCTCTGTTAACGATAAGAATTCATGTTTCAATGTCTCTATAATTTTGTGCATACATCGTTGTATACGCCCAGCCTAATTTCCAGGCCAGTCTTGGCACACTTCACCTCTTTCTTTTAAATGAAGGATTCTGCTTAGGAGACACCCTTTTCTTTCTCTTTTTACATTCTCATATAGCCAAACAATTATCTTGCTTTAGAACCTCATTCACTTCCTGATTTAGGCAGAAAGCAGCACGTTCTAAAATTACAGCATCTTGGGCATAGAAGGGATTAGTCAATGTAGCTAATTTAACTTAGTTGGCTCCCAGCTGTATTCTCATTGGTTTAAAGGATAAGACAAGAAATAGGGCTCATTAGTTGTTAAACTCTCTAAACATTTATAAAGCCAGGCACTGGCAGACACAAGGGATTCAGAAATGAATATGAGGTTCTTGTCCTCAGGAAGCCCATAATCTAGTGGGTGGAAAAGAGAAGTAAACAATTACTAATGATGGAAATCGTTTGCATGAGCGGGAGTTACTATGGGAGCAAAAACCCAGGTTGGGGAGAGGGTGCATTTTTAGGAACGGGATGCCTGACCTGGACCTTGAAGGACGAAGCCTCAGAAATTCTCAAACTCTGGAAAGAGTCTCTGGGTGAGCACATGATATTCAAAATGCAGTGGCTGTTGAAGAAGTTACTGTGGGGATAACTGGAAAAATGTCACCTTTATACTCAAGACAGCACGGCATGGTGTCTGTGTGGTTTATCGGCAATGGCAGGCTTATTACTTTTAATGCTGTAATTTTCCCAGGGTCGCCGTTCTACTTTTCCCTGTTATGTGTGTTACATAAAGCTGTACTTCTTCATCTCGATTGGAAAAAGCAAAAATGCCTGTAGAGGAAGTTGCTTTTTGATAATGGCATATTTTCCATGAAGAAAATGAAACCCTTGCAAATTCACTTCATTATGCTTGGCTTCCTCCTTCATGGCCATTGCTCTCCCATCAACTCTGTCTCTCCTTCTCCCCTCCCCACCCCCCACTCCCGTTCCCGATGGTCCCTCCTGTGGCCCTGAAGTGATCAAACTAGGGGAACCTCTCCCATGCTCTTGTTAAAGGTAGGACCCAAAGTACAGATTGATAATTTTCTAATCCTCTTTCGCTACTGGATATTTGAGCCAAGATAAATCTGTCTTCGTTGAAGACCATTAGAAGCGCCTGGAAAGCTAGGCTGCTTCTGGTGTCATTGTAGGCAGAGAGCAGGGACTCTCTGGGTTGATCAGGGCTGATCAGGACACCTCTGATCCAACCTATTCTATACCTGGAATGTTAAGAAACAGAAGTCCATTCCAGGGACCAGGAGAAAGAGAGAGGTATGTTGTGGGGCTGGAAGAAGAGTCATGGGAACAGCTGAGTGGAAATGAGACTAGAAAAGTGAGCCTGGCTGCCAGAAGGCCATGTTGGCCGCAGTCTGGTTAGGAACAAAGAGCCAGGTCGAGGTAAGAGAGCAGAAGCGGGCGCTTGACTGCAGGATGTGCTAACTGGAGCTCTCTGGCACACCTCACAAGCCCATGCAGGCTGCAAAAGCCAACTCGCTCTAAGGAGTGCCAATTTTGCAGCCTCACACCCCCCTCGCTGCCAGGGCCATGCCTTGGCCCCTATTCAAGCATAATGAGAAGGTTTCTATAATTATCGCCCCAGCCTTGGCATTTGCACACAGCTGCCTTATCACACACAGATCTGCCCAGTCGCCGAGAAGGAGCTCCAGAACAAGAAGACTGCTGTGCTTGACGCCGCCGCTGCCTTCGGAGCCCTCAGACCCTGGCCAGTCCCCACCAAGACTCTGACCCAGGGCCTGAGGGTTTGTTTTTGTTTTTTTTTTTTTTTTTTAGTTTCTGCAGGATTTAATTTTAAAAGAAAAAAAACAGTGAAATTGTCTAATATCCTAGACTATAGAACCAACTGTTAGCAGGGCTGAAGGTCAGATGTTGGCAGAGCTATTCTCTGGAGCTTGCCATGGCCAGTGCCCCTCCTGTGTCAGCTGCAATGAGAAAAGAACACAAACACTAGAGCCCTGTGTACTCCCAAAGGCTCGGGTCTGGACGTGTATCCTGCTTTCTAGGCCCAAGGGGGGAGGCTGGGAAAGCAGAAAATGGCTCTTCGTTGCCAGTTTTGGAAGAAAGTGAACAGAGTCTCAAATTTCAGTGCCTTCTATCCCCCTGTGAAGCGTGGCGTCCAGACCAGAAACATCGCCGAATTTTCAGAATTAGAAAGGGCCATAGATGTTTGCAAGTCCCTTTTTGCACACAGTGCAGCTTCCCCCTTGGAAATATCCAGAAGCTGTCATCCAAGAAGAAGGCTCTCCTTGGCTGCTTCCGGGAGCTGGCTGCTCCTTCCCTGGCAAGGAAGGTGGGTTTATATCTGAACAGCTCTGATCCTTGGACATTCTTGCTGTCTTCACTCTACAATGGAAAGAGAAAATCGTGCTAGGTGTCTCCATGGCTTTAAACCTATCAAGGGAACTTCAGGGCCCTTAGGATCAAGTCCACTTTCACAGCAGCTCTTCCTATTTGG
>NW_027530632.1:2982169-2988043 GCF_008692635.1 Crocuta crocuta
TTGATTCCATCCTCCCACCCCCACTCCCAGAAGAGAGAGTTCCTCAATGTACAGTTTTCTTTCATTTTCTAGAATGAACCTCTTTCAGTCTTAGCCCTCCAGCCCTCTCACCTATAAACGCCTCTTCTAGGAACATTCCTCTTTTTTTAAAGAAAATTTTTTTTAATTAATTTATTGATTTTGAGAGAGATGACACAAGCAGGTGAGCTGTAGAGAGGAGAGACAGAATCCCAAGCCGGCTCCCTATCAGTGCCGAACCCGATGCGGAGCTGAGCCCACGTAACTGTGAGATGATGACCTGGGCCAAGATCAAGAATCCGTCGCTCAACTGACTGAGCAACCCAGGCGCTTCCCAGAAACATTTTCTGGGCAGCCTCTCCAACTTCTAACCCAGATAAACTCCCTTTGCCCTGAGCTTTTGAAGCATTGCTGTGGGGTTAGCACAATGCTTGCCATGTTGTAGAGGCTTAATAAGATTAGTTGAATGAGTGAGTACATGAACCCCATCTTCTTGTAACTTCTACTCTCTTGTCTTAATTCCACCCTCTTCCATGTGATAGCCCTTGAAATATTCAAAGACCATCATCCTAATCATTCCGGCATCTGCACGAATCTGGTCCCAGCAGGAAACAAATCACACACTCAGGCAGTGTGATAAAAGGGTATTTACAAAGAAGGGCACACCCCAGAGCTTGCAAGAGCAGGATCTTAAACCTGAAAGATCGAGGGGAAGGAAAGGTTACCTGAGGCCAGACAGAATAGTTGAAGCTGGAGGAGAGGACCACCCACCATGCCAGTAGGAACGCCCGCCAAGCAAGGGAATAAATACCCATCTCACATTCTTCCCACCCTTTAATCTCACCCCCCTCCCATGCCTCTCATGGCAGATAAAGAGCAGCGAGCTTCCTAGGATACAAAGCCCAATGGAAAAAGATGGAGAATAAAGGGATGGGAAGAGACAACTAAAAAATATCCAGTATAATCCTCCAATCCCAAAGCTACCCCAAATCTACTCCTGCCAGGCTAAACAGCTTGATTTATTTCTGCTATTGCTCAAAAGGTAGTGTCTGCTGGACTCCTTATTATCTAAGTCCATGCCATCTGGGTAGGTTCTGGACTGCCATTCAGCGCCTGTCCTGAAGCACGTTGCCAGCAATACCCAAATGCTCCCAACACCCTCTGAGTCGCACAGCAGCAAAGGGAATGGATTCCAATCTCTGCCACTCTGAACGCTACCTTTGTATTTAATGCAGGTTTACCACTGTAGTTCTTTGCTTGTTGAATGCATTTCAATTGTTTTTTAATTGGGTTTATGATCAATTAAATCCCCCAGGCTTCCTCACACAAACTACTGTGAAATCAAGCTTCCTCCTAAATTGTACTCATGTCATTGATTTCTGTTTTAACCTAACTGCAAGATTTTACATTTATCCCTGTCAGATTTTATCTTATTTACTTCTGTCCATTGTTCCGGATTATTAAATCCTTATTTTGTTATCTAGCGTAGCAACTTTTCCTTTCCACTTTGAGTCACTAGCTAATTGCATTAGGTCGCTCTCTTTGTTTTCATCTGTATTGATGATGATGAAAAAAATTCTTTTTAATGTTTTATATATTTTTGAGGGAGAGAGAGAGAGAAAGAGAGTGCAAGCAGAGGAAAGGCAGAGAGGGAGGGAGACACAGAATCAGAAGCAGGCTCCAGGCTCTGAGCTGTCAGTACAGAGCCTGATGTGGGGTTCGAACTCCTCATGAACCACGAGATCATGACCTGAGCCAAAGTCAGACACTTAACCCACTGAGCCACTGAGGTGCCCCTACATTGATGATGACTGAACACAATCCCAGACAGCTGGGCACGGAAGACCTCTTTTGGTGGAGAGACTGAGTAGTGTCGTGTGACATTTTTACCAACTGTGGGAAATACAACACCATTTCTGTGGTGGGTGGTGGTATAATGGAAAGTAAAAGATCATGATGAAATAGTTTTGGGGAAAACCCTGGGTTGTACAAACTAAACAAGTTTCTTTCTTAAAGTATCCCTTAGAGCTATTAACATGCTAATATCTATGGGCTCTCTCCAGGATCAGATATTCAGGACTACCACAATGATCTGACCATGGAACACTCATACATGTTTGTGTGTGTGCATATTTGTACCTGTGTATATATGTGGCATTGCACAGGATAGGGTTTCACAGAGTGCAACTTGGGAAATGTTGACTATGGAACAGAACAGATCTGAGTTTCACTCCCAGTTCTACCACTTACCAGTTTGGAGAAAGATAGTTAATCTCTCTATTCCTCCATTTTCTTATCTATGAAGTGAGCATAAACGAAGATCTTACCTCATACATTTGTGATGAGAATGAAATAAGATAAAGTATGAATGAATAAGTGCCTCTTTCCATGCTAGGATAGTAAATACTCATTAGATGTTAGCCAATATGACACAGTATCTTTTTAATTATCATTATCATTAATGTTATTTTGATATTGATCCACTAGTTTGGTTCCCTACAACAAATACATCAAAAAGTAATAGTCTAAATGAGCGAAAAGATATGAAAGAAGCCTGAAATACGCTTCTATTTCATATGACTTACGTGACTGATAAATGATGAATATTCTAAATAAATGAGAAAAATTCTCACAACTCAATAAGAAAAAGAAATGTCCTAACAGAAAATAAAGGACGTGAGCAAACAGTTGACAATGGAAGAAATGTAAATGGACTTAAGTTGGATTCACTGCTGGTGCCAGTGAAAAATGACAACAACAGCAACAACAATAACAATAAAGCTAATGAGAATTTAGCATTTAGTAAATAGCAGCCACTGTCCTAAGCATACTGTAAATATTTATTCATTTACTTCTCACAATGAAACTGTGAGGTAGATTTTTTTTTTATTATTTCTTTAAAAAAATTTTTTTAACATTTATTTATTATTGAGAAACAGAGAGATAGGGCATGAGTGGGGGAGGGGTAGAGAGGTGGGAAGACACAGAATCCGAAGCAGGCTCCAGGCTCTGAGCTATCAGCACAGAGCCCTACGTGGGGCTCGGAACTCATGAGCTGTGAGATCATGACCTGAGCCAAAATTGGAAGCTTAACCAACTGAGCCACCCAGGTGCCCCCTTTTTTATTGTTATTATTATTTCTACTTTACAGATGAGAGGACGAAGTACAAAAAGATTAAGTATACCATTTCTGGAGCAGTTTGGAGGAAATTGTAAAATTTTTGATGGTATCCATTAAGAGCCTCAAAATATGCATATGCTTTGAGTCAGTATAGTTCGAGCTGTGATGCGTTGCCCAGATCTTCTTCAGAACTAATTTCTCCAGCTCCTGCCAGCTGATGGTCCTCAGCTCTGTCAGCCCTCTCTTGTTCTCAGCTGGAGACATCTGCCTTGGCAACATATGACTTTGGACTAGCCCATGTGCAATGACCAGATGACACAGAAATATAAGGGTCTAGTTCCCTCATTGCATATAAGACAAGTCTATAGGGCTATCTCTGCCGCAGAGCTTCGCACGGGGTCATTTGAACCTTTGCTGTGGTTCTGTCACAACTCAACTTCTCTCTCTACCCAACCTTGGTTTTTTTCCCCTTCCCTTCCAGAGGTTTTGATTCTAAGAGTACTTCCTACCAAATTTTGGCAAGGTAATCACCATCTTAGAGTCTGCTTCCCAGAGAACACACATGACAGCACCTGGTAATTTAACATCTAAGACAACATCTGAAGTAAAAGCTTACTGTGAATGTAGATAATTATATATGAGCCCTAGTGGATGGCAAAACCACAAGAGGAAGGAACCTAGGTCCCTGAATCAATGCGTGAAAAATTTTCATCTTGGGTCCCCAAGCCATAGACAGCTGCAAAAAGCTTTGCTCTCATCCTTTCAACAACAATAACAAAAAAGGTGAACAGGCTTCAAAGTAATGGCTTTTTATTGAACACCTGAAAGAATGGAGGTCATAGGGCAAACAAGTAGCCTGAAATCTAGAGAGAGAGAGGTGACTGCAGGGAAAAACAGGATGCTAGCATTTACTTACCTGACACAGGGGCTGCCAAAAGCCACATAAGCCCAGAAGAGGATTTAGCTAGAATTTTAAAAATCAAATTGCTGAAGGCTGAGTGTGGGCTAGTATGAGAGAAGAATACCCTTTGTTTGCAGGCATAGAAAAGTTCACAACTTCTTGTAGGATTTTCCTTTTGGGAACCACAGGTGCTCAGGGAGGGTTGTGTGGGGGGGTTATGGGGAGAATTCTTTTTTTAACGTTTATTTATTTATTTATTTTTGAGCGAGCGAGCGAGCGAAAGAGAGAGAGAGAGAGAGAGATACAGAGTGCAAGTGGGGGAGGGGCAGAGAGAGAGAGGGAGACACAGAATCCAAAGTAGGCTCTGAGCTGTCATCGCAGAGCCTGATGTGGGGGATCGAACCCTCGAACCCCAAGATCATGACCTGAGCCGAAGTCAGATGCTTACCCGGCTGAGCCACCCAGGCGTGAATGGGGAGAATTCTAAGAAAGCTTCCCCCTTCTCTGTGATGCTGACTGGGAGAAGGAAACATCAGCCATGGCAGAAACTCCACCCAGACTCCATCTCTCTCTCCCACAAAAATCAAAAACAATCCGCAAGGATAAGGGTAACAAAAACTGTAGCCTTATGGCACTGGTGGACACCAGAGTTCATCTAAGAGAAAGCAACAGAGGAAAAAACAATGACAATTTTCTGTCTCTGGAATAAGCCAGAAACGCATGCTTGGCCCAGCATTGTCTGGAAGAGGGACAGGGGTACTTGTGAAAGCTACAACTCCCAACCCAGATTTATAGCACCTGCCTAAGACTGAAAATAAAGCAGAACATCAGAGAATTCCCCTCCCCCCTCCACCATACTGCCACCTCTATGCTAACAAGTGTCAAGTGAAAATAATAATGGAATAGGGCTGGGAGAGCTGCAGAATATGAATTGTCTTTGAGAAACATGACAATAAGAAGACCCAAAGCCAAATGGAAAGCAAGCTTCAAAATCAACCCATCTCCCGATCATGTTATTACAAGCTTTCATACTAAAGGCGTAGCAGAAGGAATAGCCTGCTCATCTCCAAGCATTAAAAAAAATGTATCTCCTGTCCTACATAACACATCCAGCTTTCATTAAAAAAAAAAGAGGCATACAAAAAGTCCAGAAAAAACACAGTCTAAAGAGACAAAACAATGATCAGAAACAGCTTCAGTGATGACACAGGTATTGGAACTAGTAAGGAATTTACTATGACTAATACTTTAAAGTCTCTAATTGAAAAGGTAGATTGCATGCAAGGATAGTTGATTTCATCAGAGAGATGGAGACAATAAGAAGAAACAAAATGGAAATGCTAGAAATGAAAAGCAAAGTAACAAAGATGAAGAATGTTTTCAAAGGGCACATCATTAACTCAACACAGCCAAGGATATAATCAGTGATTCTGATCAGCAGAGATTATCTTAACCTAAATAAGAAAAGGAAAAAAAAAAAAAGAGTTGAAAGGAAAACAGAAGATTAAAGAGACATGGGACAATACCAAATGATATAACACATTTGTCATGAAATTTCAGGAGAAGAAAGAGAGAACAAGGCAGAAGAAATATTTGAAGAAATAATAAAATAATGGCTGAGAATTTCCAAAAATTTGTGACAGACACCAAATTATAGATCCAAGAGGTTCCGAGAACATTAAGCAAGGAAAAAAACAAAACCTAGGTGCATTGGTTTCCAGTGGCTGCTACCACAAACTTCGTGGCTTAAAACAACAGTGATTTGGTCAGTCACAGTTCTGGAAGCCCAAAGTCTGAAATCAGTATCATGGGCCAGAATCAAATTAGGAAGTAC
>NW_027530632.1:2988079-2988525 GCF_008692635.1 Crocuta crocuta
AATAATTCAATATAAGAGATGAAATGTATTCATAAGAATGTTAAGTTATACCTAGAGAAAGCAGAAATGAAGAAATAAAAAAGAACAACACATAGAGAAAATAGGAAACAGTTAACAAGATAATAGATTTTAATCCAACCACATATAATCCCATTCAGTGTGAATGATCTAAACATACCACCTAAAAGACAGAGATATTCATATAGAATTTAAAAAATCAGGATTCAACCATGTACTGTCTATAAGAAACCCACTTTACATATAAAGACACAAGTAGGTTAAAAATACATGGATAGAGCAATGTATACCATGCAGACACTGCACAAAAGAAAACTAGAGTAGCTATACCGATTACAGCAAAAGTAAACCTTAGAACAAGGAAGATTGTCAGGATAAAGAAGAATATCACATAATGATAAAGAGGTCAGTTATTTAAATAATCCTAC
>NW_027530632.1:2988564-2996076 GCF_008692635.1 Crocuta crocuta
TCCTACGTGTGTGTGCCTAACAATAAAGCTTCAAAATACATGAGGAATAAAGCCACCTGGGTGGCTCCGTCGGTTAAGTGTCTATCTGACTCTTGATTTTGGCTCAGGTTCATGATCTCACGGTTTGTGAGTTCAAGCCCCTCATTGGGCTCCATACTGATAATGTGGAGGCTTCTTGGGATTCTCTCTGGATTCTCTCTCTTCCGCTCTCTCTGCCACTCCCCTGCTCATACTCTCTCTCCCTAAATAAATAAACTTTAAAAAGTATATGAGAAATAAAAAAAGATAGATCTGAAAGGACAAATAGACAAATCTACAATTCTAGTTGGAATATACTGATTGATATTTTGCCTACAAAATATCAGTACAGACATAGATGATCTGGACAACACTATTAACCAACTTGACCTCATTGACATTTATAAAATGTGCCAAACAACGACAGCAGGATACACATTCTTTCTAAGTGCACATTTACCAAGATGGACCCCATTCTGGACCATAACACAAGCCTTATGATATTTTAAATAGAACCCATACAAAGTATGTTCTTAAACCGTGCCAGAATTAAACTAGAAATCAATAATGAAAAGGTATTTATAAAATTGTCAAACATTGGGAAAGGAAAGAACACATTTTTAAATGAGTTATGGGTCAAAAAAGAAGTCTCAAGGGTGCCTGGGTGGCTCAGTCGGTTGAGCATCTGACTCTCTGTTTCATCTCAGGTCATGATCTCATGTTTCATGAGTTTGAGTCCCACATGGGGCTCTAAGCTGACAGCATAAAGCCTGCTTGGATTTCTCTCTCCCTCTCTCTCTGCCCTTCCCCTGCTCGTGTTGTCTCTGTCTCTCTTAAAATAAGTAAACAAACTCTAAAAACTTTTTTTTTTTAAAAAGTCTCAAAGGAAGTTAAAAAGTATTCTGGCTTAAATGAAAAGGAAAATACAGCCTTTCAAAATTTGGCTGATTCTAAGGCTCAGGCAGAAAATCACCCTGAAACATCCTGTAGTAACAGAAAGTAAGGAAGTTCTAAAACATAAATTAATTAATAAATAAGATTAAATAGGAAATAAATTTTAAGAGTTGGAGGCATGTCAAAAAGATACAGGAGCCAACCTGAGAGAGTTCCCAGTGATCAAAGCTGGAACAAATAGAACAGCAAAATAAATAACATTAATTTTGGAGGATAAACCTAGAGAGCAAATAAATATCCATAATTTCACACTGATAGAAATAATTGAATGAAAAAATAAGTGGGGAGAAGGGGAAACCTTGTTATAATGCAATTCCAAATAATACATATAGAAGGAATGAGAGAAATAGAAAAGCAGAGCACTATAGTCATAATTGCCATAGCAGACCCCTGATGGATGCAAAAATTAATGGAAAAAACTTTCAGGAGAAACAAAATATTTGCATGGCCTCAAAAGTATCTCCCTTTAAATATTTATCAGTTATTGTGGTGGTTTAGCATATGCCCACGAAGTCCTGGCTACGCCTTCCTCCAGAAAATTGAGCATAATTCTCCTCCTCTTGAATATCCTCCTCAAGAGGATTGAGGCTAACATAATCAGAGATAAGTCATGTGGCTATCATGTACCCCCTAATATGATGTGGTAAGAAGGTACTCTCCAAAATCCACAACTCCAGTCTAATCACAGGAATGCATCAGACAGACCCCTTTTGGTGGACATTCTACAAACCACCTGTCTTCAAAAGTGTCATGAAAAACCAGTGAAGACTGAGAAACAGTCAGCGATTAGAGGAAACTGAAGAGACATGACAATCGAATGCATGGTGGTATTCTCAGTTAGACCCTGGGACAGAAAAAGGTTATTAGTGGGAATACTGATGGAATTTAAGTCAAGTCTGTAGTTTAGTTAATATGGTTGTGCCCATGTTAATTCTATAGTTTTAATAAATGCTCCATGATTATATAAGATGTTCACATTAGGAAGAGCTGGGGAAAGGGTATCTGAGAACTCCCTGTACTATCTTTGCAATGCTTCTGTAAACCTACAATTATTTCAAAATAAAAGATTTTTAAGTTATCCATATACTAAGTACACCCACACTGGACTTGCATATAAGAAATTAAATTCTCGGGGCGCCTGGGTGGCTTAGTCGGTTAAGCTTCCGACTTTCGCTTGGGTCATGATCTCGCGGTTCGTGGGTTCGAGCCCCGCGTCGGGCTCTGTGCTGACTGCCAGCTCAGANAGAGATCCAGAAAAAGTTGACCAGCTGCTCTCTTTTTCTAATTGGTTCTCCAAAATTAAACTCTCATTGGTCTCCCCTTCTATCTGTTTGTTATTTTTATCTTTCCAGCTATAAGTACAATAAGATCCTTGAGATGAGAGCAACCAGAGGACTCTGAAAGGTAAACTGGAGCAGGACCTTGAATGACAGGGCAGACCTGACATCATAAATTCAGATGGCTTCGGGGACCAGGCAGGTAATATGCATGTTTGAATGAGGCCTACTGGGACCTGGAAAATGCACGTTCACCTAGATCTATTTCAGTATAGAATTTTTAACATTATGCTGAGCAAGTGAAAGAAGTCTGCATTTAGAATGGTCTAAGGGTAAGAGACTATGCCTAGTGATGATGGCCCTATAGGGAGGAGAAACATGAATGCCTTTGAAGTAGAGGAATCTCAAGGTGAAAAGTCTACTTATACTTAAGCACAGCACGTTGAAAGGATCATAGCAATCTAGCCTGGTGTTTAAAGAGAGAAGGTAGCATGCCTAGGGCATTAGACCCAGAAGGGATGTTGGTGATCATGTAGCTAAGTAGTATGCAGTGTCACTCTGTGTGGCCTAGGGGTTCATAGAACCCTCCTGAAGCCAGGGGAGAGGAGCTTCTGCAATTTACCTCCCAGATCTGTTGAGTTTGATCTACACATGGTATTTCCCTGTGAGAATTTATTTAAATCAGTAGTTTCATGTCAAAAATATGTTTGAAAAACATTGATCTAAGAGCCCTAAATCTTTTCATATTCTAAAGAGGCCCAAGATGTTGAAATGACTTGTCTACAGTTCCAAATTTATATGGATTTCCTTGGATTTGACCTGTAAATCTGGCCCCAAAGCCAGCACTCTTTCCATTATATGGTCTCATTGTGGAGGTCTGGACTGGCCTAGAACAAATTTGTTCCATGGGAGAACCCCACTTTTCTTTTCTTTTATTTTATTATTCTATTCTATTCTATTCTATTCTATTCTATTCTATTCTATCCTATCCTATTCTATTCTATCCTATTCTATTCTATTCCATTCTATTCATTGTTTGTCCTCTGAGTTTCATGTTAGGTGCTGATCTGGAATCAAGAATTTAGGAAGGAAGGTAAGACTGAATTATTTTCATCCATTCCCTAGGTAAATAAAACATCTGAAAGCAGGTTTTAGTAAAAAGTAACAAGCCACGGACATTTGAGCAAAGGACAGTAACAACAAAAACAACAACGATACCTTATGTTTATTGAATAGTTGCTATGTGTTCAGCACTGTCCCAAGCAAATATTTTCTCACTTAACCTTCACAACAACCAACCCTAGTTGGTAACTAGTATTATCCCCATTTAATAGGAATGAAAGTAACACCTAATTAGAGAGGTTAAGTAATTATCCCAAAGTCTAATTATATAGTTATTAATCTATTATTGGAACTTCTTTGATAGCAGCTAAGCATGAATAAATCTATGTGTTCCCCATCACGGTTTTCTCCAGAGCTTTATTTGCTGCTGTGAGAACCCTAGCCTTCTGTTGATGGGATGGTTGCTTCCAGTAACCCCCCACTCCACCCTCCTCTAGATAGGCTTGAAAAACTGGGCTCTTCCTGATTCCCGTAAAAAGGGGTTAGCAGATGTAGGTAAAAATGTTCCTGTAGAGCTAGCATCTCAATATCAAGGCAGAAGAGCCACTATTATAGCACCAAGAATGAGGGAGCCCAGCTGTAGTGTGCCTCTATCAAATGACTCAGATCGTTTTCAGATGTGGTAGGTGGGATGAAGCTCAAAGCTTGTTGGACTTCAAACATTTCCCCCTCTGTTTAATACATCCTGTGTGTTCTCCAGGGGAAATGCAATCCCTTATGCTTCTGTGATTCAACACAGTTGTTACTTTTAAGTATATTTGAAATCCCAGAGGTCCCTTGGGCAAACCCTATTAAGTGAGAAAGCTACATTTTACTGAATCAGATAACTCAATTTTGAGTTCCAAGAAACTTGGGTTGTGAGTTGAAACTTCCAACCATTAAAGTATGAGCTGACGCAAAAGGTGGAAAAGCGCATCTCATCTTTGCTTGTCTGACGACAGAAGGGTGAGAATGTTCCCTCACCCACCATTTCGATGTACAGGAGGGTAGGGAGGGGGAAATAAAGAGCAGGAAAAGCGAATTCCCACACGGCCAAGGGAGAAGACTTAGTTCCTGCTTCTTCTCTCTCATCCAGTGGAGAAGGAAGTCACAAGATTAAAACTCCTTGATTGCAGCTTGCTAGTGTCTGGACCGCAACTTCCCATGGTACCCTGGCAGTGGATACTGTTTGAGTTTGAATCCAGTCTCTGCCACTTTCACACTGTGTGACTTCTGGATCCACTCAATCTCTCTGTGCTTTAGTTTTCTTACGAAAATGAAAATCATAATAGTTCCAACCTCATTAGGTTGTTGAGAGTATTCAATGAGTTAAGCATGTGAAATGCATAGAACCATGCCTGTCCCGTTGCAAGAACTCAGTAAAAGTTAATGGTATTAAAGCTTTAGTAATTTGTTCCTAAGAGGTTCTGGGGACCCAAAAGAATCCTAAGGCTCTAGAGCTCTAGACATGATTCTGTCTCCCAAACACTCTCCAAATCATGGGGGGCTAGTTCATAAATACACTGGCCCTTCAGAGGACATTCAAGAATGGTCTGACCCATTATGACTACTGGTATGGTCTCCACCCTATTCCTCCAGGATCACTGTAGAGTCTTCTGATGCTATTTCAGACTCTAAACATGGATACTAAAAAAGAAATGCTGTAACATGACGTGTCACTGTAATTCAAACCACATGTTAAGTGTGGGTAGACTGTTAAGCAGGGTGGTGATACAATCCAGGTAATGCTAATGGAAGTTGCACTTGAGGAAGATATAGATGTTGAATGTGGGTCGCTGGTCATGGTTATAACTAAGATTCTGGGGGCAGAAGAGGTCCTGCCTTGTATCTCTGGTCATTAAAGAGAAGTCACACAGTATTTGATAAACACTTCCTAAACACCCATTATGCACTGAGTATGTTGTAAGACAATTATTTCCACAAATATTTACTGAGCACCTACTATGCAGCAGCATATTTCTAGGTTCTAGGTGTACAACAGTGGGTAAAATAGGCCAAAATCCCTACCCAAATGCAAGTTATATTTTAGTGGAAAAGACAGACTACCAATAAGGTAAGTAATTAACATACCTAGTATGATAGATGGCAATAAGTGATGAGGTAAAAAAAAAAATGAGGCAAGGAATGGAGATAGAGAGGGTCAGAGATGGAGTAATGACTGCTTTTTAGATAGAACTGAAGGAAGTAAGAGAGTGTGCCCTATGGATATTTACAGAAGAAATATTCTATGCAGTCAAAAGAGCAGATGCAAAGGCCCCAAGGCAGAATTGTGCCTGAGATGGTCAGAGAATGGCACAGAAGCTTTGTGTTCTTGAGTGGTAAGGGATGAGGTTAGAGATGTGGTGACTGACCAAATCACATAGGGCCTTGTACATTATTGTACAGACTTTGGCTTTTATGGTATGAGCTAAGAAGCCATTGTAGGGTTATAAGTGAAGGATTGATATGTTCTGCCTATGTTTGATGGGATTACTTTGGATGCTGTGTTTAGAGTCAAAATAAAGAAGGCAAGGACAGAAGTAGACCAGTGATGAGGCTACTGCAGTAATCCAAGTGAGATGTAACCATTGCTTGAGTCAGAGTTGTAGTAGGAAACCTGATAAGGACTGTTCAGATTCCAGAAAGAAGGTCCATCATGATTTTAAAGCTTTACAGTGTGAGGATGAGAGGAGTCAAGGATGCCTTCAAGGTTTCTGGCCTGAACGACCGGAAGATTAGAATTGTCATTTACTGGGGCGCCTGGGTGGCTTAGTCGGTTAAGCATCCGACTTTCGCTTAGGTCATGATCTCGCGGTTCGTGGGTTCGAGCCCACGATGTTTAATAAATAAAACATTAAAAAAAAAGAATTGTCATTTACTATCTTTTTTTTTTAATTTTTTTTTAATGTTTTATTTATTAAACATCGTGGGCTCGAACCCACGAACCGCGAGATCATGACCTAAGTGAAAGTCGGACGCTTAACCGACTAAGCCACCCAGGCGCCCCTGTCATTTACTATCTTAGTGGTGTGAGGGAGACTTCAAGAGGAAGAGGCTTGGAGAAGAAGACCAGGAGCTTGTTCAATTTGCACAGGAGATGCCCATTAACATCCAGATGGAGATGTCAGGCAAGCCTTGGGTGTATACATCTGAAGCTCAGGAAAAGGTCTGAGATGGAGATAAAGTTTAGGGAGTCATGAACCTATTGAGTAGAGAAATCTAGGGGATTGAATGAGATCATCAAGATAGTGAACGTGTCCAGAAAAAAAGACGTTCGAAGATGAAGTCCTGTGGCTGCATTTAGAGGTCAGTGGGATGAGAAGGGAAGAGCAAGGGATGGAAAAGAAGCAACCAGTAAGGTAGGAAGCAAGCAAGAGAGTATGGTGTCCTGGAAGCCAAGTGAAGGAAGTGTCTCAACAGGAAGAGTCATCAATTCAGTAAAATGCTGCTGATCTATCAAGTAAAATGCAAATGTAGAGCGCACCACTGGATCTAGCAATATGGAGGTCATCCAAGCTGTGTAGTTTCAGGGAGGAGTGAAGAAGAACGATCCGGAAGAGATAATGAGGAGGAAGGAAGACACGACCTCACATCTAGACCCAGTGATATGAAGGGTCTGGGAGAAGAAACGGCTCCTGTTTGAGAGGGCTGCAAGGGACGCAGGGGCATCTGAGGAAAGGTAAGTTTCACTTAGAGTAAACAGGTGAAGGAAATAGTCAAGGAAGTGTAAGGAGATGTGAGGCATTTGGCTGATGATTGATAGATGCTTGGCAGAAAGTTCCAGTTCTTTCAGGAGATGGGACCGCAGGAGGGGAGACGGTTACAGAAAAGGCAGTGTTCTGAACCATACGGAGACCAGAGGCCAGGTGATAGGGGATGGATGGGGGCCCTAGATTTCCTCCGCTGGCTGATACAGAACACGATGTTCTGCAGCAGACTGTGATAGTAAGCGTCAGGCAGCTTCAGAGGAGTGATGGGAATATATAGAATTGCAGAGCTACTGCCTGACTTCTACAGGTGGAGGATGAAGCCTGCACAAAGGAAACCTTGCCCCTAGCATGTGGGCTTCCTCTTCCTGGTGGAGGACTGGACACTCAAGGAGGGGTGACCTTACGTTGAACTCACAGGGAATCTCTTGACCCCTGGTGATGGTCGCTTGCCC
>NW_027530632.1:2996148-2999858 GCF_008692635.1 Crocuta crocuta
CAGCCAAGACGAGAAACATTCTTGCAGGGTTAAGCGCAGCCATGGCAGCCTCCGACATATACCTCCCCCCTTTAGCACCCTGGACAGCCACCTTTGCCCAATCCCCACTCCCGGGCTCCGGTGGCCGAAAGTCAACACAGAAGCATTCTCTCGATCGCTTGATGATCTCTGTTTTACGGGAACATTTCCTTTGGTTGTTCTCTGCCAGCTTTGTTCCAAACGTGTCCAAATGTATTTTCATGTGGCTGGAAGTGTTTAAACATTCTGACATTTCAATCACATAATACGGCTGAATGAACTTCCGTAGTATTTGGCACAGTAGTGTTGCTTAATTCTTTTCTGACTGTGATCACCAAGCAGGAACCTAAGAAGTGGCAGGTACTCTCTAGGGAGATACAGAAGGCATATGTCTGCTCGTGATTGCAGGGCACCGCTGATGCAAAGCTGTTCTCTTAAGTCCGGTGACAAATGGTGGGTATTATTTTGCCCGAAAATCAGAAGAGACGAGGAATTTTGAGAGGCCTGAAGTCTTGAGGGCACTCGTACAGCCTTTTTTGTTTGTTGTCAAGATGTTCCAAACTGCTTTGCACCTGATTCGCCTTTCTTGAGCTTCCACCTCATCATCAACATACTACCAACACACCAACACACAAAGTAACTTATCCAAATTAGATAGAGAGCTCACATGTGTCTACCACTTATCAATTTAGCAATTAAAGGCCTGGAAGTATGCTTTCTGATTTGATAATAAGGGCAAGATATTATAGTCTTCATTTTCCAGATGAGCAAATTTCTCTATAACTCCTCAGGTGGGACTTAGTTTCACCAAACGATACCATTTACTCATTAATTCATTCATTTCTTCAACACACCATTATTTTGCCCTAGTAAAGAGCTCTTCAGTCTTTTCACAGACAATACATCTGTTTAAGGTTTGAACGTTGGAACATTTTAAACAAATAACTACTCAATTCTTATGTGATACTCCTTCAAGAACTATTTTTTAGGAATTTCATTTTGAACTCAAACATTTATTATTAGTGTTTTCTGTTATTTTGCATCTTTCGCATTGTCTTTGGAAATTTGTGCTCTTTTCCTTGCTTTCTCCTCCACATTTTTATTTGCACTGAAGCCTTTCTGGTGTCNGTGTGTGTGTGTGTGGCTTTGGGCATGGGAGGGTTTATCTGGAGCAAGATGGAAATAAGTAAGGGAGGAGAAAGCTAGGCCAGTGTCCTCCCCAGTAGACTTCTGAGGTGTGCTGAGAGAGGTAAGTCATGGTCATTTCCAAGGTGTATCTCTTCTTCGTGAGGGTGATTTGAACTAGGAGTATGAAAGAATCCCCCAAGGTGGGGAGACTTTGCTTTAAATTCAAGTTCTTCTTGTCCCTGGTATATTTATTCCTCTGAAGTTCTGTCTGCCCCTATGATTAATCTGATGATCTCCTGCCCTCCAGCTTTGGTACTACTTCTGGCCCCTGAAGGCTTTTACAGAAAAGACTTTCCTTGACTCTTCTGATCGTGGATCATATGCAGTCTTATCCTTCAGATCAATCCAAGCCTATGGGACAGAAAGAAATTATTAAATTGAATTCTGTCGTATGTTTGTTAACAGGCTTAGTCAGTTGGTTGATCACACAAAAACAGAGCTCTTTCTGAAGTTCTAACAACTCATTACTGTCCCCAGGAAAACCACTTCATGTTTCTATATCTCTAGTTCTTCTTCTGGGAGGAAAAAAAAAAAAAAGAGAAANACTAGCTTTCAGTTAAAAGTGATTCTGAGGTCCTCTGCAAATCCAAGGGTTCCTTACTGCTGAGTCTGTGGGCACTTCCACGTTTTGGCTGAGGGCCAAAAAATAGCCTCCTCACACGTTTTACTTTGTAATTGGATGTTATAATAGAAATTTCTGCTGAGACACTAATAGATACCAGATACCAAAATGCCTCAAGAGATAAACATTCCTAGAGGATTGGCAGAAAGAAATGTCGAAGGCCCAAAATTATGAGTTTTGTGACTCACTCACAACACGGGGAGAAAGGGTCGAGGGTTAGAGTTGAGAGGGAGATTATTTTAGACGTGATTTATTTGAGAAAGTTCTGTTGAGAAGGCCAGGAAGTCCTTCCTTCTTTACCTCAGATCATGAGAGAGGGGCTTTCCGGAAACCATTTGGTGGTGGGGTCAGACGTGTTGCCCGTCGTTCAAGGGGAGACACAATAGATTAACGTCTACTTCATACCTGGAATGGATACACTAACTGCTCCAGTGGGTAGCTGCCTTGGGTGGACCAATGGCCCACAATTCTGGAATTTTTTGGAGAAAAGGATGCATGAGTGTTTACCGTAAACAGATGTGTGTGTGTGTGTGTGTGTGTGTGTGTGTGTGTGTGTGTGTGTTTGAGAGAAAGAGAGAGAGGGAGAGAGAGAGGGAGAAGCAGCAGCAATAGGATCAGTTTAGGAACTATCCAGCAGGGCTGACTTAAAACAGCAGAAGGATCTTTGGAGAATAAAGCTAACAATAAACCCAAGGGGACAGCACCGACTGAGAAAACAGCAGAGATGAGACAGGAGAGAGTCCATCTCTTGGGGCAAGGAAACCACCAAGCATCTGGTGGGGGGGAGACATCCCAGTTGCAGAAAGCCTGTCTACGCCCACCCCCAACTGTATACTTTCCCCCTCTCACACACCAGTGCAGAGGAGCGGGGGTGAAGGACCAGAGGAATAGCCGGGGAAAGAAAACAAAGAAGCACTATTTCTTCTCCAGATAAAAAGCTGACCATGTGGCTCCCCATCCCACCCCCCTGCTCCAGCCTTCCTACCAGCATCCGGTCATGTTCCAAACTTTAATCGCCGCACGGACCTGGAAATTTTGGTTACTGATAAGTACTAAAAAGAGAATGTGTTTTGGACTTAAAGCAGCCATAAGAATTTGTATTTCCTAAGCACTCCAGAAAAGAAATGGGGCTCCCCGGTATTTTTTCTAGGGGCCAGGAAGGAATTATCCTTCTGAATAAATGTAAGGGAGCAGGAGGAGACAAAAAAGGAAGTTACCTTCTATTTATGTGACTACGTGCTTACAGCCCCTTCGGAATACATTGGGAATGTTCGTGATCCCTCTCCACGATACATACCCTGGAAGGAGGCAGCTTGCTTTCTTTTACGGACATATAAATACCGCCCGATGTGTATTGTATCCCTTTTCCTCACCCTGATCTCAGAGGAAATGGAGACGCCCTCATTTCCATTACCTGCACTTATTATTATTTTGCCCACAATGCTTAAAGGCATTCTTTTGGAGTCAATTTCTAAATGTCGAGATGCTTAATTAAATAAATGCATGCAAATTTTAGGTTCATTTTTTTTTTTCCTTCTTAGACAAACGGCTACAAATCTATTGCTTCCAAATTGTGCTTTGCTCCAGCATTTAGCCATAGTTCTGAGCGTATTAGTATTGCACTCTGAAATGACACAATTATTTCGGCATCAGGCTCCATTTCAAAAGATACTTCATATGCCGGTACGTCTCCAAGGGATTTATTTCCCCTCTCTCCTTATTTACTTATTTTCTTTCTTTGTATTGCAGTAAAATTCAAGGCTGAGGAAGAGCTGGCTCTCTGAATCCCAGCCTGGAAGTAAATAATTCAGCACAATGTGGCACAGAAAATGCTTCCCTCTGCCTCATTTTTTTTTTTTTTAAACTTGTGTCTGTGTAGATT
>NW_027530632.1:3000176-3004432 GCF_008692635.1 Crocuta crocuta
TAGAGCAGGGCAGATGTCCTGGCTGAATCAAGAGATACAAACTCAGTGAAGTGTAAGTCGTGGGACAATTGGCTGTTCCCAAACTTGATGGAAAATGACACCGCTTTGAAGCTTTTGTTTTTCAGTGCAGTAAGAGCTATTAGGTGACTACGTGCTTTTGTAACCAGGTCTTTTGTAACCAGGTCAGAGCAATCAACAGACATACTATGCAAAAAGGGGTGAGTGCTTTCTGGCTACTTTCCATGCAGATCATGTGCCTTTTTTGCTTTTGGATTGACAGTTCAGAGTCCGGGGTACAAATCATTGGTTACCTTCCAGCTGGTATGTTAGCTGCGCTGATTCCCCCACTAATTTGGCAATATAGCTTTCCCACTCCCCTCCCCCAGAACCTTAAAAAATTATCAAAATTTGGGGCGCCTGGGTGGCTTAGTCGGTTAAGCGTCCGACTTTCGCTTAGGTCATGATCTCGCGGTTCGTGGGTTCGAGCCCCGCGTCGGGCTCTGTGCTAACTGCCAGCTCAGAGCCTGGAGCCTGTTTCAGTCTGTGACTCCCTCTCTCTCTGACCCTCCCCTGCTCATGCTGTCTCTAAATAAAACATTTAAAAAAAAATTATCAAAATTTACCTCCTGCATTTAACTACAAATTCCACTGCCCAGTATTGGTATGTGTCCAACAGTGCGATAACCTTCAAAACCACCATGCTGGCTTGATTTTTGTGCGTGATCGAGTAGAATCCTGTTTGGAAATAACAGCTCAGGGCACCGTATTAAGTGGGTTGAGACCACAGAGCTGATGAGTACCATCCTGCAAATGACAATGTAGCAGGTGTTGTCGAGGCCCCGCCCACACCCAGTTCATTGCACTCAAAATGGCTTCCAACTGCCAACATCCACAACTCCGGGTCAGGAGGCCATGTCCCAAACCACGGATGGTCACTCTGCCTGTGCACGTGGCTGGCTGGATGTGTCAGGAATTAACACTCACCAAGAGCAATTTTCAACCAATGATACTCAGGAGTCGGTATACAAATGTTCCAAGTCCTTTGCCTCTTGAACGGATGCTCCTGAGATGTGCATATTACACTAGCTGCCAGAATCTACCCATGCGATTAACTGCCGCCACTCACGGTGGTAGCTGGATTGATAATACCTCCTTTCTTGGTTTTTCCCCCTCGCTTCACTACTTCCCTGCTGGTGCCTTGGACCTCCATGATCTACTAAGACTCAAGTCCTTATCTTCCTGAGTTTGCTTTTCAGGAACCCAAACAAAAACCAAAAGGCGAGTCATACCGCACTTAAAACCCAAAAAGGAGGGTCACCTGGGTGGCCCAGTCGGTTGAGCATCTGACTTCGGCTCAAGCCATGATCTCATGGTTCGTGAGTTCAAGCCCCGAGTCAGGCTCTGTGCTAACAGCTAGCTCAGAGCCTGCAGCCTGCTTCAGATTCTGTGTCTCCTTCTCTCTCTGACCCTCCCCTGCTCACACTGTCTCTATCTCTCTCTCAAAAGTAAATAAAACGTTAAAAAAAAAAAAAACCCAAAAGGACTTCAAACTCCAAGTGTATGAGTTTATTTTTATTTTTTTAAGTTTATTTTTTGAGAAAGACAGAGAGTGAGCGGGGGAGAGACAGAGAGAGAAGGGGACAGAGGATCCGAAGCGGGCTCCACACCCACAGCAGAGAACCCGACGAGGCTGGGAGGCTAGAACTTGGAAACTGCAAGATTGTGACTTGAGCTGAAGTCGGACCCTTAACCGACTGAGCCACCAGGTGCCCTGAGGATAATTCTTTTAAACAAACATGTCCTGGGCCTGGAGAAGTGACCATCCCCCACACAACTCTCATGTGTCTTTCCTTGCCTGCTCTGTTCAAGGCCACTGCAGTGTGGCCAGAAATCGAAACTGCTCTAAGTTCTAAATCATCCTTTTAACTCAACCTCTGTGCCTCCAGCATCTACTCTTTCCCATCTGCCGTGGGTCATGCTGTCAGGTCAGTTCCCTTAATACCACATTTTCAGGTTTTGCTCCCTGTCTCTGCCTCATCCTTAGCCTCCCTCATATGCGGGGAAGAGAAGCTGGTCAACAGGATCTGCATTTCTCCACTGAAGAACTACAGATCCTGTTAGATGCCCTCTTATATCTATGGCTGGTACTAGCTGTCCCTCGGGGTTACTTAGCCACTCTGTCCACTTGACCCTCCAGGCTACGTTCTCATCCTGGGGTACCTCGCTATCGCTTGTTACTTCTCTCTGGTAAGCTATCCCTAGTTATCCTTTTGACTGTACTATGTGTTTTTTGCCAGGGCCCTGGGCAATCCCAGCGCAAATGGAGAAACCAGGAGTTCTGGGTTCCAGACTTGCCTCTGTCACTTTCTGGCTTGTGTGACAGACAAGGCACAACCTAGCCAACAGTCTTAGTTATCTGAGTGTCTTTGAGCCTTCTATTCATTATCTGTTAATGGGAAGAAAAAAGCCTACGCGGCATGCCTCCTGGGGTTGCCGTGTTAATACAATTCAGTTCTGTGCTGCAAAAGATATTGTTTCACAAATGTGGAGAACCACATAAATCTAAGGTTTTGTTATTACCACATTATAGAGAAGAATCTTGAGTGAGACTCAAAAACCACATTACCAGAAAAGGGAAAAAACCAGGAATGAGGTCACAGAAGGAAATGGACACCTCGAGAGAAACATCCATGCCACTTATAAGTCACTCATGCCCGGGATTCATCTGGTGCCGTCCTCACTCAGGGCCTCAAGCACAGGGCAACCCTGTGTGTGTTGCCATAGCAACTGCCAGCCAGAATCTGGAAATTCCAGCAGCTTACAATATCAATCATGAGGAGAAAAGGGGTCAGAGCAAACTGCAAAATATGTATTTTATGGAGGCCATAGAAAGAAGAACTGAAGTAGAGACAGTCTGTATAAGTTCTCAAAATATTGGTCCTGATCCACCAGCCAGGGAACTTATTAGATATGCAGGGTCTTGAGCCCCACGCAAGACCCACTGAATCAGAAGCACAAGGGGTGGGGCCCAATACTGTGTTTTAATAAGCCTTCTAAGTGATTTCGATGCATGCTAAAATTTGAGAACCACTGCTCGTAAGGGTCGGGAAATGCAGCTTCAACTCCCAATGTCCAAACGTGCAAGGGTGTGAATGATAAAGAGACTACAATTAAAGATGGAAAGTGGAAGCCCAATATCACCTCATCATTTTCCTGTGGTTCGCCTGAGTAGGAATACTGACTAAAACACAGCAGTGGAAAGTCTGACCGTATTCGTTTTCTGTTTCTGCATGACAAATAACCACAAATGTACTAGCTTAAAACAACACACATTCATTATCTCAGTTGCTGTGGGTCACAAGCCTGGGCATGACTTAACTGGGTCCTCTACTGTAGTCTCTCACAAACTTGCAGTTAAGATATCGGCCAGGACTGGGTTCCCATCAGGGGCTTGACAGGGGAAGGATTTGCTACCAAGTTCCCCCACATTCTTGCCAGAACTCATTTCCCTGTGGCTACAGGATTCACAGAAGCCTGCTTCTTCAACGTGAGCAGTGGAGAGAGAAACTTCTGGCTAAATCGAGTCTTATAGAACATCACACCCTCATGGGAGTGACAGCCTATCACCTTGACACATTCTGTTGGTTTAGAAATAAGTCAGAGGTTTCACCCACACGCAAGGAGAAGATAGGGGATTATCCAAGGGTGTGAACAAAGGGAGGTAGGGATCATAAGAGCCATGTTAAAGTCTTCTGTGGTCTTCCCTCTGGACCCCAGTGATTATTCATGTCTCTCTCACATGGAAAATACATTTACCCATGTCCAAAGTTTCCCAAAAGTCTCCTAGCATTAAAGCATCAGCCCAAAGTCTAAAATCTCCTAATGTAAATCAGGTCCAAATATGGAGGTTCCTGGATGTCATGACCTAAACACAGTCCTGAGGCTACAATTGCTTTCCATCTGCAGATCTGTGAAACTAAAAAGACACATTATCTGCTCCCAGCACATCCAACAAATAATGGTGAGACAGGCACAGCACAACAGCTGTAGACATTGAGGTTCAAAAATGGACAAAATGGCGGCACCTGGGTGGCTCTGTCAGTTGAGCATCTGACTCTTGATTTGGACTCAGGTCACGATCCCAGAATCGTGGGATGGCGCCCTACGTCAGGCTCCATGCTCAGCGCAGATTCTCTCTCTCCCCCTCTCCCCACCCTCTAAAATTAAAAAAAGAGAAAAAAAAAAGAGGTCTGGTA
>NW_027530632.1:3004473-3006304 GCF_008692635.1 Crocuta crocuta
AAACAAAGAAACAAAAAAAAAAAAAAAAGGACAAAACGGAATGTAAAAAGAGTCAGTGATCCAGAGCCAGTTTGAAATCCAGCCAGGCAAATAATGCAAGTTACTTGATTAGATTCTCAGTCTGAGAATCATTCTTCATGGCTCTCAGCTCCACCCTCTGGGCTCTTGGTTCTGTGTTAATTGTTCTTCCCTTTTCATGAAATCTAGCACGTGTTTGCAGCTTATGAGTTTTATCAGCCTGCTTCCTGCCAGTATCATTTTGGGGATCCAACTCTCTCTCCATTTTGTACTCTCTTTGACCTTTTCAGTTCATGCTGGCAGTGTTTATTATGAAACAATTCTCTCAGAAACTTTGTGGGTGTCCCATGGATTTCAAAGGGGGTTTACTCCACACCCACAGATTTTGTTTCGAAACAATCCCTTCTCTATTTGGACCTCTTGTTGAGAGGGCATAGAAGCTTTCAAGAAAGCCTACAGTTTGATTGAGATGATCTATGATCCCTCCATCTCTTGAAACAGTCTTTTGTATGACTGAACACTCTGACTTTTTTACCTTTGTGATGTTCTAGCAAAAGCTTGTAAGGTTCCACTCTTCAATGTTTTCTCTAGATGAAGCTGTCTTAATATTAGCATCTTTTTGCCATCTGAAAAGACTGGATTTCCAAGATCATCGAGCCCTCATCCTTTTTTGTTCTTCCCTCAATTGATTTCTCTCCTCTCACATTTTACTCCAAGCAAGAAGGAGAAACTAGGCAATACCCTTAACACTTCACTGGTGACTCTCCTTAGTTAGATAACCAAGCTCACCACTTAGAAGTTGTGCTTTGCTCACAAAAATAAACTCAAAATGGATAAAGGACCTGAACGTGAGACAGGAAACTATCAACACCCTAGAGGAGAAAGCAGGAAACAGCCTCCTTGACCTCCACCGCAGCAACTTCTTACTTGACACATCCCCAAAAGCAAGGGAATCAAGAGCAAAAATAAATGATTGGGACCTCATCAAGATTAAAAGCTTCTGCACAGNGTGCTTTGCTCATAACAACAGGAAATCATTTTTCTGAGCCTTCAGCCGCTACATAACAAAGATTCTGCTTCCTTTCATTTCCTAAAACATACCTCTTACTTCATCTGAGCCCTCACCAACAGCATCTTCCAACTCTAGATTTCTACTGGAAAGATCTACTAATGGTCTGCTCAAGGCAATTTAGGCTTTCTTTATAATGTTCCTCCAGATTCTTCCAGAGTCTGTCTACTTCTAAGTGGCAAAACCTACGTCTTGTACCAAAATATGTATTCGTTTTCTATCTCTGAGTAACAAGTTACCATGAAATTAGCAACTTAGAACAAGATTCAGTTGTTATCTCCGTTTCTGTAGGTCAGAAATTAGAATATTGCTTAGTCTGGTCCTCTGTTCAGTGTCTCACAAGGCTGAAATCAAAGGATTAGCCAAGAATCAGAGGTCTGACTGGGGAATAATTTGATTCCTGGTTCCCTCAGGCTACTGGAAGAATTCATTTTCTTGGGGCTGTAGGATTAATGGAAGCTTGCTTCTTCAAAGCCAGCAATGGAGAGAGAGAGACGGAAAGAGAAGCCCGATGGAGTCTTATATAATGTAACATAAACATCGGGATGACATCCATTATATTTGCCACATTGTATTGATCAGAAGCAAGTCATAGGTTTTATACACATTCCAAAGGAGAAGCTTATATAAGGAAAAGAACACAAGAAGATAGAGATTATTGGAGTCACCTTAAAGTCTGTTTGCCACACTGACCTTTTCCACAATAAACAGAACAAACAGAATTTTCAGGGGAAAAATGCCTTG